>NW_027520954.1:0-348989 GCF_052094955.1 Ictidomys tridecemlineatus | reverse complement strand
AGATCTTCAAAGAAGGTGCCATGAATAGGAAGTAATCATGTTTCACTGGGGAAGCCAGAGAAAGTGCCAAATCAAAATCAGTTGGAGTATCTGAATTTGGAGGGCGATGTGTCCTGAAACAGGCTGTTAGAACTGCAGGCAGGAAGGGACATCCAGGCAGGGGAAACAAGATATGCAGGAATCAAAGACAGGTTTGGGGAGATCTAAAGTTGATATGGTTATTACAGCACTCTGAAAGGAAAATCAAACAATTTTTTGTTGTTGTTTTTAATGGAGAGGGGCTTTCCATGGCTGTGGGTGGCCCTGAAGCTTACGTTCCCATAGATTCCCAGGTGCTCCTTTTTAAAACTTTTTATTGGGCTGGGGATGTGGCTCACGGCCCGCTTGGCATGGGTGTGGCCCGGGTTGGATCCTTAACACAACATACAAACAAAGATGTTGTGTCTGCTGAAAACTAAAAAATAAATATTAGAATTCTCTCTCTCTCAAAAAAAAATTTTATTTTGATGCTGGGGTTTGAACTTAGGGATGCTTACCTTGCTAAGTTGCTGAGGCTGGCCTCAGAATTGAGATCCTCCTGCCTCAGCCTCTCAAGTAGCTGGGATTATAAGCATGCACCACTGTGGCTAGCACAAATCCTCATTTTTTAGGCCAGTTTACAGAGTCCAGCAGACTATGTACAAGTTAGTGTCTTTCATTTACTGTCTATATGACTTGGGATAAGCTCTTCATTTTCCCACACATCTATTTCTTCAAATACCTGCTGTAGAACTGGAAATGACCACCCTATCTTTCTAAGCGAATCACCCCCTACTCTCAGCCAATAAGTCAAAGCTCACCTTGCACTACATGGGTTAATTATTTGATTTGACTCAGAAAATAGCTGAATCCCATGGGACATATAACACAAGCCAGGTCAATATGGACCTACCTCCCAGGAATTTGCTGAACTAATAGGAATTCTTTTTATATGAAGGTACTAAGCTAATTAGAATGTAAGCCTAGAGCAGCTGGTAGAGTTTGAAGCCCACACAGGATTGCAGATTCTAAGACAGGGATTATCGCTTAATGGCACATCTGAGCTGTGCTCAGATCAATTTGAGAAGGTCTCTGTTGTTTTCAATCACTGGTGCCTGGATACACTATGATGTATGATGTGATGACAACACTAGGTCACAGAATTAGCAGCAAAACAGTCTTCAATTCAGTACCTGAACAAGGCCTCCTGGGCTGGACTTCACTGGAAACATAGAGTTGAGATCCTTACTTTCATAGAACTCTTAGGTGTTACTAAACCACATGGAATTTCTGACTTCAACTCTGTCTGCACATAATTCTCCCTACCCTATCTTCAAATGTAGCGATTCTTCCACATACACTATAGTTACAGATGAGACAAATTGATCCATTTGCTGCTGAATAAGTGGAACTTACTGATATCATTGATCAAAATACAGATATGACAATCTTTCATGTGTGATTTTAGGACTGTTTAGATCATCTTTTGGGCCTCACGTGAACAATTTCCATCTATAATGCTATCTCTAATTCTCATTCAATGCTGTAACTTAAGTGAGTGATGTTATTTTTGCATATCTGCAAGTGCACCGTAATTTATTTATTTATAGTAAATTATTTGCAGACCAGTGATTTAGCTCTGGTTCATAATACAAATAGCACGGTAATACCTGATTACTCCAATGCACAAATATGCACTTTCAGCAATACTGAGAACCATCAATGTGTAGACAACACAAAATTCTAGATCACACTCTGTCTGATTCCTGCTCTAAAAAAAGGAGCTGAACACAGGGACTTGTGTTTCACTGAATCCCTATCAACTAGCAGATTACTTTACCTAGAGAGTTCAATAAATGTTTGTCAAATTAAACAGAACTCCATCCCCTACAATAATAATACACAGCTTCACTCGCCTTATCAAGATGAACCCTGTACTGACTCAAAGCTAAATAACACGTGTTATTTCCTCCGTTTGGAAAATTCACCTGGAGCAAATCATCTTCCTCACCACTGGCAAAAAAATACCTAAGCTCAGGCTTGATGATAAATTTATATCCTCATAGGTCTCAAACTTAGCTTCACACTAGAATTATCTGGGGAGTTTTCTAAAATCCCAATGTTCATATTACACACAGGGACAATGGAGTCAGAATTTTATGGTGCACCCAGATGTGAGGGTTTTATTAAAGCTCCCCAGATGGTTCTGATATGCAGATAAAGATCAAAAAGAACCCCAGTAGAGCAACACTTGTCAAGGACACCATAGTTACTAAACTATTTCTGTAACCATATCAAGTATTTTTTGTCATCTATGTTGTGCTATTCCAGACTAGACTGAAAATACAATGGATTCATAATACCAGTAATAAAATAGTAGTTATTTGATACACTCCCCATCAATGGAATTGTTGAAATCTCAGTGGCCTAAATTCAAGGGAGTGGGGGGAATAGTACTTGTCTTTTAAGGATTTTTCCCTTCCCAATCTCCTTTCTCCAAGAACTGTCTGAGCTCCACCTGCTCATACAATGTGCTCCTGAAATCACAGCTGTTCTTCAGATCCCTGCTTCCCCAATGTCTACAGCGTTCCTCTTACCATGCTCAGAGGATTCTACATTTGAACATGCAACAATCACCTAGAGGGCTTGTGATGACAGATTCCTGGGCCCCACCTCCACCTCCTGAGCTTCTGATTCAGCAAGACTGGCTGGAGCTGGAGAATTTGCATTTCTGCCATCCTCCAGATATTGCAGATGCTGCAGGTCTGGAAATCACACTTGAAAAACTACTGCTGCAACTGATAGAGCCAATCATACTTGATGAATGATGTGCTCTTGCCTTGGCTTAGATATATGTTCAAAGAATAGTCCATAATTGGAGTCATTAAAACCATTTATGAAAAATATCTATTCATTTATTTAAAATCACTTATTGAGAAGTGGTTGACCAAAAAAAAACAAAAGCCTTGAATATTTTGTGTATGCATCTCAATGAGTTTGGGGAAAGTATACACCCATGAATTCATCACCAGCACCAAGATGACAAATAGACCTCCCCAAGATTCTTCCCATTCTCTTTCTTATTATGACTGGGGCCAGGGGCTTTGTTAGTAAGAATATTTAACATACATTCTGCCCTCTTAGAAATTTTAAGTATACAATACAGTACTGTCAGCTCTAGACATGATACCACATAGTAGATCTCCAGAACTTAATCAACTTGCATAGTTGAAGTGTTACAACTCCTTAACCATCACCTCTTTGTTGCCCATAGACCATTCTACTCCTTGCATCTACAAGTACATGTCTTTCAAATTCCACTGGAGAGATCATGCAGTATCCTCTCCCTGTGTCAGGCTTCTTTCACTTAGCACAGGGTCCTCCAGGTTCATCCATTGATCCATTCAGTGGTTTTTGGACTCCCCTGGTCTTTGTTGCACCTATCCCTCTTCCTATGCCCCTTACCAAAATAGGGAGTAGATCCTGTTAGTCCCTGTAATTCCTCTCAAATGTCCTGTTCTCCACATGTCTTCCCTATGTGGATGGCCATGTGTGGTGATTCCCTTGCTGATGCCATACCTGCGCCCCCCCGCCCAAAAAGTCCACCATGTTCACTACTGCTTTCCTCCCACTATGTCCTTGAGCATCCATTTTTAAAAGCATTCTGACCACATCATTAGCTTCTGGTACCTTAGTTAAGCTTCTGGCCCATCTTTCTAGATGGTCTGTATCTCCTGGCTTGTCATCTGGCAGTCCACTCTGCCTGCCTCTTTAGATCCGTCATTTCCCAAACTCTTCCCAGACTTCCTGAAACTGCTGCCACTGCATGGACAAGGGACAAGGGACAAGGATGAGGTAGATGTGTAAAATGTGAGGAGACACCCAAAATTTAGGAACCAGGATAAATGCTATTTTTGTGTGCTGTGTTTAAGGAAATAACCAAAAGTTATTACAGGTTTTTAGATGGAAAGTGAAAATTACATTGAAGTTCCACAGAATATTAATTCCTAAGCAAGTACACATCAGTCTCTGTGACCCACTAAAGCAAAAAGTGTCTGTAGTCCTTCTTTATTCCTATTCTGAAAATGGAAGAAGTTTTGAAGGCCCCAAAGGGAGACGACCCCTGGGAGTTATGGCCAGGCATGGCTGAGCGATTAATTGCTCTGATGTCACAAGGAGACATTATGAGTAAGTTTCAAAGGTATATGAGAGAGTGGTCACAGCTGGGATTTTGTCCACAAGTACAGGTAGCCCTTGGAGGTGACCTGTTGGACTCCATGATAGTTAGGACTTTTGGTGGTTGGTGGTTGGCAGTTGTTGCTGGCGGTCCTTGGCTATTAGTTCCCTAATTTGGGTTTGTTGTTTTGTCTTGTGTCTGTTACTGATTTTGATTCGTTGTTTTGTTCTGTTAGTTTTATATTTGCTAGCATCCTTGGTTGGTGTTCGTAGGATGCATAGCCAGAGTAGAGAGAGTAGTGTCATGTTGCAGGGGCCCAGGTCCCATCAGAAGGCAGTATTGAGGGAGCAGTATGAGGTCCTGAGGGACATTGGGTTTGGCGGGTTTGGCAAGATCAAATTAGCCCGCCATCGCCTGACTGGGTCAGAGGTGATCATCAAAGTCCTGCGGAAGAAAGGGCAGAACCTCCTGGTCCTCTCCGAACTAGAGATGATGAGGAGCCTGGAGCATCCCAATGTGATCCAGTTATTGCAGGTTGCTGAGACCAACAGAAATATTTACATGGTGATGGAACACACAGGTGGGGGTCGGCTACTGGACCACGTCCCACAGGGTGGCATGCAGGAGGAAGAGGCCCGCAGCCTTTTCCGGCAGGTAGTGAGTGCCGTGAGCTACTGCCATGACAAGGGCATTGTACATCGAGACCTGAAGCCAGAGAACATCATGGTGGATGCCAGGAGCCATGCTAGACTTATCGATTTTGGCTTCAGTGCCAGGTTCACGCCTGGGCAGAAGCTGCGCCAGTTCTGGGGCACTCTGTCATACTTTGCCCCCGAAATTATCCTGAGGCAAGCGTATGAGGGACCTCCAGTGGACATCTGGAGCCTGGGTGTAATTCTGCATTATATGTTGACAAGGAGGTACCCATTTGGTGGCAACACCTCTAAGGAGATGCTGAGTCAGATCAAGCAGGCAACCTACCGCGACCCTCCCTATGTTTCCTTGGCAGCACGAATGCTCATCCACCAAATGCTGACCCTGGACCCCCAGAAGCGACCCACAGCCAAGCAGATCCTTCAGCACCCATGGATGACAAAGGGTAAGCAGGATTTACCCCAGGATTATAGTGAACCAATCCCCTTCCGCCCAGACCCTGAAATACTGACCACCATGTTTGATATGGGTTACGATCTGCGTAAGACCTGGGTGTCCCTGGCCAAGAGGAAGTTCAACGCGGTAATGGCTACCTACCTTCTGCTCCAGCACCAGAAAAGCCAAGGGGCAGGCTGCATGTTCCAGGGGAAGCCTGTGCTTCCGAGGGTGAAGCCTCGCCCACGCCCTGTGGATCTTTCCCATTCCCCTGTGCTCCCAAAGAGGAGCCCCAGCGAGCCTGCCCTGAGCACCTTCCCCTTGCCCTGTGAGCCTCAGCTGCCTGAGGGCTCCACACAGGCAGGGCAGAAGCACATCAGGAGTGCCAGTGAGCCTGCTCTCCATCTCCACTTGCAGCCAGCAGGGGCCTCCACACCTGATGCAGGCCCTCAGCTGGACTCTGGGCAACCCCAGGCCCACAGAAGGCTCTTGAGGTGGGTTGACAGGAGGATTGCTACCTGTATCCAAGAACTGTGCTGTTGCTCACCAGGGGTCAGCAATAAGTTGGCTCCCATGTAAGAGGGCATAAAGGTGGCAGGTTCATTAAGTGTGGCTCCAGTGAAGGGAAGAGATGACCCAGGCAAAACCAGGGGATAGCCAGAGGACCCTGTGCTCTATGGACACCTTGTATGGGCATCGGATGTGTGGACTCCGAAACAATGCAGGAGCAAGATGTGCCAAGACCTCTGGTTTCTCTGCCCAAGGACCAAGCACCCTGCCCAAGCACCAAGCACCCTTCTGCATCCATCAGGACATCGGGACTCTCCTGTGCCTCCACCTGCAGAAGACATCAGAGACTGCTTCCCTGGGACCCTTCCTCTGCCCTATTCCTCTGTCCTGTCTCCCATTCCCCAGTGATGATTCTCACTAAATTTCAGACAAATTTGCTAATAAAAAAAACTATAAACATTTTGAACAATCGTTTTATTAGCATAGTTTTTTATTTGTAATCACCTCACTCTGGAAACAATCCAAATGTCCCGTAGCAAACCATGATATGTCCATACTGTAAAACGCTCTCAGCAATAAAAGGAGAAGACTTCTGATATAAACAGACATGGATGAAAATCAAATAATTTATGTTAACGGAAATAACATGGATGAAAATCAAATAATTTGATAACAGAAATAAGCCACATTCAAAAGGCTTCAATACTGCATGATTCCATTCATATGGCTTTCTGGAAAAGGGAAAGAAAACCAACCATTGGATGCCAGGGGCTGGCGGGTAGTGTTTAGGGGTTGACTGCAGATATCACAAGGGAATTGTACCTTTGCAGTGCTGGTCCATTGAACACAGGACCTTGTGCATGCGGGGCAAGCTCTCTACCACTGAACTACAGCCCCAGCCCAACTGAGCTACAGCTCTAGCCCAACAGGGGAACTGCTGTGGTTAGGAAACTGTATCTTGATTGTGATAACATGACTACATTAAAAGTAGCAGAACCAATAGCTAGGTGCAGATTTGCACACCTGTAATCCCAGAAACTGGGGAGGTTGAGCAGGAGGGTCACTAATTCAAGGCCAGTGTCAGCAACTTAGTGAGGCCCTAAACAATATAGTGAGAATTTGTCTCAAATTTTTAAAAAAAGGCCTTGGATATATGTCCCTTTTGAAGTAAAGAAACACTTGGTTCAATTCCCAGGACAAAAAAAAAAAAAAATCCATCTAGAACTATAGACTGGAAAGCGTGAATTTTGTAGTGTGTAAGACTTTATTGGAAAAATGAAAAGAGCCAAGAATAACCAAGACAATTTGTTAAAAAATGAAATTGGAACTATTTCTTCAGTAGATATCAAGAATCATTATGAAAATGATGTGATTAAAGTAATTTATATTGGTTGGAAGAAGAGTAAACTGTTGATAAAAAATAAAGAACGTAGAAAAAGATCTCTGTATATATGATCTTGATAAATCATAGAAGGGGGTGGGGGCTTGTCTTTCCAGTAAGAGGATATGAAATCATTGGTTCACCAGGTTTTTTAAAATGCAATTTATTTCTGCCTAACATCTACAGTGATGAACTCCCTTCTGAAATGTTGTCTAGAAAGTGGAACTTTTTATCAGGAAATCTGATAAACTCCTGGTGACGGTATGACTCCATACAAGATGTGGGGAAACAGTTTAGCATTATTTACCTAAGTTGGAAACACTCATATCCCATGATCCAAGCAATTCTACTCCATGGCAGGAACACACACAACAGAAACGTGACTCCATGTGCACCAAGACACTTGGGAGTTTTTGTAAATGGAGCCCCAATGTAGAAAAGACCTAAATATTTATTAATAATGGAATTTGTAAAAAGTAGGGTTTTTTTTTTTTTACAATATTGTCGCATAAACAAGGGGATGAGAAATATACAATGGATGCTTTGGCTACATGGTGGCAAACCTGTCCCTTTCTCTGGGTCATCTTATCCCTCTTCATGGTGTCTGAAGGAAATTGCCTTAAGGGCCCCAATGTTCACTCTTTCCAGCAGTCAAGCTCTTGGTCATGGGACTTGGAGTTCCCCTTAAATAAAAGGTGCAATGGATCTCTTCCTGTAGAACCTGGGCTTGGCTCTGTGACTGTCTCTGGTCAGTAGAAAGAGATGCAAATGAGAAGGGGCCAGTTGTGTGTGCAGGCCTCCTGAGGCATCCTGGGTCTTTCCTTTCCCTCTTATCCCACACTCGCCCCACCCCTTTGGCCTATGAGAAAGACATGCCTGGGTGCCCAATGTGACTAAGGTGTCCCAGCCCCACCAGAGCAGCTCTAGTTGTCCCAGGGATACATGAGTAAGCCCTCCTTATCCCCCACCTCAGCTGCATAGCTGCATGTCCCACGCAGGGAGGAAGACATGTTCATGGGCATATGCCCTGTGGTTGGGGGTGGTTCATTTGCTATGCAACAGAAGCCATCTGTGAGGTGGGGCACTGATGAGGTTCAGGGAAGGGTGGATTGTGCCAAGCAGAGGCAGGGGAGAGGAAGAAGGGCTGCTGGAAAGAAATGAACAGCAAAGGCCACCAGTAGTCCCACGTGCGGGCCAGGAGCCAGGAGTCCTGGACCCAGGTAGGGTGGTGGACCTGCTCTCCCTTCCACCCTGTTGGCTATTTTTTATTTTTATTATTTTTTTTTGTAACACCAGTGTTCACTGTATTCATCCATAAAGAGGGATGTAGTGCCCCAACCTGGAAGCTCCCCCAAACCCTGCTTTCAACCAGAGCCCATTCCCAGCAGCAACCACAAGTTATGTGCCCACCCCTCCTGACATTTGCCTGTGTCCACATGCACACCCATTCATACCTCCTTCCTTCAAGGTTTTAAAAAATTAAGCCATGAGCTATTTATTATATTGGGGTTTGAGCTTTGTCACTTCACAACACATCTTAGAAACCTTCTCAGCTTGTGCACAGAGACCTACGTTGTTTGTTAAATTGTCTCATTTGTATCCCATGTGGAGGTGCCAGCATTGACCTCAGGGTTCCTCTAGGCGTGGACACTTGAGTTCCTCTGGCTTTTCTCTACTGTCTGTGAGCCTTTGGGCACACTGGCAATCATTAGTGCAGGACCCATTCCTATCAGAGATTTGGTGGGGTCAAAGGGTATGTCCTGAAAAACACAGACATATTGTTCCACTGTGATCTAAAAAAGTCCTGTGGATGTGCACTCCCAGAAGGTGGGTGGGAAACCCAACATCACTACATTCTTGTTGACGTCAAAAAGCTTTGGTCTTCAGAAATGTTTCTGAGTCCTGGGGAGGTAGCTCCCTGCTGGAGCACTTGACCTACACCCATGCTTGAGGCCCTGTGTTCGCCCCAGTGCCAAAAAGCAGTTGCAAACTCTCCCAGTCTGCTAGAAACAGATGTGAGTTCACTGGTATTTTGAATGTGAAACTTCTTGGATTAGTGTTAAAATGTACAATTATTTTTTCATGTTTATTGCCTACTAGTGTTTCCCCTAAAATATCCTTTGTCCATTTCTCTTTTATTAATTTGTGAGGCGCTTTATCTGTGAACTCTCTTGTGGTGAATATTGGCACTGTGTCCCCCCAGCCTGCCAGATCAGTCTCTTTTAATGTTCTTCTGGGCTCTTTCTTCACAGGGAAGTTTCTACACTGTGTGTCGTCCAGTCTGTTGTCTTCTCATTTCTGGCTGCTGGTTCCTGCTGGGGATGGCTGCGCCCTTGACTGATTGCACTGCATTTTCCTTTTCCACTCTCTCATATGGGCCTGGGTCCCAGGGATTCGTCCAAGTGCACAGTATCTCCACTAGAGAAATAAGGAAAGGAAGGTCAAGCAGGATCAGTGACATATCTGGGTCACACAGTTTCTTGTTACTTGACCCAGAGCCAGAAGAAGATCGCCAGGGTCTCAGGCCCAGGTAGGGGGTCTCCACTTCCTACCTCTGAGATGATCTGGTCAATGACATGTCCTGCAGTGCACAAGCATCCTGATGTCCCCTGCATGCTTACTGTTGCTGGAAAGCTGTTAACAGGTTTCCTCAACAGAGGCAAGACCTGCCTCTCCATGGCCCTGCCTGTCTTCCCAGAGCCACACAGTGGACCTTCAGTAGCCCAGATCCCTGTCTCCATCAGGCCCTCAGCAGATTTAGGCAGGATGAGAAGCAGCGATCCCAGATTGACACAACCCTTTCCTGTGGCATAGGCACTTTGAGAAAGATTTGCAAGGTCGCCCAAGGAAACAAACTCTGACCCAAGTGTGTTGGCCATGTCAGGCTTCTCTACATATGGACAGCACATTCCTCCTATCCCTGTCTGGCTCCTGGTGCCTTCATACCCATGTAATGCACCTACCTGCATGCCCATGACCTGGGATCCTCAAGGGTTGTGCTTCCCCCACCCCGAGAGTGGAGGAGACCCAAGCCAGAAGCCTGGTGCCCAAGGCCCTCCTGGTCTTCTTCTACTTGTGGCCCTGCCTGGTACATGGAAGCTCAGTGATTGCCAGGTAAAGGAATCAATGCCTAAACTGGTGAATGAGTGACGAGAGAGTAGAAGGAGACCTCCACACTCCAAAACCAATCCATTTGGTAAATACTCTATAGATTGGGCCTTGATCTGATCCCAGGAAAGTCCAGGCTCAGAGCTCTTCCCTGCATGCAGAGCCTGAAAATGTCCCATGGAATGGCAGGAGTGGCTGGGCATCTCTGTCTTCACAGGTGATGCCTGAGTTTCTGGAAGATCTCCACCCATTCTCCAGAGAGATGTGAATACTCATCTTCCTATGAGGCTATTCCTCTGCCCCATTATTCCTATCCTATGAAGAATCATATCCTCCATCCTTCTGGACTGGAGAAATGATTTGTGAGCAAAGCTCCCTCTTCTCCATTCTTTGGCCACAGAATAAAGTTGTTCCTTCCTCAAACTCATGTTTCTCATTGACATTTCTATGGCATGAGCCTCTAAACCTGGGTTAGGTCACTTTTCGTGTGACCCTGCCTAGTGGGTACACTCTTGGTGCCAGGCTCTAGACTGAGCTCTTAACACAAGTCATCTTATTGATGCTCACAGCTACCCTAGGGGAGAAATATAATTATCCCATTTAAAGATGAAAAACATAGGCTCAAAGGTGGTAAATGACCTTCACCAAGTCGTGAAGCTGGCAAATAGCAAAGCTGAGATTTTGAAGTGTTTTAATTTGTTCTAATTAGTCATACATGACAGCAGAATGCATTTCAACACATTTTATACAAACGAGGCACAACTTCTCATTCCTCTGGCTGTACATGGTACATAGTCACACCAGTTGTGTAGTCATAACTCTGTATAGGGTAATAATGTCCATCTCATTCCACTGTCTTTCTTCCTGATATTCCCTCCCCTTCCTTCACTCCCTCTGCCCAATACAAAATTCCTTCATTCTTCTCAGCCCCTCCCTATTATGGATTAGCCTCTGATAAGCAGAGAAATCATTAGGCCTTTTGTCTTTTGGGGGTTTGACTTATTTCACTTAGCATGACATTTTCCAGCTATATCCATTTACCAGTAGATGCCATAATTTCATTCTTCTATAAGCCTTAAAGATCATGGGAGATATTTCCATCTTCTCAGGTCTTCTTTCATTGCTTTCTTTAGTGTTATTCTGTAGTTTTCATTGCAGAGGTCTTTCATTTGTTTTCTTTTTAGATTGATTCCCAAGTATTTTATTTTATTTCTTTTAGTCCATTGAAAAGGGGGATGTTTTTCTAATTTCTCTTACAGCAGATTCAACAATGATATATAGAAATGCACTGATTTATGGGTATTGATTTTAAATGCTGCTACTTTACTGAATTCATTAATTAGTTCTAGAAGTTTTTGGTGGAATTTTTGAAATCTTCTAAATGTAGAATCGAATCGTGTGCAAATAGTGATTGAATTCTTTTCGTATTTGTATCGCTTTAATTTCCTTGGCCTGTCTAATTGCTCTGGCTAGTGTTTCAAGGACTATGTTGAATAGAAGTGGTGAAAGAGAGCATACCTGTCTTGTTCCAGTTTTCAGAGGGAATAATTTCAATTTTTCTCCATGTATCATGGTCTTGGCCTTGGACTTAGCATAGATAGTTTTTGTTGGGATATGTTCTTACTATTCCTAGTTTTTTTAGTGTTTTGATCATTAAGGGGTGCTATATTCTGTCAAATGCTTTTTTGCATATTTTGAGATCTATGAGTCTTGTCTTTAAGTCTATGGATGTGATGAATTATGTTTATTGATTTCCATATGTTGAACCAAACTTGCATCCCTGGAATGAATCCCACTTGATTGTGGTGCACTTTCTTTAAGTATGTTTTTGTATGCAATTTGCCAGAATTTTATTGACACTTTTGTGTATAGGTTCATTACGGATATTTGTCTGAAGATTTTTTTCCTTAGTGTGTCTTTGTCTAGTTTTGATATCAGGGTGATACTAGCTTCATAGAATGAGTTTGGAAGTATTCCCTCCTTTTCTATTTCATGGAATAATTAGAAGAATAATGGTGCTAATTCTTCCTTGTAAGTCTTGTAAAGGTCAGCTGAGAATTCAGCTGTTCCTGGGCATTTTTTGGTTGGTAAGTTTTTGATGGCCTCTTCTATTTCACTAATTGATCTGTTTAAATTGTGTATGTCTTCCTGATACAGTTTGAATAGGTTATATATATCTCTAGAAATTTGTCAATGTCTTTGAAATTTTCTATTTTATTGGAGTATAAATTTTCAAAATAGTTTCTAATTATATTCTAAATTTCCATAGTGTCTATCTTGATATTTCCTTTTTTGTCACTAATTTTAGTAATTTGAGTTTTCTTTCTCTTTCTCTTCTTTAGCATGGCTAATTATTTATCAATTTTATTTATTTTTTCAAAGAACTAACTTTTTGTTTTGTCAATTTTTTTGAATTGTTTCTTTTGTTTCAATTTCATTGATTTCAGCTCTAATTTTAATTATTTCCTATATTCTACTGCTTTTGGTGTTGATCTATTCATCCTTTTTTAGGGCTTTGAGATGTAATGTTAGGTCATTTATTTGTTGACTTTTTATTCTTTTTAATGAAATAGAGTAATGCAATGAACTTTCTTCTTAGCACTGCCTTCATAGTATCCCAGAGATTATTTTTTTAATATTTTGGGTTTTTTAGTTGTAACTGGACACAATACCTTTATTTTATTTTTATGTGGTGCTGAGAATTGAAGCCAGTGCCCTGCATGTGCCAGGCGAGCACTGTACGGCTGAGCCACAATCCCAGCCCTTATCCCAGGGATTTTGATATGTCCTGCTGGTGTTCTCATTTACCACTAAGTATTTTTATATTTCCTCCCTGAGTTCTTCTGCTACCCATTTGTCATTCAATAGAATGTTTTTTAGCCTCCAGGTGTTAATGTAGCTTCTTTTTTAAAAAATTTTATCATTGATTTCTCATTTCATTTCATTATAATCTGATAGAATGCAGGGTAGTATTTCCCACCCACTGTGCCTGGCACCTTTCTCCCTGTGCACTTCACAACTCACTGAGCTGAAGAGAGCCTATTCTCTCCAGTTTCTCCAACCTGTGCTCTCCCCTGGGAAATGCCCCCAGTCTCTGGCTTTCCACAGGCCTACCAGGCCCAGACTGGCCCATGCAGACCCAGCTGCAATCTGATGGATCTGGGCCTAAGGTTCCCCAGGCTCTGCCTTATTGCAGTTCCAATATCTCAATGACATTTCTGCTTGCAGGGAGACCACCAGAGATATGCTCACACAAAAGAGTGATCCTCTGCTGCAGTCTGGCTGGGCACAAATCACGAGCCACTGAAGCAGGAACAAACTTTATTTCTAAACTCCACCAGCACACTCCACACACGCTCCCCGGGACTCTCCCCGGGAGCCATGCGGCTCCTCCAAGAACCACCAACCAGAAAAATCCCTCCTCCGGCACTTCCCCAACCAATGGGGACTCTCCGGGAGAACTCCAAAATAGTGGGAGAACTCCAAAGTAGCAGGCCGAGGGGACAGCAGGGATCTAATATACACAACTTAACATAACCATTATTATCTCAATGGCTTGCTGGCATCACCTCTCAACCACTCCTTTCTGGCAAAAATGTCATGCGTCATTCGGACTCGGCTATGGCTCTCCGCAATCCTCCAAAGAAGCAGCCAGAGGGCAGCCACCAGCATACCCAGGAGAAAGACCTCAGATGCAACAAGACCTAACAATAGTTCTCCAGATCCTGGCAGTTGTCCCCAGAGTGAGGTGGCTGCCCCATGAGTTGGCAGTGGTGGCGTGGTAGCAAACCTGCAAGCCCAAGGCCCTAGACTCCCAGGAGTTGGCCGGGGTCCCAAGATTGTGGCAGTCACATGTAACCAAATCTATGGGTACCCTGATAATGGACTTCCAGGTGGCAGTGGGCAATGGGCCGGTAAAAGGTCCCCAAGTGGACAAACATCCAGCAATTGAACAGTGATTTTTGATATTGGGCTTCCAGGCCATGACCAGTATCCCAAGATGGAGGCTGCTGCTTGAGATGGCTATGGCATTGGGTGCCAGTTGGTTCACTTTTGAAGACATCACTTCTCTCCAAGTCATCTCAGTAGTGGCTATGCTCTCATATGTCACATGTTTTATTGCCAGAAAGTGGGCCTGGCTGGAGTTAGTCTACAGTTGGTAGATGGAGATTAACAGGCAGAGAACCCTGGGGTGAGGTTGCCAAGCTGGAAATCTCCAATTGGAGTACTGCCAGGCTAAGAGTGGCCGGTAGTGTGCTAGAAAAACTTTTTGGAAAGCAGCTCATGATGAATGCTACTGACTTCACTGGGAACTGACTGGGGCATCAAAAGGACTCACTAGAAAGCTGCCAGGAAGCTACCTGTGGGGTAAGCTGCTGGATATTCTGGGAAACTGGATAAGGTTTCCATGGAACTTGGTAAGAAGGGTTCCTTGAGGGTGCCTCTGAAAACTTCCCGGCATGAGCTCCACTGGATATGTCTTATGCCAAATGTGTAGTGTGAGATAAAGACATAGAGAAATCACACCAGAACCGGAAAGAAGCTATTTTTCTTGGCAGCATCTGTCCTGAAACCCTCACTAGCAAAGGAAAAATGTATACAAAACCTGTCTCCAGTGTCCTGAGCAGGGCAAAGAGCCAGGAGACTAAAAATTGGTATCCGCAACAGCGTCCATGTTAAAACTCTCCTCCTTCTCATTTTTATTGTTCCTAGGCTAAAGTCTTAAGTGTTCCATACATGTTTGTTGAATAAATGTATAAACAGATAAATACTTCCACCCTTGCATTATCCTGTAGCTGCCATTAGTGTTGTCTTGGCAGCCTACTTCCCACAAGGCAATGGTATGGTTGAACTTTTTGGTCCCTTTGTATTTGGGTTTAGTCAATAAATTATGAATGAAAGTGAGGTGAGCTCAGAAATGTACTGGTAAATGTATAACTGGGTGATTCGGGGGAGTGAGGGGTGAGGGGTTCTTTATTTGTAGTACTTACTTATTTCTACAATGCAAATACTACCCCCATGATTTCTTTCAAATTACCAATATAACCCAGAGTTGGGAAGAGATGCACACATTTGGCTTTTGCAAGCTAGTATTACCAATCTGTACTTTACCACACCACGTAAGTGCCAAAACATTTAATTACTGGTGCAGATCCTCTAGAACTTTCTTTCCTTTGTCACAAAAATTGTTAAAATTTAAGATAGTAACACCTCCATCAGGCTGGATCTCTGTGTGAACATATGGAGCAGAATTTCCTTCCTCCTGGTAATTAACAAATCATATGAATGAGAAATAAACATTTGTTTTAGTAATAAGAATTCTGGGGTCATTTGTCTCTTTAGCATATCCTAGTCTAACCTGACTGATAACCTCTTAACTGGTTTGATTGAAGTACTTTACACTCTTTCTAAATAGTCTTTTATGCCACTCGCAGATCTGTAATCATGTTTTCTTCTAATTTCACGTCTAATGAAAATATTTAATAATCTGTCTCCTCCCCTATGACAAAATATAAAGTTCCAACTTTTTACCAGAGCAAAGTTCTCCAAATGTGTTCTTATACTGTGTTTTATTTTACTGCTCACCATTTCTTTGTATAAACCTGCCATTCCTCAGCCTTTCTGCTATTCTTCTCATGCTTCACCTCATCTCTACCAGCACTTTGCATAGTCATTTGAACATGAAATGTTCATTGAATATTCTGCTTATCTGTACTTATCTCAATTCAATGATTCTGATTTCAAAGGCAATATACATACATAATTACACAAGCATCTAGAGAGAAAATGTTCTCTTTAATTTCAAATAAGTGCAGGGTACAAAGGTGTTTGCTAAGTAGGAAAAATCCTTTCCCTTATGAACCATGAATATATCTTAAACACACACACACCACACACACACACACTTTGTAAAACTTAGAGATAAGAAAGGCACAGTCGAGATAGAACTGACAAAAGAGAAAGGAATGAAAAGGAAAGAGGCAAGATAGAGCAGGACCATTAGTCAAAGAAAACTCAAAGACTAGGAACAGTGATAATCAGCAAGAAGCAAATTCACAGAAAGTACCAAAAACCAGTGCCTGACAACAGTCTGTTTCACCAGGCCGTAGACTGAAGAAGCATTGACAGGGAGGTACAGTGCGGGCTTGAGTCAAGCAAAACAAGCCAATAGCAGCTCTCTGGGAAAAGGTCGCCTTGTCTAGTTCTCATTCTTTTATGAGAGGTAGGCATTATTTCCATTCTTCTATTTAGAAATTAAAACTTAAAGGCATTAAGGAGTATGCTTCACAGCTAAGGAGCTACAGTTCTTCGCTTCCCATCACTCTTCCTTCTTTGGAGTGTAGTCCATCAAGCGCACCCTCCTCCACAATGCCCTCCCACAGGATGAATCCTGATTGGTTAAACCAATCCAGACCAGACCATCCCATGGCCAGTGATTGGTTAAGAGCTAAACACGTCACCCATTTCTAAAGGAAACACAGGAGTCCGTTGCTTTGAAGGTCCTGGGAAGGTGGTTCATTACAAAAAAACAGACTGTGGAAGAAGAGATGAGCTCTCCTTCTAGTGAGTGATATTCTGGGTAGCTTTACAGGTACAACTGCTGTAATGTCTGGCTTTGGTCTGAAAACATTGAAAGCACTAAAGATGGCAAAGATAAAGATCAGAGAGACTGGGAATCTGTAATGACTTCTTGAAAGTGAAAAATTGACCACAAAACCACCATTTCTCCCAGCATCTTACTGTGAAATAATAATATTTTCCTGTGTGAAGCATTTGAGTTAAGGATTTTGCATCTTGTATAACCTCAATCGCCTTAAATAGTAAAGCAAGAATTTAAGTCCACATTTATGGGGTTCCAAAGCTTATACTTTATACATGTTTTACCCACAAAGGCATTACTGGATGTCTACATGAAGACAAGGGTAAATTTTCTTACAAGCTGCTTCATTTTATTAGACAAAGATATATGTTTAGAAATGGATACTTAAAGAGAAAAAGATCTCATAACTTAAAAGAATGACCTTTAAGATTCTCTTATTGAAAATGAATTGCTCTTCAGTCTTTAAGATACCTGTTATTATACATTATCTTCAAGTCAAATGCAGTCCTTCTTGGAAGACTTCTCGGTCTCCATACAATGGCGTTAGTGAATTTCAGGTATTTAGTAAATACTGTGAAGTATGTCAGCTACATGAAAGATAATTGTGATAGCATGTCAGGGTAATTGACTAAACTATTATAATGATTTGCAGTGATAATTTATTTTCTGCATTCCCTCAATTACTCTCTGCCCTTAGTAATAATTCAGATGACAGAATTAGAGTGTAATGATGTAATATATACGTCCACGTGGTTGACTTGAGGTATTTGAATGATTCTGAGAGAAAGAGATAATGAATGTAATAAGCAATGTGAAGTTGAGTTTTTAACTGTTTCAGGACTCTAAAATACACAGGTGGTTTAAAAAAAAAGTCTCAGAATTCAGAATTTAAAAGATCCAGTTCTCTTAGACAACAAGATCTCTAATCTTAAATTTGAACCCTGGAGGTTCTCTTTGTCAAAAACGTGGTCACACTATAGGAAAGAAGCACAAATCATGGAACATAAACTTATTTCTCAAAAGCAATACACAGTTAAAGGTATGTAAGATGCAGAAGTTAAAATAATCAGGAGATGATAACTAATTAGTGATAAAGCAGAAGCATTATAAATGGATTCTGAAGTCAACTGGGCTCATTCCGTAGTCCTTTAAAACTCATGACTTGTGGGCATACTCCAGATGGCTTTCTTAAGGTGACACAGTGATTGAAATGATCTTGGAAGTAATAAGTTCATACTGTATTATGAGGTGAAGGAGAACAAATTTTTAGGTAGAAATGACAAGCAAAATTAGGAAGAAAGAATGACTAATTTATATATTGGTAGCATTTCAGTAGGACTATTACTGATCATAGTTTGGGGGCATTAAGACGAATGAGGCTGGTAACATGTTGATGAGATACAGTGAGATGCCCTGGGAATCTAGGAATAGAACATTCACAATTAAAATGTTTTACTACCTTTCACCTAAGAAGTAACTAAATATGAGTGGAAAGAGCCCTGGAATTAGACTCTGAAGACGTGGGGTTAAATTAAGCCTACTGCACACTTTACCAGATCCTCTTCATTTAAAAAATCAAGAGAATGTTATCACTCAATTTGCATTCCAAATTAAATGAGGTAAGTTATGTTGAAAGACCTAACTTAGTTCTTTGCACAGAGAAGGCTCCATGAGTGTTCCTTCTTGAAAGTTATCCAAAATTAAAGCATGAACAGCCCCAAAGCGAATATTTCTGACTTATTTCTTATTAAGTTACTATAAATAAAGGTCAGAACCAACTAGAAAGTTAGCCAGTCAGCAATATATCAGTGTGGATTTATTGCAGGGCCAGAAAGCATATTGCCCATTCAAGTGAATGTCTTTCCTCTTAAATCAGTTCTTTTGAGTGTTCAGATGAATAAATCTCCACTGTCCTGAATTGAGGGAGTCCTCCAAGGCAAACACTCTCTATAGGGTCCTTCCCCTAGCACCAAGCTATCCACAAATTCTCCCACAGAGCTTCCTTTGCTATGCCCTTGGTGGGTAACAGGTGGCACTGTTGTCGATGGTCTATAAAAATCCTATAAAAGAATTTCCTGTGGAAAGGCTCTCTATCTCAAAGTTTGGACTGAGCAGGATCCAGCACTGTAATCAAGCTGACATCACAATTTGTCTTCTTCCAACCACTGTAATTCCTCTCCTTGCCCACAAAGCGTTGCGGCCCAATTGTTTTCAAAGATCTCAGGAAATGCCCTGTGAACAAATTAAAGAGAAGGCATGAATAACTGGTAATTAGCTATGCACCACACAGCACATTGCCAAGTTCTTCTGTGGCCACAAAGAGGAAATATTGGAAATGATCAGGGGAGCCAGTGGCTGCAGCAATGGAAAGAGGCATTTGGCAGTGCGGAGCAGTATATCAAAGGATCATGAATGTGAACATGCTAGGAAAAAAGCTCCCAACCCCAATTTCTTCATCTATGAAATCAGCATACTCACTTATCCCAATTTTCTCAAGAACAGAGAGAATTTAACATGTCTTGGGTTAGTGTATACTCTGGAGAAATTATGTTTTTAAAAACTACCTAAAACTAGTGGCTAGAAGTACCACGTCTGGAATCCCCATTTACCAGATCGATGACAGAAGACAAGTTATTAATCAAAATCCCCAATTATGGTCTTCCTCATCTGTAAGACCATAGAGAAACAGAAAGAATTAAATAAGACTGACTGGTAAGTCTACTAGTGGAGTGCAAGGCTCATTATAGACGGTTCAGAAATGTTAGCGCCTTGTTATTGGTCTCCACTGGGTGCTCTCTCATTTACCAATGTCCTTGTAAAACAAAGTGTCCGGAACCATGGAGGATGTGTGCTCAGGTGCTTTATGAACTAAAGGGCCATAAAATACATGGAAATGTATGGTATATATTTTTGTTCTTATTGTGTGGTCACCAGGGCTTCTCTCACTTCTTTTCTTCGCTTATACTGGTCATTGTGGTATTTGGAGTTTCTTCTGTATCCTAAGTAGTAATTTTTATTGGTTCAAGCCTGACTCAGAGAGAAGCTTTTACAAACATCGGTAAGTCAAAATATTACCATATTTCCCAGTGTCTGTTTATGAGCTGTTTATTCATTTCCATCAGGCTGTATGCCAGAGAGAGAGAGTTGGAGGAGAGATAAGTGAAAGGGTATAGCTACCAGACTTTCTCTTCTTTCATGGCAAAATTTATACACACACATCAGCCAAGAAGCAATTTATATACATTTTACATATCAATGGGACTATAAAAATAATTATGGGCAATCAAAAACATATCACAAAGCAGCAACAAAACAATAGTACTGTGTAATCATCCAAAGCCATCAATCATTCATCAAAGCCATGTCTTTAGGTGGTAATTCACAGACAAGAGGACAAGCAGAGCCAGGGCTATATTGGAACCTAGTTTAAGAGCTTGAAGCTTGAAAGAACGAATTGTAAAATTTTAAGAAATTTGGCAAGTTGGTTGACTTCATGGTAGTGCCTTGAAATTGGCCATAGTGGGGTATTTATAATACGGAAAATGGTAAATGCTACTCCCCGCACTTTTGTAACGTTTTCTTGTTTATCTTAAACCCCCATGTTTCCTGTATATATCTTTTCTATCTTCCATCCAAAGACAAATTTGCCTAACTATTGAGTTTGGTATGGCATTTGGAAGTTTTGCTATCTCCATATTGTCTTGGAATCATTGAAATAATCAATAATCTCAGGAAGAAATCTTTAGATATTGTTTTGAACATATCTATGCTCACATATCTTATGGCCAAAAACTAAGTTCTAATGCAGACTGTAATAGACAGCTCATACTAAATGTTATGATTTAGATATGAGGTGTCTTCCCAAAACTCATGTGTGAGACAATGCAAAATTTTGCAGAGGTTAAATGATTAGATTATGGGAGTTGTGACATAATCAGTAGATTAATACACTGATATTAACTGGGTGGTAACTGTAGGCAGGTAGGGTTTTGCTGGAAGAAGTAGGTCACTGGGGTACACCTTTGGGGTTTATATTTTGTCTGTGATGAGCAGAGTGCTCTCTTAACCCCTCTACACCCGCCCCTGCTTCCTGTTTGCCATGTCTGGAGTAGCTTTCCTCTGCCATGTCCTCCCACCATGATGTTCTGCCTTACTACTGATCCAGAGCTGTGGAATCAGCCAACCATAGATAGATCCTCTGAAGCCGTGAGCCAAATAAGCTTTTTCTCTTCTATGTTGTTCTTCTCAGATCTTTTGGTCACAGTGATGAAAAAAACTAAAACAGAAATTGGTACTGAGAAGTGGGTTTGCTGCAAAATGTAACAGAGTCAGAGTCCCTGCAGGCTTCCCCTGAGAGGGAAGATAGGAGAAGTAAGCCAAAGCTGTTATAGAGATCTCTGCCAGTCATGTAGGATATCTGCTGAGGAAAGCTACAAGCAGAACCAAGCCAAGAGTGAGGCCAAGTGAGCTGCAACCAATAAGGTGGAGCTACACAAGACCTTTGGAGAGAATATCACAATGATATGTGCCCCAGATGTTGGATGTGGAGCTATTGGACTTGTTTGCTCAGCTAAATTTTGGTCTTGCTTTGGTTCCATCCTTTTTTTTTTTTTCCCATGTGCCTACTTCTCCCATTTGGAATGGAAATGTTTGCTCTGTGTCATTATGTATTGGATATACACATGTTGCTTTTGATCTTTACTGTCATAGTTAAGAGTTTGCTTTGAGTCTCAGATGAGATTTTGGACTTGGACCTTTGGGCACTGCTAGAACTCTTAAGACTATGGGGACTCTTGGAAATGCAAGATGTATTTTGCACTGTGATATGGGCATATGCTTTGGGGGAATGGGGTGGAATATTATGGTTTAGATATCAGGTGTCCCCCTAAATCTCATGTGTGAGACAACGCAAGAATTTTCAGAGATGAATGATTAGAGTATAAGAGGTATAACCTAATAAATGAAATAATTTACTGATAGGAATTAACTAGGTGGTAACTGTAGGGAGGTAAGGTGTGACTGGGGGAAGTGTGACAGTAAGGTGTGCCTTTGGAGTTTATATTTTGTCCTCCCCCCACCCTCCACTTCCTGTTTGTCATGTCCTGAGAAACTCCTCTGCTTGCCCTTCTCTCTCACCTCAGGTGCCTAAGGAGTGAGTCGACCAGAATGGAACTTCTGAAACCATGAGCCAAAATAAATTTTACTCCTTCAAGTTGTTCTTTTTCAGGTCTTTAGGTCACAGCAACAACAACAACAACAACAACAACAAAAACTGACTAAAATGGTGTGATACTATGGTAATTGTGTACACTTTGAATAATTGCAATCTCAATTATTGGAGTGGCAATCTCTTCAAGTCTTCTCTGGCATAAATTTTAGGTAGGTTAACCAGAGACTAAGGCATATATTATAGTGGAAAATATAAAGTGAAATTTCCTGAAGGCCCATGGAAGAATCTTCAACTTCCTGGTTGGGGAAGGGTAAGGGTAGATGTGAGGAATGGAGTGATATTGAAGTTAGGTCCATGAGGGCTCCACCACCCTCCATCCAAGGCAGGAGGAAGATGTCTATGGATGACATACTGCTGATCAAAGAGAAAAACAAGCAAGGCAGTTCTGAACTAGCATCAAAATGGAAGGCTCATAGATAAACTTTGGGGGAAAGATATAAGAAAATCAAGCATTTTCTAACTGCAAAAATAGTGCAGAGTAGAAATTGAACTTAGCCACAGCTGGCATCTTGCATTGGCTGTAACAAGTCGATTCTGTCACTATTTTCATAGGTACCACACAACTGGTTAGGCTCTGGTCTGTTGTCCTGTTTACAGGAGCTAAACCAGGAACTAAGCTCTAGATATCATGAGAGCTACTCCCAAACCCCAAACTAACTTTGACATCTAGCAAAGTCACTGTAGCACCCAGAACCACAAAAACTCTGTTGCCACAACACCAAGATATTCAGTTTTCCTTTGCTGAACTCATTCCATACTTCTAAAGTGTGAAAAGATCGTGCCTATGGCCAGTCATGGTGGTGCATGCCTGTAATCCCAGCTACTCAGGAGGCTGTCAGGAGGAGCTCAAGTACAGCTCTCAATGCAGAGAGACGCTATCTCAAAATAAATAAAAAATAAATAAATTTTTAGAAATTATAAAGCTTTTCCTTGAAGAATTGTATCCTTATTTACCTTTTTTTTGTAAAATTTTTAAAATATATTGTAATTTTTTGTACTTACCCATTTTCCTTATCACCAGGAGAATTCATTTTGGTGCTATCTAATCAAGTTCATGCAAACGTTACATTGAGGAGCATTTTTCTTAGTTGTGGCACTGCTTTCTTAATGACAGAAGGTCAGACTCAAGAATACCCAAGTATCAAGAACCAGAAAGGCAGAAGAAAATGTGTGGTGCAAAGAAAAACCTAGGGGAAGCGGGTTTCCTGCTTTACAAGTGGAGATTTAAGAACACATTATTGGGCTAGATAACTGGAGGTAATAAGAAGATTCAAAGGAACCACGGATCATTGAAGTGCTTTATCATTTTGATAAGTATGCTAAAATACACTTTTTATGATGAATGCTTGACCCTAGAAATCCTAAATAGAATTGCATTTAATAACAGCAAATGACATATTGTTAGTTGGGCTCTGGAAGACAGTAATTTCAAAGTAATTACAGAGTTATACAGAACAAGATGTCAGTGTAACCCTTTATTCCAGCTCCTAATATCTCTTCATGTTTCAAGAAGACAAGTACTGTCTGTCTGAGACAGGAATATAGCCTTCATATCTTGTGAGTTCTAGTTTGTGATTCTGTGAGCTGTTACACAGAGCTTCATGTTTGCAAACCCCTTTATGATCAATTATTAATCTCTTCCAGGATCACTCCTTGGTTATATGAATTCTTTTTCCTCTTTTTGGTTTCCATCAAAAAATCAGTACAACAGCAATATTAATTTTGCAAAATAAAAATCACCCATAATCTCCAAACCTAACTTTTTATATTTGCATAAACTTTCAGCCTGAGCCTTTATTAATACATATTTACTATAGCAACAGAACTTATTAAATATTTAATATTTTTACATTAACATTGTCTCATACAAATGGCCTTCTTTTTCTTATGTAATATTGGAATATAATTTTAATATTTTGTCAGATTTCTACAAGTTGATGTTCCAGAACAATAGCTCTACATTACGAAACATTGTTTCCTGTTTCCCCTTTACAATGAAGGCTGAGAGGAAGACTTGTGTAATGAGTTGCTAGTTCCCAGGTACTAGCACTGAATTTGGCGGGTAATACACACGAATAAATATTTGAGAAGTTGATTAATAAATGATACTGTTGTTCTCCTCTGATGTACTATATCTTTAGGATGAGTTTCCAAATATAAGAGATTACTGGGTCAAAAGGAATAAAAGTTCTGAGTTCTCACTATGTATTTGCATATTGCTTTTTAAAAAGAATTACATCCATTTATTTAAGCTTTAATTATTATTATTTCAAAATTTGTTCTGGCCATCAAAAGAAATGAATTACAGTAGATGGGGTAGAGAGAGAAGATGGGAGGGAAGGGGAGGGGGGATAGTAGAGGATAGGAAAGGTATCAGAATACAACAGTTACTAATAGGGCATTATGTAAAATTGTGGATGTGAAACCGACGTGATTCTGCAATCTGCATTTGGGGTAAAAATTGGGAGTTCATAACCCACTTGAATCTAATGTATGAAATATGATATGTCAAGAGCTTTGTAATGTTGTGAACAACCAATAAAAAAATTTAAAAAATAAAAATAAAATAAAATAAAAATGTTGTCCATGTGGTTTTTTAAAATTTTCATAGTGGAATATACATAGCATCACAGGGTTAGTGATAATTTTACTTGTCCTTTTCCCCAGCTGAGCATCTGGACAGTATCTCAATTCCTTCTGAGTCCCAGGCCCTCATATAGGACTTGGTATATTGTAGATGCTCAAAGAATTTTAAGTCAATGAACTGTAGGACATATTGACCATGCTGTTTCATGTGATGTTGTAGAATATTTGAAAGACAAGACAAAAATAATGATTGAAGCATAAGTCCCAGAGGCAGGCTTCAGATTCTAACCCTGACTCTGCTTTCTATGTCTCTGGGAACAGGTGGGTTAATGACTGCAAAATGGAGATATTAATATCTCCTGTGTCATACAGTTGTGGTGAGCATCCATGAGCTGACACAAGTAAGTGCTTGGCTCAGTGGAAACACTCAACAAATAGCACCTATTTTTATCTGGTTCGTTTATCTGTACAGTCTTCCTGGTTCTTTATAAAATTGAATGGCCTCTTAATGTGCTGCAAAGATTAATTCCTTAATTGTTTTATCAAATTTAATGCAGCTGCTTTCATATCATGTAGTTTTAAATTTAGAATTTCTTTTCTTATTATCAGATGAATGAATTTTAAAGATATTATATATTTAAAATGATCAATCTTTCATCTCCTGAGTTTTTTTCAGACTCTTGCTGAAAAAGTCCTATAACCCCAGGTACCTAGTTATCATTTTAACTTACTTTGAGTATGTTTTTAAAGATAAAATTTGAGAACTATTTAACTGTTAATGTAGCCAGTTTATTTTAGTGAATAGCAAAATGTACAAACCTAAATTCTCCCTTCCTGTCCTCAACCTGTTATCTCATCATTAGTAATTAATGTTTTTTTTACCTTTGTTTTTCCATATTTTTATTGGTAAATTGTAATTATACATGATGGTGGGATTCATTGGCTTTCTTACCTTCTGGATTTGAACACGTTAGTTAGGTACTTCTGCAATGTTCCATATATGGATCTATTTTAGTTTTTTGTTGTTGTTGTTTGTTTGTTTGTTTGTTTAGTTTTTGGTGCCAGTAACTATGCTAAAACCTTCACTGTGGATTTCATAACACATTCTAATATTTAGTAGACTGCTTTCCACCATATTGACCTTACTTTGAATTATCTTTTGAATATTTTGCCCCATCACCTGAAGATTAGCTTGGCTGTTAGATTGGAATTGTTTTAAATGTATGAATTAATGTGGTTTGCCTCCTTAAAAAACATGACCCTTTGTTTGGCAAGGTGACCAGCCTTTCAAGAAGGTTTTGTCACTTTTAAACACATATCTTACCTATCAGCAAATTTCCTTCTAAGTATTTTGTGATTTTTCATTTTGTGAATGGTAGTCCATTTTGTCACTATGCTATCCAGCTGATGTCATTCATGTGCCAAGATTCTATTGATCTCCGAGCATTTCTTTTGTATCTGGCCATTTAAATAGGTGCTTATTTATAATTTCAGCATATTGTAGACTTTTCATGTATCGGGGGTGGCTGAAGCTGCAGAAGCCTAGCACCCTGTTCACCACATCAATCACTTATATGATGTACTGCTCGTAGAGAGCAAAATTCTTCTTACTCCACTGGCAATAGCTGCATCCCATTCTCAGAAATGATTGATTTACTTTGGTGACTCGGTGAACAGTTTGTTTTCAAAATTTTTGAGTCAACATTTAAAAATTTGGTGAATTTTAACATGGTCATCCAAAATGTGATCCCTTTTTTTAGCCATTGGTAGATATTCTACAGCCCAGCCAGCTCTTTCCAGTTAGCCATATCCCTCTGATAGAGCACCTACCTGCCATGCTTCTGTAGGCTCAGTCACCCCAGTACTCAAAGGTTAGGGTCAGTAGCCAGCAGTTCACACTGGCATTTTTCTTTGGAGTGGAGATGTATATCTTTGCAAATAAGTCCTCAGAAAGAATGGGAAAATAAAATGATAGACTTGGAGAGAGGATGACAGCGTATTTTTGTTGAAGCAAAGTCGACAAAATGCATTTAGTATAGCTGATCTTCTGATGGGTTTAGAAATGCTGCAACATTTGAACAACTTACTTGATTCTTGCAGAAGTCTGTTGCTATGCATAACCCAATTTTCTTTCTACTAGAGAATTTTATAAAACATTTGCATACCAAGACTTGTAAAGGTTATTAAGTGAGCATAAAAAATGCTTTGTGCTTTAGAGTTTCAGCTTCCCAATGCAACATTATTTTTTCTTCACAAATATTAAAAGTAAAGGTATTTTTATAGCTATACAAGAACAACAGTAAAAACTTGACATCCCTGAATAACACAGCTTTCATCAAACGGAGCTTTCATCAAATGTGGAGGTAATGACCTTTCCTTTTTTATTCTTATTGACACTATTATTGCCTCAGACTCCCTCTCGTTTTCCCATCTTTATTACCTGATGAACAAAGCTCAGAGCCACTCAAATAGTATTGTCTTATAGATTACCCAGTGGCTTTCCTAGCCTGAATTATTGGTTCCAGATGCTGCTTACAACCTTCCCAATACAGCTCCCAGGATTTCAAGTCATTCTCCTGAACCAATCAATTAAGTTATTGACAAGCAATATAGTGGAAACCCTCTGTATAAGTAGCACATGCTTTCTAAACGTTTCCAATGTCCTCCAGCGAGATTCAGAAGAAAAGCAAGGAAGGGAAATAGAGGTAAGAAGGATGGATGGAAAAAATGGAAGGAGGAAATTCTAAATGTCTCCCATTGGCTTGTAAATGACCAGCTTCTCCATGTTGTCTTCACATCTTCTACCTTTTCTAAGTGTCTGTGTCAGGATTTCTTCTTCTTATAAGGACACCAAGTTATACTGGGTTGGGGCTAAGCCTAGTGACCTCATTTTACCCTAAGCTCCTCTTTGAAGGCGCTGTCTGGAAATGCAGTCATATCCTGAGGTACTAGAGCTTGGGATTTCAACATATGAACTTGAGGAGACACAATTCACCCTATAACTAACTTTCACTAATCCATGGAGGCACTTTGGATACCTTCCAAGAATAGAAGAAATAAAACTACTCCCTCAAATCCAGAGTGAACCACCCTCAATATTTTGACATTTTTCTTCTCTATTTCATTTCTTATAATGTGTAGTTTGGGTTTTTTTTTTAATGTAACTAAAATTACTTTGTATATGTGATCTCAATTCCTGCTTCTTTCAATTAACATTATAAAGTGAGAAGTTTGTAAATATTGCGTGCTTAAAATTATGTTATTTCCTCCAAATTTAGAGATCTCAGGGGAATTTATTTTATAAGACGAATTGCATCGTGTAATTCTATGTTTGCCATAAATTCCATCAATTGGTTTATGTAATAAAAAGATTATTTATTGAATGTCTGAAATAATCTAAGGATGAGATTTCAATTCTCTCTAAAATAGGAAACTGTAACTCTAAACTCTAAACTCCTCATTTTCTTCAGTCATATGTCTCCTTAGGCTTTTTATTTCATTCATGAATGTTCACATTTAAGTTTTTTTAAATAGCAAGATTCATTGCTGTTTTCAGATTTAATATCATGTATTAGCATGGTTTTCATCTTTTATATTTCTAAGCTTTAAATGTTTCATTTTTAATTTTCTCTACTTTTCCATTATTACATTTATCAAGAATCTTTTTTATTAGGATTTTCAAGGATGTAGTTATAATATTGACTTGTCATATCCACCATGTTGAAATTTGTTTCTTCTTTCATCTTTATTTTTTTTCATGAAATGTTTATCCTTTTATTCTTTTAATATTCTAACTGAATTCACAAATTGTTGATTTTTCTCTAAGAAATATATCTTAAGTACTACACTGTCAACCACCCATGAATTTTATAGTGGTATGCAGGGTTTCTATTTATTTATTTATTTATTTATTGACAGTGTCTTTCTGTGTTACACAACTCCTGGGTTTCTGCAGCCTCCCAAATAGCTGGCACTACAGGCACAAAACCACCATGCCTGCCTTTGTAATGTGTTATTGTTATTAAAATTCTGTCCTAATATCCCTAATTAATTCCTTTTCAAGAACTCAAACAAGAGAGTGGTGTTGTCCTTGGGATTTCCTGGGATAATCCAGGCGAAAGCAGTCTACCAGTAGGCTAACACATTAGAATGGATTACAGGGTGACAGTGCAGGACAAGCTCTGCACTTGTTCTCTCACAACAGAAACTGGGTGGGTGGGACATGATGAAGAGCACCTCTCAACTTGGCTGTGCACAAGCTGCAAGAAGCCATTGGGACACACAACAGATACGCTTATCCTTTTTTGCCTCAGGTATCTCAGACTCAAAATTTTTTTCCTGAAAAAAATAATTCCACAAAAGAGGAAAAGAAAAAAATAAAAGAAGAAGAAGAAGGAGGAGGAGGAGGAGGAGGAGAAAGAAAGCATTAATTCTTATGCATGGATGTATGGTAGTGAAAAAAAATAATCATGTTTTGGTTTTTAGCATTCACAATTAGGAATGATGTTAACTTTCACCAACCTAGATAATATGTATCTCAAATAGATGAGCTAGTCCACACTTATTAATAATGATGCTTATGTAAAAAGCAGAGCAAACATTTGGATGGAACAAAGAAAAACATTATTATTTTCATTCAGACTGTAATTTGTAATATCAATGTTTATGTATCCGGACAAAATTGAAACACAAAAATAATGATGAATTTTTTCTTTTGTAAAAACATTCTCGAATATTACAGCTACATATATTTTTTCTAATACAACCAAAAGAAAAAAGCCACAGCTCCTGAAAATTACCAACATTTGGTGCTTTTAAAAGTCAGAGCATTGTTCTTTTGACTGAAATGTGCTTTTTAAAGGGGGCATTTCAAGCATAAGTGCTCTCCCCTGACTTGCCATGGAACACAGGATTGTATTCTCCTTTGTTGCCAGTTTCCTGAGCTCCTTCCTGTCACTTTGCATCTTTTTACCCATATGAACTTTCTAAGATCCAGTGTATGAAGGCTGCCTGACCAGTTAACCATAATCACTAAGTGCAGTGGCAATTTCGTCTCTCTTACCAGCATCGACAATCCATGAGAAGACTGCGTTTCATACAGTGAAGTAGGAATTGGCAGCGGGTGGTTTTCAGTCATTTCGACAGCACCTCATTGAGCTGGTGCCGCTTTCCAAAGCTCAGCAGGAAAATTGCTCAGTTGTCAATCCATACGTGAGGACGTGTAGTTTTGAAGAATTTCCCTCAAATCCTGCCTAATTTATGATAAAGCCATTGGCTGCCTTTGACCGCAGCTAAGGCATTAAATCAATGTAATCAGAGTATTTGGTTTCACACAGAAGTTGTTTGGGTTTGGTCATGTTTATTTAAAGAATCCAGGTTATATGTGTTGTATATATATGCTATGTGTGGATCTAGGAAATTATAAAGCAAATTTTCTAGATAGGATCTGAATAGATTCTTATTTCTGATCTCAAGATGAGTATCCTTGTAAATTTCAGGCCCTAAAAAGAAAGAAAATCCTAGGTATAAAATTTTAAAAAATTGTTTAATTCCATGCTGTCATATTGACATTGGTGATGGTAATAATGGAGAATAGATGTTCTTTAGACAGGACATACCTGAAGAGTAAATGTAAATATTTAATTCTAGGCTGATTTATGCCTCTGGGGATAGGGGAGACATGACAAATAAAAAAATGATAGACATGATGTTTTGACTCCAGTAAAATCCCCAAACATGTCATTTAGAATGGACTGGGTGCTCTGTAAATGTTGGTTTCAAATGAGCTCAGAAAATAATCATTAGAAGAATAATTACTTTTTCAATTTATAAATTTGATGCAGTCAGTTGCCTCATGTAAACCCCGAGTTCTGTCTCTTCCATGGTTTTCATCAATTTCATACTCAATATCTGCTACCAAAATGGAAAAATGTGGCCAAATATAATCTAGAAACTTGACATTGCTTTCAATAATAAGAAGCATAACTCAAACCTGTGTAAATAATGCATTCAGAAGTTGCTTGAAGGTTTGAACTTTTTTCTTTCATTTCCCTGGATCTATATCCAGTCCTCATGTCCTTCCCACAGGGGCTAGAGACACCTGGAATTAGGAGGAACACCTAGGGGTAGACCTCTCACATGGCTCTAACACCTGAATCTGAGAGGATGTTTCCACGAGTAGAAGAAGTAGGTGGGAGCCAGAGAGGAAGCTTAGAGTTGGAGTTGGTAACCCAAAGATGTGAGTTAGCCATGGGAAATCCAAAGGCTGATACTGGGGAAGAGAGACTCAAGTATGCCATTATTAAGACAAGGGGAGAGGGGCTAGAGGGGCTGCTTTCTCTTCTGTGGCTTGTCCACACCAGGAGCTGTTTAAGGAGGAGCTATAGAAAGCACATTGAGAATTGTTGGGAAAATGCTAAGAATTCCTTGACACTTTTTCTCACAGTTTGTGTCACTTGTAACTAACAGAGATGATGGTTTCCTGGGCTTGGTCAGCATAGGGCAGGGGATTCAGCTTCTGCCTTGCTCACTGCATCCCTAGTGCTGGGACTACCACATAGGCAGTCTTTCCTAGGAGCAGCCATGCTATGAGAGAGCCCAAGCCAATGGAGAAGACACATGGACATGCTCTGATCAGCACTCCTGTTGGCATCAACCACCAGGTATGTGAGAGAATGTTCCTTAAAGTAACTCCTGTCTCTAGCATTCAAGTCACCAATTGCCTTTGAATCTTTCCAGCTAATCTTTCCAGCACATAGATAGGCCCTTCCCACTGGAGCCCTGATTATACTAAAATAGTTGTTTTGTGTTGGTACTTACTGGAGACCTATTGCAGTGTAAAAGTAGCTACTCAAAAAAATAAAATGAAGATAGCAAATTTTTTTTCCATAAAATGATCTAACAAGGATAAAAGCAAAAGTACATTCACTAGATGGATAATTGTATGCAAAGTATGGGAGAAAACATAGTTATCTGGCTTGTACATTCACTTTAGGTTTTAAACCTGTATTCTGAAATTATCAAACATGTCTCCCTCTTTAGAAGAGTGAGAGAGTTCCTCAGTTAAACACCTTTTTTAAATGTCAGAGGATTAGATTAAACTCAAAATCATGGAGAAGGCAAAAAGGAGAGTCCAGTTATGTGACTGCTCACTGCATCACTTTATACCCCCTGAATGTATAAAATAGTTCACAATACATTTTTAAACTGAAGGACACTTTATAAAATGGGTGTGGATCATACACAACAAAGGTCTGTGTGCGTGTGTACGTATATGTATTGATGACTGGAAGCCCAACAACAAGGTGAGGCACAGGTAATCTGTAGGGACACTACAAGATTATAGGGTAGAAACTGTAATACCTCAGATCCACACTGCAAGAAAGAAAGACACATAGACAACATGAAAAGACAAGGGAACAAAGTGCCCCAAATAAACCAAGATACTACAATAACAGAATCCATTGACAGCGTAGTGGATGAAATGTCAAGAAGGAGTTCAGAATATATATAATTAAAATGATCTTGTGAATTAAAGAATAACATAAGAGAGCAAATACAGGTGAAAATAGCTCACTCCAACAAAGAGATAAGAGAGCAAATACAGGCAATCATTGATCACACCAATGAAGAGATAAAGGAACAAATATAGGTAGCAAAAGATTACTTCAAGAAAGAGATTCTGGAAAAAAATAATCAGAAATCCTTTAAATGAAGGAAACAATAAACCAAATAAAAAAACTCAATAGAAAGCGTCACCAACAGACTATATCACTTGGAAGACAGAACCTCAGATAATGAAGATAAAATATAACCTTAGAAATAAAGTTGACCACACTGTGAATAGGATAAGAAAGCATGAACAGAACATCCAAGAATTATGGGATAGCATCAAAACACCAAATCTAAGATTTATCAGGATAGAGGAAGGCACAGAGATTCAAACCAAAGGAATACACAATCTCGTTATGAAATAATAACAGAACATTTCCCAAACATGAAGAATGAATTGAAAAATCAAATACAAGAAGCTTACAGGACACCAAGTGTACAAAATTACAATGGATCTACATCAAGACACATTATAATGAAAATGCCTAGCATACAGAATAAGGATGGAATCAAAGCCTCACATGAAGGAATGCATCAGATCCCTCTATCACTTGAGCTTGGTAATCTGGAAGCTCTTCATTTTGTCCAACAATTTAATCAACAATTAAGCTAGATGACATATATGTAAAATATTACATATTTTAATATACATGGTACAAATGTCAGGTTCCTTGGAACTCCCCCCCCTCAAAAAAAAAAAGCAGTTTCCTCCTTATCATAAAAGCTGCAGAAGAAGAAAAGGAAAAGAATGAACATTTATTTAGTACTTTACCCGTAGTCATAACCCTTAACACTTTATGGCACTCACCAAATCCCAGATACATCCTAAGAGCTTTGCGTATTTAAACCTCATGAAACCTTATGAAGACACAACAAATAATAAAACAGTAGTTTTATTATTTTTTAATTTTACAAATTAAGAGACTGAAATGCAGCCATGTTAGGCAGCTTTCCCAGTGTCACAGAGCTATGCATAGGGAAGTAGAATGTAGCCCAAACAGGATGGCTTCCTGGGCAGTCCAACACCTAGGGTGCCTTCTCCCCATGTTGAGTTATTTTTCCTAAGAGTGGTCAGGAAACTTGTCAGAGACACACAGATAATAAATAGTGGGATTTGCTTCATTCCAAGATCTACTTGAGTCTAACTAAACCTTTGACATTATGCTGTCTAAAATCATTATCAGATGATCCTTGATGTGATAAACAAGCTTTCTTCTTCTATCATTTGGTCTGTATTTTTTTTTCTGACAGATTTTCTTGAGAATCTTTTTGGTGGAAAAACTCCATATTCAATTTTATTGACTTCTATATTTATAACTGGGCTTACTTTACAGAGTATGGTGTGGCTAATTTTCAGTATCTTTTGTTTCTCAACCCAGATTTTTGGATTTGCTAACCCTAAAACACAGAGAGGAGCTGGTACATGACTAAAACTAGTTTATAGGAGGTAAATTTGGGACAAATAAATATAAAAATGATATGGAGCTTGTTATCCCAAGATAGTAAAAATGTAAATAGGCTCAGAGATGGCTAAGATAAATTTGTAAAGACAGCCCTTTAAAGATGCTATTAAGGAAAATTATGTATAGAAAAAACACATTCTTATTTATGGAATTTTGTCTAGATTGTACATTTTTTCATTTTATCATTTTTGTATCAAATTTTGGCTCTTCTTGTTCTCATACCAGTTTCTTAATGAGAGAAAGAGACTCCTTTGGCCTTTTGGTTTTACTTGTAGGATTCTGAATGAGAGAAGAACAACATAAGTGCTAATGCCCTGCATGCTGGCACAGTGGCTAGATCCCACGGTCTTGGTGGGTTCTGAGGCTCCATCTAGCCAAATATTCAGTTGTACAGAGAGCCCTTGGGGCTAAGGTAGCAGCTCAAAAGTGTGTTTCTTGTGGCAATTCGATGATGGAAAGACTAACATTAAACCACATTAGTACAAATTTACTCATCACTAAGATAAAACAGGCTCAAAGTACTTATGTGGGATTATTTGTTCAGGATTATAAGAACTCTTGGGGTACAAGGAGTCTAATTCTTTTATAAGACAGAGAGGGATGCTGAGGCCCAGCATCCCAGTTGTCTATGGATGTGTAACAAGCTATCCTTCCACATTTAGAAGTTCAAAACAATAATCATTTTATTGTAGCTCACTATTTGTGAGGCATGAATTTGGACAGAACTCAGTTGGGTGATTTGTAGATGGCTTGTTTGCTGCATGTGGTGATGACTCTGCTCATTGGTTGTTATTTGGCTAATAGGGGATCCTTCCAGCTCCCTAGATTTGAAGACAGGTCACCTCTGTTTAACCACAGAACAATTCCCCAAGGCAAATGGGTCAATCTGGAGAATTTCAAGTTGCTTTCCAAACATATTTACCAATGACAAAAATACTAAGGCTTTGTCACGGGGTAAGTGCTGACAGAGTGTTTAGGGCATTTTCTTGTCCTTAGGTCTGCATTCTCCTGGGTCTTGCATCAGGTTCATTTCTTTAAAGCAGGCCACCATCTGTTAGCTATTAGCTGTTTTATTATTATTATTATTTTGCTCCCTTCCTGGTGGATGAGTGGCTTAAACTTTGCTGGGGACCCAGGAGCATTTACCTTTGTTGGTACATGCACCTGTCAGAAGAAAATAAGGGGCCTTGGGGCTTGGGTCTGAGTGAGTTGGAGCTATGCCACTCAAGCCAAAGGTTCTGGTGGGTTCCGTTCCCAACACCACTGCTTCTATTTCTGTTATGCAGGGAAAAGAGCTACCGGGTGTTGACAGACGGCAGCGATATGGATTATCATTATTTCCGGATAAACCAGCTGTTCTCAAGAATGATACCTAATATGAATCTGAGGTTGGGTGCCTCTTGGTCCTTCTTGGATTCTTTCTCTTGCTTCCTGTCAATGATAAAATGTGGAAACACACCAACTTAAGAATTAATTTCCAGCACAAACACCATAGCAAGCATGTCAATAAGCACCTGCTGTATCCCTCAGTTCCAAGTATATATGAACTTCGTTTTCAATTTACTTTTCAGTATCTACATTTTTATTTTCTATCCCCCTGGCACCCCTGAACCTTCAGAGGATCAGAAAAAAGTATCTGTAAGGAGTACCTGTGTGAAGGATGTGTATTCAATAGGGTTATTTGCTTAAATTGTAAAGTAGATTAATTGAAATAGAGAATTACTGAATATAATAAAAGTGAAATATATACGCTCTGTTGTTAAATTGGTCTGAGTTCAAATTTTAGCTCTGCCATTTACTTACCATGGAAGTTTCAGGGACTTTAAAAACTTTGATCCCCAGTTTTCTCATCTGTGAAATGGGCAAACTTCCTATCTCATATGGTAATTTTAGGGCTGAAACAAGATGGTAGCTTTACTTGCTTGGCCTGGCAGGCCTTAAATTTATTGAAGTGCCCTTTGCTTAAGAAATAGGTCTCTGAGTAAACAAGACATGTGGACATTTAGGAGGACATACTTTTGTAAATAAAGGCCAAGAGCTGTGAGCTCAAAATAAATATTTTTTCAGCATTCCACACTGTTGCAGAGACAGCAGAGAAACCCAAGCTCCTTATCCTGAAAAGGTGGGATGAGGTGGAAGTCTGCAAACAAACCTAACACAGGAAGAGAGTGACTTTAAGAGGGCTCCAGACATATTGAAGGAGACTAAAACCACCCTGCTCATGTGCAAGAAAATCCTTCCCTAATAAGCACAGGTAAGCTGTGTAGAGTCAGGATGGGGCTCACCTTAAATTCTGTGGGGTTTTCATCTGACTTTCAACTTTGGTCACTAAGCAGAGAAAATCAATACTCTAGAAGAATTTTTTATGACAAGAAAAGTAAAATTCACAGAAATTAAGAAACCATGAGAAATGTGTATATATATATATATTTAAAATTTGCTAATTTTGTGGGGGAGCAAAAAATTAGAAATCTTGGGAAATTTAGACTATATATAATGTGCTTTTAAAGTAATCTTTAAAAATTGGCTAATTTAGTAATGTATATATATATGCATTTTTGTCAACAGTTTTTCCCCATTTTTAAATTTTGACATAATTTCAGAGAAAAAGTGTGAAAATAAATAGTGCTTAGAATTCCTATATAAACTTCCTTAAGAGTTAATATCAAAGCAAATAACCTTTCTTCAAATATCAAAGCAAATTCCCTTTCTCTCTCTTTGAGTGTTGTATCTGCACCATCTATCTATTTTTTCTATACTATTTAAGTAGGTAAAATGATACTCTGGACCTCAGAGTTCAGAGTATGTTTCCTTAAAACAGGATGTTGTCTAATGTAACCACAGTACAATTATTACAATCAAAAACTTGACTTTGATACATTAAAACTTCATTAATTGTTTCATGGATGTTTATTTAGCACAAGAAGAACAAAAACATTTCAAGCCCAGAATCCAATTCAGAATTACACACTCCATTTATGTATCATGTCTCTTTAGTCTTTTAAATTTTTTATTTTGTATTTGTTTTAATTAGTTATACATGACAGTAGAATGCACTTATATACTTTGATATATCATACATAGATGAGGTATAATTTCTCATTTTTCTGAGTGTACATATTGTAGAATCACATTGGTCATACAGTCACATACATACATACAGTAATAATGTCTGTTTCATTCTTCTATCTTTCTTATCCCCACATCCCCTGCCTTCTCCGCCTTTCACTTCCCTCTGCCTAATCTAAGGTAATGCTATTCTTCTTTTTTCTTTTTGCATTGCAATTATTAATACACATATAAACCACAATTTTTGTATCTCTGCTTGTATATAAAGTATGTTAACACTCAATTAAAGTCTTCATACATGTACTTTGTATAATAATGTCTATCACATTTCACCATCCTTGCTAATCCCTTGCCCCCTCCCTTACCCTCCCACCCCTCTTCCCTATCTACAATTTATATATTCCTCCCATGCTCTCCCTCCCAAACCCAGTATGAGTCAACCTCCTTATATCAGAGAAAACATTTGACATTTGTTTTTTGGGGATTGGCTGACTTCACTTAGCATTATCTTCTCCAACGCCATCCATTTACTTGCAAATGCCATGGTTCTGTTCTTTTTTATTGCTGAGTAAAATTCCATTGTGTATATATGCCACATGTTTTTTTATCCATTCCTCCACTGAAGGGCATCTAGGTTGGCTCCACAGTTTAGCTATTGTGAATTGTGCTGCTATAAACATTGATGTGGCTATGTCCCTGTTGTATATTGTTTTTAAGTCCTTTGGGTATAATTCGAGAAGAGGAATAGCTGGGTCAAATGGTGGTTCCATACCAAGTTTTCCAAGGAATCTTGGAAAACTTGCTTTCCAAATTGGCTGCACCAGTTTGCAGTCCCACCAGCAATGTATAAGTGTACCTTTTTCCCTATATCCTCACCAACACTTACTGTTGTTTGTCTTCATAATAGCTGCCATTCTGACTGGAGTGAAATGATATCTTAGAGTGGTTTGGATTTGCATTTCTCTGATTGCTAGAGCTGATGAGCATTTTTTCATAAATTTATTGATTGATTGTATATCCTCTTCTGAAAAGTGTCTGTTCAGGTCCTTAGTCCATTTGTTGATTGGGTTATTTATTTATTTTTTTTAGTGTTTAGCTTTTTGAGTTCTTTATATACCCTAGAGATTAGTGCTCTATCTGATGTAGGAGGAGTAAAAGTTTGTTCCCAGGGTGTAGGCTCTCTGTTCACCTCACAGATTGTTTCTTTTGCTGAAAGGAAACTTTTTAGTTTGAGTCCATCCCATTTATTGATTCTTGGTTTTAATTCTTGTGCTATAGGAGTCTTATTAAGGAAGTTGGGGCCTAATCCCACATGATGAATATTAGGGCCTACTTTTTCTTATATTAGACACACTGTCTCTGGTTTAATTCCTAGGTCTTTGATCCATTCTGAGTTAAGTTTTGTGCATGGTGAGAGATAGGGATTTAATTTCATTTTGTTGCGTGTGTATTTCCAGTTTTCCCAGCACAGTTTGTTGAAGAGGCTATCTTTTCTCTAGTGCATGTTTTTGGCACTTTGTCTAATACAAGATAATTGTAATTTTATGTGTTAATCTCTGTGTCCCCTATTTTGTAACATTGGTCTACTGGCCTGTTTTGGTGCCAATACCATGCTGTTTTTGTTACTATTGCTCTGTAGTATACTTTAAGGTATGATATAGCAATACCACCTGCTTCACTCTTCCTGCTTAGGATTTCTTTACTATTCTGGGTCTCTGATTTTTCCAGATAAATTTCATGATTGCTTTTTCTATTTCTATGAGGAATGCCATTGGGATTTTGATTGGAATTTCATTAAATCTGTATAGTACTTTTGGTAGTATAGTCATTTTGATAATATTAATTCTGCCTAGCCAAGAGCAAGGTAGATCCTTCCATCTTCTAAGGTTTTCTTTGATTTCTCTCTTTAGGATTCTGTAGGTTTTATTGTATAGATCTTTCACCTCTTTTGTTAATTCAGAAGTATATATATATATATTTAGGATATTGTGAATGGGGTAGTTTTCCTCATTTCCTTATCAAAGGATTTGTCACTGATATACAGAAATGTCTTTGATTTATGGGTGTTGATTTTATATCCTCTACTTTTCTGAATTCATTAACTAGTTCTAGAAGTTTTCTGGTGGAGTTCTTTGTGTCTTTTAGGTATGGAATCATATCATCAGCAAATAGTGCTAATTTAAGTTCTTCTTTTCCTATACATATCTCTTTAGTTTCTATTGTCTGTCTAATTGCTCTGGCCAGTGTTTCAAGAATTATGTTGAATAGAAGTGGTGAAAGAGGGCATCCCTGCCTTGTTCCTAATTTTAGAGAGAATGCCTTCAATTTTTCACCGTTTAGAATGATGTTGGCCTGAGGCTTAGTGGAGATAGCCTTTATGATATTGAGATATGTTCCTGTTATACCTAGGTTTTTACTGTGTTTTGAACATAAAGGGTGCTGTATTTTGTCAAATGCTTTTTCTGTGTCTATGGAGATGATCATATGATTCTTATCTTTTACTCTATTAATAAGATGAATTACATTTGTTGATTTCCATATGTTGAACCAACCTTGCATCCCTGGTATTAATCCCACTTGATCATGGTGTACAATATTTTTGATATGTTTTTGAATTTGATTTTTCCAGAATTTTATTGAGAATTTTTGCATCTATGTTCACTAGAGATATTGATCTGAAGTTTTCTTTCTTTAAAGTGTCTTTGTCTGGTTTAGGAATCAGGGTGATATTGGCCTCATAGAATGAGTTTGGAAGTGCTCCCTCTTTTTCTATTTCCTGAAATAAATTGAAGAGTATTGGTATTAGTTCTTCTTTAAAGGTCTTGTAGAACTCAGCTGTGTATTCATCTGGTCCTGGGCTTTTCTTTGTTGGTAATCTTTTGATGGTTTCTTCTATTTCCTCACTTGATATTGGTCTGATTAAGTTGTGTATATCTTTCTGACTCAATCTGGGAAGATCATATGACTTAAGAAATTTGTCAATGTCTTCAATGTCTTCTATTTTATTGGAGTATAAGGTTTCAAAATAATTTCTAATTATCTTCTGTATTTCTGTAGTGTTTGTTGTAATATTGCCTTTTTCATCACATATGCTGATAATTTGAGTTCTCTCTCTCCTTCTCTTCATTAGCATAGCTAATGGCCTGTCAATTTTATTTATTTTTTCAAAGAACCAACTTTTAGTTTTATCAATTTTTTCAATTGTTTTTTTTTTGTTTCGATTTCATTGATTTTCAGCTCTGATTTTCATTACTTCTTGTGTTCTACTGCTTTTGCTCCTGATTTGCTTTTCTTTTTCTAGGGCTTCGAGATGTAGTTTGAGGTCATTTATTTGTTGGCTTTTTCTTCTTTTAAGGAATGAACTCCATGCAATGAATTTTCCTCTTAGTACTGCTTGCATAGTTTCCCAGAGATTTACCTCTGCTCTCATTTACCTCTAGGAATTTTTTAATCTCCTCCTTTTATGTCTTCTGTAACCCATTGTTCATTCAGTAGCATATTGTTCAATCTCCGTATAATGAATAAATTTTTATTTTTTATTTTGTTATTGATTTCCAATTTCATTTGATTATGATGTGATAAAATACATGATAGTGTCTATACTTTTTTGTATTTGCTAAGAGTTACTTAATGGCATAGTATATGGTCTGTTTCAGAGAAGGATCCATGTGCTGCTGAGAAGAAAGTGTATCCACTTGATATCAGTTGAAATATTCTATATATGTCAGTTAAGTCTAAGTTATTAATTGTGTTATTGATCTCTATAGTTTCTTTATTCAACTTTTGTTTGGATTATCTATCCAGGGGTGAGAGAGGTTTGTTAAAGTCACCCAAAATTATTGTATTGTGGTTGTGTTGACTATTGAACTTGAGAAGAGTTTGTTTGATGAACATAGCTGCACCATTGTTTGGGGCATATATATTTATGATGGTTATGTTTTGTTGGTGTATGCATCCCTTGAGAAGTATGTAATGTCCATCTTTATCCCTTTTGATTAGCTTTGGCTTGAAGTCTACATTATTTTATATGAGTATAGAAACCCCTGCTTGCTTCCGTAGTCCATGTGAGTAGTACGATTTTTCCCAACCTTTCACCTTCAGTCTGTGTATGTCTTTTCCTAACAGAAGAGTCTCTTTTAGGCAGCATATTGTTGGATCTTTTTAAAAATCCAATCTGCTAATCTGTTTTTTGATGGGTGAGTTTAAGCCATTAACATTTAGGGTCACTATTGAGACATGGATTGTCCAGCCATATTTGTTTATTTTTGTTATTTAACTTGACTTGGTTTTCCTCTTTGATTAGTTTTTCCTTTAGTGTGCTACCTCCCTCTGCTGGTTTTCATTGTTGTTTTTCGTTTCTTCTCCATGAAATATTTTGCCAAGGATGTTTTGTAGTGCCAGTTTTCTAGCTATAAATTCTTTTAACTTTTGTTTATCATGGAAGGTTTTTTATTTCATCTTCAAATTTTAAGCTTAAATTTTCTAGATACAAGATTCTTGGTTGGTACCCATTATCTTTCAGAGCTTGAAATATGTTGCTCCAGGATCTTCTAGCTTTCAGGGTCTGTGTTGAAAAATCTGCCATTATCCTTATTGATTTATCCCTATGTGTAATCTGATTCCTTTCTCTTGTGGCTTTTAAAATTCCCTTCTTATTCTGTAGGTTGGACATTTTCATTATAATGTGTGTTGGTGTGGATCTGTTGTGATTTTGCATATATGGCATCCTATAGGCTTCTTGGATATGGATTTCTGTTTCATTCCTTATGTCTGGAAATTTTTTTAATATTATTTCATTGTACAGATTGTTCATTTCTTTGGTTTGGATCTCTATGCCTTCCAATAATTCTTAAATTTGGTCTTTTTATGCTATCCCATAATTTTTGGATGTTCTGCTCATGGTTTCTTATCATTTTCACTGTGCTGTCTATGTTCTTTTAAAGATGGTATACTTTATCCTGTCTAGTAAGTGGTCTACTCTATTGGTGATGCTCTCATTTGAGTTTTTAATTTGGTTTATTGTTTCTGTCATTTCAAGGATTTCTGTTTGTTTGTTTGTTTGTTTGTTTTTGTATAACCTCTATCTCCCTGTTGAGTCGATCTTTTGCTTCTTAAATTTGTTTATGTAGCTTATTGTCAAAGTTATCTTTTCTTGCCTGTATTTGTTGTCTAATGTCTTCTTTGAGACCCCTAAACATTTTATTCATGTATATCCTGAAATCTTTCTCTGTCATTCTTTCTGCTGTCAATTCTTCTAATGTGTTGCCTTGAATTATCTGTGGTACTTTCTTCCCTTGTCTTTTCATGTTGCTCACGTTTTTTTTTTTCCAGCTCTATGTGACTGGTGTGTTATTGTTTTTACCCTATAGATTTGTAGTGCTCTTGTATGATTCCAAGGTCCCTCCTTTGTGGGGAAGGACAATGTTAACAGATCCTAATATCAACAGTACATCACCTAAGAACAAATTATTGTTATTAAGACATTTATAGTTAGTCTCAATGTCCAGAAATATTGGATTCAATTGTTTTTTAAAATATAATGAGTAGTTTCATAAAAAGTGTATGGTTTCTGGTTGTGGCCAGTGAATTGGGGGTCGGGCGTAGGACCATATGTTAAGGGGGAAAGATATGAGGGTATGGGGTTAATATAACTTAGGAAATTTGAAGGAGAACTCTAATGAAGAGGGTTAGAAGCAGGGGAATAGATAGGAGGTAATTTAGGATAGACAAGTATGTGGAGGACAGTAGAGTACATAAAAACAGATACACATATATTTAGAAAATTACAGGATGTCAAAATAGTAAAATTTGGAGAGTGCAAGAAGAAGAAAAAAGGAAAAAAGGGAAAGAAAGATGAAAGCAAGAGAAAAAAGAAGAAAAAAGAAAGAAAAGAGAATAAACCAAACAAAAAAACAACAAAAAAAGGGGATTGGGCCTTATGCTATTTTTCTCTATTATTCATGTGACTCAGTTCTCATTGTTCTATTTCATGTAAAGTTCTTGGTTTCACATATGTTGGGGTTGTGAGAGCCAGAGGATAGAGGGTAGAGGAAGAAGAATAAGGATAAGAAGGCAATACCACCAACAAAAAACCCCAAACAAACAAACAACAACAACAACAATAACAAATTCTCTTAGAATTCTGTTTCCTTTCTGCTTCTCTTCTCTTCCAGTAGGTGAGAGGACTCGAGGCCCCTGGTATTGTCTCCCTCTCCCTGCCTAGAGCTTCCCAATCCTATTCTCTCTGATTTGCTTCAGGATTTTTGTTGTTTGTCACAAGACCCCTCTCCTCCTTTGCATATCAGGTCACAACTGCAGGATCTGTCACCCTCAGGCTCGCTCCAGGTGGGAGGTGCCCTGGTCCCACTGTGCTCCCACTCCCATTCAGCTGAGATCGGTTTTTGTGCTGGGAATCACTGTGCCCAGTAATCGCAGCTGGGGAGGGGGCAGGGGAGGAAATTGGAAACCAGGTACCTGTTCAAACAGAGGTTCCTGCTAATAGCCACGTCCACCAAAAAACGGTGAGAGAGGTACTTCAAGATGGAGTTGGTCTGTTTCCAGCACTGGGGTGTCTGGTGAGGTGGGGGGAGCTGGGATGGCCTTGTGCTGTGGGTTAGATTGCTGCCTTGAGGCCTGCATGGGAGCAGGTGCAGCAGATTAGGTGATTCTGCTCTGCCGCTTGAGAGCTGTGTGCACTAGAACTGCGGGCTTTGGTCCAGAGTTCAGAGTCTTACTGGAACACAGAGCCTCTGATTTCTGCGCAGGTGGTAGCACCTCTGATGGTTTTTGCGAAAATCCTCTGTATGGGGGTCCTGTCATATGCTCTGAGATGTTGTATTCTGTCTAGGTGAGACCTTGAGGAGACTGTTTTCTTGGTTTAATTCCAAAGAGCAGCCAGAAACAGTACCTTCTCTATTCTGCCATCTTAGATCTGCCTTCTTTATTTTTTAAAATATATATATTTTTAGTTGTCAATGGATCTTTATTTTATTTATTTATTTATTTATATGTGGTGCTGAGAATCGAACCTAGTGCCTCACACATGCCAGGCAAGCACACTACCACTGAGCCACAATACCAGCCTTCTTTAGGCCTCTTTAATCCAAAATGTTCCTGTTCTTTCTGTCTTTCATGATTTACTTTTTTTTATATACTGGAAATTGAACTCAGGGCCTCAGGCATAGTAGGCAAGCTCTCTACAACTGAGCCACATTCCCAGTCCATGATTGGCATTTTGAGCAATACATACAAATATTTTTGTGGAATGTCCCTCACTTTGGCTTTGTCTGTGTATCCTTGGGTTTAGAATCATGTTATACATTTCTGTCAATAATACTAAAAATTGTTGTTGTGTTCTTAGTGCATTACATCAAGAGGCATGTAATTTCCCTCAGTACTGGTACTATGGACTAAATATTTGTGCTCCCTCAATTAATATATTAACCTAACCCTCAATATGATAATATTAAGAGTTAGGGCCTTTGGGAAGTGTTTAGATCATGAGGATGGAGCCCTTTTGAATGAGATCAGTGCCCTTATAAAAGAGACTCATGAGGGTTCCCTTTCTCTTTCCACTAAGTGAGGGACACCACGGGCAGATGGCCACCGATGAAGCCCTAGCCAGACACATCTGACGCTGGACTTCCCAGCCTCCCTGAACTCTGAGATATATGTTTCCATTGTTTATAAGCCACCAAAACTGTGGTTATTTTGTTATGGCAACTCAAATCAAGATGATCTGTGATATTATCTTAATATCAACTCAAGTCCTATACATCAAATCGCACAGTATTTGCATATTAACCAATAGTTCACGGTGATATCTGATAGGTTTCTCCACTGTAAATGTATTTTTTCCTTTGTAATTATTAGGTATCTTGTGAGGAGACATTTTGAGTCTCTCTCTCTCTCTCTCTCTCTCTCTCTCTCTCTCTCTCTCTCTCCAGAGAGAGAGTATATAGAGAATTATTGATACATATGTATATTGATATGTATGTGTATATGTATATGTATATAAATACATATATATATATATATATATATATAGAGAGAGAGAGAGAGAGAGAGAGAGAGAGAGAATTATTGAAACAATTATTACTATTAGTGGTTGCCAAAATATAGTGTCAATATTTTAATTCCATCTTTTTTACTACATGTAGTTGGAATTCTATAAGGAAGTGTTTTCTGCAAAATTAATTTATTCATTACACATTTATCTCAGTGAAGACTCATAGTTTCTAATTTTATTCTATGGATCACTGTATTTATTTATTTTGTTGCTCAAATTTTTTCATATTTGATTCATGGTAGACCCTTCAATTTAGCTTCTTTGTTTTTTTTAATAAGACCTCCATTTTGTATTATTTTTGGCCCAGTTCTGGAATCAGCCATTTCTCCAAAGATCCCTGGTTCTTTCATTTCAAATATTATTTTATTTAATATTAAAATGAAGTTATTTCCATATATATGTATTTTTTGCACAGCTGATTATCTGTTATATTTAAGGCACTGAGTATGGTACTCCTAGAGATATGATTATTTTCCCTAAGAGTAAAAGGATCAATAAAGTAAACATCTAAATACCTACCCAAGGTAAAAATGACATATTCCAAGAGGGTTAAACCTGAGATGCTGCAGGACAGAAAAGGGAAAATCCATTCAGTCTGTGAGCATTCAAAAAAAAGATTAACAAAGAAATGGCATGGGATCAATAAAGGAGGATTTAAATAAAGAGTAATATGGGAAGAAAAGGAAAAGGTGCCAAGTTAAAAAAAATAAGCTAGTCATTATCAAAACAACAGATCCAAATTTCCTAAATTGACCAGCAATAAGTTTTCATTAAAAATGAGCTGTCATTTACTAAACATTAAGGAATTAAGTGTGTTGCAGATTTTATTATTTTTATGATGATCAGAGAAAATTTAGAGGCAAGGAAAAACTGACAATTTAATCAAGTTCTCGTATTTTCATATTCATATTTCATTGTCTCTACAGTGTAAATCAGTTGCAGGAAACAGTTATTTGCAATAATTTCCTGGGTTGGGTAGAGTGAATGGTGGGCAGAGACCCCTGCTAGTTCAATACAATTTTCCTCAGTGGGATTTCCTCTAAATGACCTTGCTCCTGAAGTTATAACTGTCAGCAGTTTGTGCTTCTTCTTGTGCTACTTCTAAGACATGGTTTTTTCCCCAAGTTCAGTAACACCAACTGAAGATTTGCTCAGATTGATATAATCTTCTCTATTCTTAATTAGTAGTTTCTCTCTTGCCATCTGGCAAGCATCCTCACACATGGACCACTTCTTCTCTGAGATGAAGAAAATGAGAGGTGCTGAAATCAGGCAGGCAGCAGGGACCATGGACATCCTGGGTCCCATCACTATTGCAGAGGTTTCTGTGACTTCTGCCGTGAATGACATAGATACCTCTGAGTGCTGCTAAAGGAAATCGAGTTGGCATGCCTGATTTGGAGGACATGTATACCATTATATAAAATTCTTACAACTCTGTTGTGGGTATTTTCCCACCAACATTTTATTATGATATTCCTTGATATTCTGGGAATATTTTTCCAGGACTCCCTCAGATAGCAAGATCCATGCATGCTCAAGTCCTATACATCAAATGGCACAGTATTTGCACATCACCTAGAATTATCCTCCTGTATACTTTAAATCATCTCTAGATGACCCTCAACACCTAATATAAGAAATATGTAAACAGTTATTATGTTATATTGTTTAAGGAATTATGACCAAAAAATGTCTGTACATATATGGTAGATGTAACTTTTTCAGATGTTTTTAGTCTTACAGATACAGAGGGCCAAATGTGTTTTTAAATATGCAGCACAGTTGAATAAATTTGACATCCAACCTAAATACCTACCACTTAAATTTTAACATTGCCATCTTAATATACTTGCTTTATCACATACTGATTCATTTATCTAACTCTCAGTCCATGCATCAGGTTGGGTTTTATAAGGTAATATCACCAATATCCCTGTCTTTTGGTTCCATGCCCATTTATAGCTCTGAGTAGCTTCTTGCCCCATCTCAAATAAGCTTGCAACTTTGCTGTCTGATTCTTCACCATCATGGGCACCCACTACAACAGGAGGGTAATCCAATGGAAGTCACTTACAGTCATACCAAATCTTGTCCTTTTAAATGATTTCCATTTGGATTTTAGTGCTATATATCCATTATGACTTTGAAATTCTTGGCACACACTCCCACTTCCTGTTTCAAAAAGTTTCTGACACCACAAAGCAGGTACAGAGATTTATTTTTTCATAGTGTCTTAGAGATGGTGGGATAGAATCTTCTCCATGTGTTGACTTGTCTCTAGACCCGGCCCAGAAGGAAAGCCTAGTCTGGTCAGTTTCCACTGTAAGGGCAGAGTCAAAGGGCCTGGCCTTCCTATTCCACCCCAACCTCTCTTGGCTCCTTTGGGATATCCTGGCTGCTGTGCTGAACAGAGACGTGAACTCAGATACTGCAGGGAGGTGGCAGAACTTTCCCTGGATGCACTGATGTCTAAGGGCTTCCACCTCTTTCCTGATGAATCCTACTGAATCCTGATTCATGGAACTGTTGTAAAGAGTAAAGGGATGCACAGGAAAGTACTTGGTAACTGTAAATACATTTTATTATGTGTCTCATGCAACATTTAGGACACATTCATACTACATTTCTTTATCTGAAATTCAAATTTAACTGGGAAGCCTGTATTTCATGTGACTACCACACTCATGGGAAACAGAAGTCAGTTCTGACTTCCAGTCCCATGACACCTCCCGCATAGCACCTGGGGAGCGAGCATCCCCTCTAGAATGCCCTGAGGATCATGCCCTGCTTGCTCTGTATTTCTGCAGTGTGAGATTGGTGGGTAAATGGGACATTGTGGGAATTTTTAATCAGATGTTGTATACAAACTCCATGAGATAAATTACCCATATTAGTTTTTATTTAAACTATAATTGAATATGTGAATAGAAAATTAGTGTAATGTATTGATACCATCTGGTGCTCCAATTTTATACCAGTTTTTTCATCTGTCTTAATTTCAACAAGATTGAATTTTCCTCCTACATGTGATTCTGTTTTATTAATTACTTTGTTTTTAGTTGGATACCATGATGTTGACCATGAGCTTAAGTGGATTTAGTAATTTGTAAATATAGAGCAGGTGTGATGTCCTCAATGAGGCAGTGTCCTAGTGACACAGATGCTGAGAACTCAATAGTTCACCTGCAAACCAAGATTGAGCAATTTCCCATAGAACATCACACCCCTCAGGGGTGTATTTAGATAGATTCGAACCAGTTCACACATGCATTTCTTCCATATTCTGTGCACCAGGGATTTAGGGGGTACTAAGCAGATAAAAGGATATTAGACATAGTCTAACCTCTCAAGCTGGTGAGAGAGACAGACCTATAAACAGATAATAGCAATGTGATTCAGTAAGGCACAGTTACAGTGCTCTGAGAACATAGAGGAAGGAGTCCCTGATCTGATAGAGAAGTGAGCAAAGACAGGAGGCAGCCAGAGAAATGCACAGTGAGGCAGCAGGAAAAGGTGTTCAACAAAATCCCATTTTCAAACTTGGATGTTTAGCTGAACATACTTTAGACTTACATAGGACTATGTGGTTTATGAAGCACATTCACAGATTTTTGAGCAAACACATACATACATATTGTGGAGAGGAGCAATGTGAGTTTGCCCTCAAGGGCAAAAGAATCACAGAGTGGAAGAGACAGAAAACAGATACAATTGACATTTAGTGGCTCATCAGTGATATCAGGGAAGTAGAATGTGGTTAATTTAACTAACTGAGGTCTGGGCTTATGGGTGATTTTGTTCTTTACATGTATTTTTTTCCTAATATTTTGGTCTTCAACTGGTGCTGCAGCGAAATTGTTAAAAAGGCATGCTTACAAGACAAAGAAAAGCTGTGAAAATGTTCCAGATTAAGGGATGCTGAGGACATGCAATTTAGTGCAAAGTTCAGCCGTAAGCTGGATCCATAATGGAAGGAAAGACCATGAGATTCAGAACTGGGTCCACCGACAAAATTGGAATTTGGATAGTAAATTAGAGAAAACTCCCATATCCTGTTAAGTTAATGAAGTTGGTGACTGTTGTAGTTGAGCAAAAGATATTCTTATCATAATGATAAACACACTAAGGTGTTTAGGTATTAGGGACCTTGGTCTCTCTCTCTCTCTCTCTCTCTCTCTCTCTCTCTCTCTCTCTCTCTCTCCATATAAATCATTATTGTATGCACAGCCTCCCAGCTGATTTGACATCCGGGGTCTGTCCTCTGAGAGGTACCCTCTCTCTCTATTAAATTTCTGTTCCATGGTGGACAAACTGTTCTAGACCTTTCTTTTCTCTCTACACATTCTTTTGAGCTCTTAGCCTTAACTGAAACCTGTGATTGCCAGGAGAGCACTGCTTCTCAACATTTCTCCCACACATGACAAGGGCAAGGTTTTCTATCTGACTCTTCCTTGCTCTCTGGTACCTGATCCACATCCTCACTTTGTTACCTTGTATAAAATCACTGCTCCTCTGGGACTTTATGGATTTGGCTAAATTATTCAATGCTCCCTTCTCATTCTCTTCAACATGGCCAATCTATCCCTTCTCCTCATTTCTTGACGAGTTGGGCATCTGTTTTACCACATTCTGCTTCTGCCAAATTTCTACCACCATCAGTTTTCCATGCATCTCATATCCAAAGCTTTGTACTCCTCTTTGACCACCTACCTTATCCCCAGTGATAAGCACCTTCACACATCCCCCACCCACTTCTAGGCTACACCGCAGACTTTCTCACTGTGTAAACACTTGTTCTATGCAATGATATTAGTGGTAAGCAACAAACATCAAACCTACTAAAGTTCATGGAAGGTCCACTGGAAGGAGCATTAATAATGTACAGAACAACAAGAGAACTGGAATGCTCAGTCAAAAAACAGCCAAGGGCCAACAGAGTCTGTTGCAGGAGAGAGAGAACATGGCCTGATCATTGGTGCTGAAAGCCAAATCAAAGGCGCTGACACTGCAGCAGGCACTGCTGGCCTTAAATGCCCACCCACTGTGCCTTAGCTCTACCATTGCATCTACTGCAGATAACGACTAGCTATTCCTTTTTGGTCATATTCCTTTAGGATTAGGGGTTTGAGGTGATAGATGACGACTGCTCCAGCACAGTTTGTGAGTAGGCACCTTCCTGACCCTAGAGATCTGAGGAAAGGAATGTGTCTCTTATTTCAGTTTCCCTAATGAAGGTCAGCAAGGACTCTCCCTTGTGGGGTTAGCCTAAGGGGGAAGGGTATTGATGCTGGAAAGCCTAAATTGGTCAAGTCTCACAGGGTACACATAAGGCTTGGAAACCCCTCATCCTTATCCACTTTTTTTCACATAATCACCTTTCAAAATAAAGTTCCCACCTAGCCACTGCAATTCACACTTTTCTGCTGAAACCTCATTCACACCCCACCCACCTGTACCCCAATCAAAGATATATCACAAATCTTTCAGTTAATGCATCTAGCTCTGGATGATATCTATTTATCCCCTGGTTCTCTCTTGGTTCTGCCTCAATATTTTGAAACTTTTGAATTAATATAACCTACATAAAAATAAATATCAGGGAGGCATGAACTGTGACAGGTACTCTGTATTTCTCTTTTTTCTTAGGCCTTTGGCCAGTTCCCAAAGTGATCAGGGATGTTGGTCTAATAAAGTGACTCAAACTATTGTCCCTGAAGAATGTGATCCCCAGGTGGCCCTGCCCCTTAGCATCTCATGTTCAGCATGGCTGAAATAAGAGGTGCCCAGGGCACACCTGTGTTCCATTTAAAGTTCTTCTCACATACTGCTTAGTTCAATACTATTTTCCCTAGGTAGGATTCAATGCCCCAGCCAAAAACCTAGCACTTTTTTTTCACTGGTTGGTTGAATAGCATGAGGAGCTCAAAGTGACCAGATGGCATCCTTAGCTTCTAATTCCATGGATTCATTGTTGAATTCTGGGTGGGAGCAATTCTCTAATGATGCTCCAAAACTTCTAAATTAACAGTCTGTAATTGCAGGAAGAAAAGCAAAACTTTTACTAGCAGATCATAGATTTAGTTGTGTGAGATGCATCCCAAATTTACCCCTTGTGAGATGACCATAAGAGTCACTAAATGATATAGTAGAAAATAATTCTGAGCATCTTCTCTCTTTGGCAAGACTGAATTCCTTCAAAGGAAGGTATTGTTTGTCAGTTGGGCTAGAGGTCTGGTGTTTCAACACATATACACACAATATGCAATATACACATAGACTATGACATGTGCAGGTAAATAGCAGAAGTGTGACTAGCAAGGAAAACAAATTCTAAATTTAGATACTTCTGAAAAGGAATTGATAGTTCTCCATAATGGAAGAGAGCTATGAAATCAAACCTGCCACATACAGAGATGGTCCTCCAAGATACTATGCAAAAGACTTGAGATTAGTTGCCGTTAGAAAGCTGATCACTTGGAAATGGGTAGCCAGATGAATGTTGGCCAAGAGAAATTAATTTTGCTGGATCATTGTATGGTCTTCATTTCTACCACCTTGTACTTGCACATTGAGTGGACAGTGGGAGGGTCAGGGAGGAAAAGGGAATTATATTCCCAGACTGGGCAGGCTTTCCCTCCTGATTAGTAGGAATTACTGTGGTGGAATTGCTTTTTTGGGGATCTCATGCAAAACCCAGGAATCCTTACATTCTGAGACTGTTCCAGAAGTTCCACATACATCTCCAAGTCTTTGTCACTAGTACTTTGTACTGCTTCTTCCACGTCCCTGACCATCTGACCACATTATTAACCACTGCCCAGGAATAAAGGCAAATTCTCAAGTCAAATTCCTTCTAAATAAAATGGCTGAGGGCATTGGCTGCTGTATCTTATTTGCTTAGCCAATTTGCGTTCTCTGTTTTCTTCCAAGGCCATCCATGAATAATCTCTAACATTGCATCAGTCTATTTGGCAAGGGACAGAATATCATGCAGAGAGATTTTAAAAACAGGCCTATTTTTTTTCTCCACTGTCAACTGGCATGGAGAGAAATTTATAGGTGTGGCTTGAGAGACGGGCAACCCATATGGTAATATCTTTTTCTTCCTGTGCAGTTCAGGGCACTTGGACTTCCTGCATTGTAGCATTTGATAGGAGATGTGATATATATGTATATGTATCTATGTTCCTGTTTTATACACATGTATGTATATAAATATTGAACACATGCGTGTATTATCCAAAATATATAAGGGTCAAGACTTTTCCTGTGGTATGTAACCACTCTATTCTCAACACACAACAAATGCCAAGATTACAGTAGTAAGCTTGTTAGACTTAACCAATAAAAATATAGTCCTGCCAGTTAAATTCTAATTTCAGACAAACAATAAATTATTTTAGTATAAATATATTCTGTGCAATATTTGGGGCATATTTATTCTAAAAAAATGCTGCTCACCCACATTTCAAATTTAACTAGGCATCCTGTGTTTTTATATAGGACAATACTAATTCTCAATAAGCTGCATTCATAAAGGAATAGTTTTCTTAAATCAAAAGATTTATTTAGTGCTCACTCTATCCTTCTCAGTTCATTGAAATTTTCAACAACTATATAATATTTTGAAGTATTAAGCCCTTCTCCCTGTGGCTGCTAGAGTTGGGGAGAGTCAGAGAACATAAAATGTAAAGGTTCGGGTATAAAATGGAAAATTTGGAAAAAAAATAGCTGCTAATCAACACTTTCTCTTTTTTCTAGCTAGACATGGACAAAAGGAATGAGGGGGGTAGTCAGAGTTATTTCTGAAAAGATAGAAGTTATTTTTCCCATTGAATGAATATTGTGTATGGAATACAAGAATTTTCAGATAGACAAGTAGATCCAAGAACAGAGGGAACCTCTGACCTGTTTTCTGACTTATTCCTAGAAAGCTGGATAAGTTAGCTATTGCTGCACAACAAATAGCTACAGAATTTGGGGACATGTAGCGCTGGGCATGTAATTTTGCTCATAGGTGTGCAGGTTGTTTATGGAAACTCTGCTTTACACTATTGATCTCCTCCATTCATCCCATCTAGGGACCCAGGCTGGAGGGGCTGTGACTCCTGATACAGGAAGGAAACTCCCAGGGTGTTGATTGGAAATATGCAGGGTCCTTTCAGGCCTAGATTCTGGCCAATCACACTGTCACTCTGCTCACATGCTATTGGCAAATTAAGTTCAGGACCAAGTTCAATATCAATGAGGTGAAGTATCACTTCCTGGTAAAGAGGTGAGAGGAGAAAGGGTGAAAATGAGTTGAATAAGAATTGCATCTACCACCAGACAGGAAACAGTCACAAAAGGTGTTGAAGCAGAAGGGCTTGAGGCAGCCTCACTAAGACCTCAAATCCTCTCCTTGAAGAAGGGGAACAGAGCAATACTTTTTTTCCTAATCAAAGGTTTAGAATGTGCCATTTTTTTAGTCTCTATTAGTTCTCCTATTCATTCTATACAATAGATACTAAAATTCCTGTTTTGTACATAAGACCAAGGCTGACAAAGTTGGGTGATTAGCCCAGGAACCCTGGTAAGAGTTGAAGAGCTGGGATAAGAAACCCACATGGGGGGCGGGGGGGCAGGGAGTGTCTGTAGCCTGTGCCTTTGCACTGCTCTGCACTGTGGGTGGGAATCCTGGTCTCTTCCCTTTGATGGTTGTTATCTTCTGTCTTCCTCCAGGGACCTTGGAGAGCTCTCAAAGATAGCGGCCACTCACAGCTATGCAAAACCAGGAGGAAACCTTTACTGGGTGAGTTAAGCCACTTTGCAAAATAGAAGTTTGGTAAATGTCTTACCCGCAAGACCAGCAGAGTCTAGAAAAGCACCTCTTCCATAAGGCTTTAAGAAAGCACAGGTTGGCTGCCTCCAGTCAGTCCCCTGGGGAGTCCTCCTGCAGGGAAGGGGGACTGGACTGTCCTTGGCACGGCACATTAGCAGGTGAGAAAACAGGACTGATAGGCTTCAGCAGCAGCCCTGAAGTGTGTCTACCTCCAGTTACACTCTATTTATCAGGCTCCTGGCTCTGCCCAAGGCCTTCTCAGCTGCTGCTGAGTCAGTAGGGTGGATATTTAATTAAAGTCGTGGTGCTGTAGAAATGAGAGATTGGGAAGACAGCCAGTCTCTGCAGCCCTTCTCCTCACAGGTTCTTCCATGCACAGCCCCACTGCCAGGCCTGGAAAACAGCACAATCAGTCCCATGAAAGGGCCCATCCAGATCAGAGCCTGCAATCTCAACAACATGGCATTGGAACCTTACAAAGGCATGCACATGAATAGAGAGGGTGCAACCAGTTCTGTTTTATTTAACAAGTCATTCTGCAGAGGCTGGTAGCCATGGCTTGAAGTTAAGTTGTAACATTAACAGACTGAATCATAGACCAAACCCTGCTTGGGAAGGAGTGACAGTCACAAGGGACAATGGTAAATAGAGATCTAAAGCACTCATGGTTATGATCACTAGCTGAGATTGTGGCCCAGATACCATTCTGGGAGGTTTTGGAGAATCTGGATCACAGCAAGTGACCAAAGCCAATGTGAAAGGGAGCTTGTCACTTCCTAATACCAAATCAAGAATCCTTCAGCAGCAGGCCTCTACATTACCAGGTACAAACACGGGTGAGAGGCTGAGCATATGTGCCAAGGAGGAGAAAGAGCTGGAGGGTACTGTCTGGCCAACTAAGTACTAACTAAGTACCAACTAAGTTGGTACTCCAGCCAACTAAGGTGATTGAGTGTCAGATGGAGGAGACTCCCACCCACCCCCAGGGTGTCACTGTCTACAGTCTGTACATGTGGACCAGCAGGACATCAATGCTTCCAGCCAGACAGACCCAAGCAGAAGGCAGGGGATGGCTAGGTGCAGGGAGCTCATGTGTCAGCTCCTCACTGCCAGCCCCCACTTTTCTGTGCTTCAGGCACTACTGTGGTCTTGAGTATCAAAATGTAAGTAACATACAATCCTTGCCTTCAAACATTTGATTTTCTAATGATGGTGACAAACTATTTAATAAGTTGTGATGACACAAAGGAACGTCTCACTGCTCTTTAGAAACTTTCCCCGATTCCAGCTCTGTCCTGGATTCCTCCTTTCATGCCCTTACCTAACAGAGTGGTGACGGAACCTTCTGTGCCTTAGTTGCCTCACCTAAGAAATGGGCACGGTTCCAACTTGAAGTGTGGATATGAGGATCAAACTGAAATTATTTATAATCATCCTTTGATGTCTATTCAGTATTGGTTCTGGGACCCCCATGGATATTAATGTCTGAGAGTACTAAAGTTCCTTATATCAGAGGCATAATATGTGTATACGCATCTGCCCATATGCTTTGCCATCTCTGGATGATTTGTAATACATAATACAATGCAAATGCTATATAAATAGCTGTTATTCTATATTATTTATATATAGAAAAGTCTGTATGCTTTATTATTGTCCATCCACCCACCCAAAGAGTGCATTTTTCTTACTATGTCCTTCCTGAGTGACAAAATTAGTTTTCCCACCATTTCAACTGGTTGAAAAACTTCCAGTATTTCATCTGGTAAGAAGTCAGATCATTTGTATTTCATCTGTTTAATGTCTGATTAAGACACTGACAAAGCACCTCTTTCTACTTTTTATTCATCATCAAAGAAAGAAAAAGTCTCAGCAGTATTGTGAACTTAGCTTACCCTATTCATCCGGAACTGAAAGAAGTAAATAAAGTAGCAAATTTGGAACTAAACCACCAGTCAAATCATAGCAATTGCCTCTGGACATCCTGTGTTTAGACATATTGACATTTTGTGTAAGTCTTAACTGATTCATCTCTTAAAGGAAATTACAAATAAATACCATACTTACCAAGCTTAAAATACACAATTGCTTTCAGTCATTCAATGCTGGATAAAACAGTGAGCAGCCAGAGTTCCTCAGGAGAAAATTAACTGCTCTTGAAAAGAAGAAAAATAGAAGTGTGCCGCTCCATACACAATCTGCAATCTTTGACTCAACATATTAATGCTTTTAATTTCTCTTTGAGGAGCAATGGAAACAATGGCAATTAGTGATCCATTTTTCACATTCCGGGTCTTTGAGGTTCTGTGGAAGGCTGAGCAAATGAGGGATGCTACTCTGATTTCAGAAACACGGTTTCTGTAAAGGACAGCACTTGAGTAAAAGCCCGGAAGCACTTTGTTCTTGAGGCTTTTTATTCCTTGAAGTTTTAATAGAAGTAAAATGTATGGGTTAGAGCGTGAAAGGCTGAAAGGCATGCATTCATTGTTCATTTACTTTCGGGCAGTTAGCCCTGGCCAAGCCCTCTATCAGCAGAGAGACGCCAGGTGACTGAGGCAATGTCTTGGGCGGTCAGTGCTGTTTGCAATGTGGGCATATTTTACAAGAATGTTTACCTGGACATGTGACTGTTTTGCCAGTTCTTTGGGGATCATCTAAAGAAATCCTCTTCCTTTCTTGGCTTCCAGTTTCCTCAACTACAAAAATGAAAGTTGGGGCTTGATACTTTCTGTGTTTGCAAGATCTATTCTTCTACAACCCTAAGAGGTGACCATTTCAGCTGGCCAAGCATATACACTCAACTATTTAGTTCATTATTGGTGAAAAACAAATCACATTTAGAACTTTTGACTTTGAAGTGTGGCTTGGAAAAGATATAAACCAGTGGCTATCAAATGTGGCTTTGCATTGATATTGATATTTAATAGCTCATTAAATGTCTATTAACATGTAATGCCACATTCGTACAGAAAAGTGCATCCATTGGTGAGTGTTCACGAAGCAAACACACTAATTATACTGAGAAATGGCATCTTGCCACCTCCTGGGAAGGCTTTAAAAGTTCCCCAATTCCCATGTCTGACTTCAGACCCACTGAATTGGAATCCTAGGGTAGGAACCAGGGTACAGTTGTTTGCACAGGCTCCCTGGTGTATCTGATCCAGCCAGACCAACAGTGCCATTTGCAAACCTCTGAAGTCATTAGTAGTTTTGTGCCATTGGAATAAACATGAAGATTCTGATCATCCACACACACAAAAAAAGGGCACAGGCATGCATTAGCTGTGTTAGCATGAGACTGAGGAGCACAGAGTTACTATCCCACAGGGAACTGGATCAGCCCCAGGCCATATAATCTGCTACACTTATATGTGCATTAGGTACAATCCCCACTGTGTCCCTGAGGTGGTGATATCGTGCTTTTACTGAATAGATGAGAACACAAGCTCAGGAGGGTGAAATAGGTGCCAGAAATCACAAAGTCAGGGAGAATCTGTATTGGAGTTCAAACTCAAGTCAGTCTGATACACAGATTCAGTATGTCCATCTCCCTAGTCCATAGGTTTCATCGTAAGATTAAAACCAGTTTCACTGGGTGCAGCAGTGCATGCCTGTAATCCCAATAGCTCAGGAGGCTGAGAGAGGAGAATTGCAAGTTCAAAGCCAGCCTGAGCAACATAGTGAGGCCCCAAGCAACTCAGAGAGACTCTGTCTCTAGATAAAAAAAAAAAATGGGCTGGGGATGTGCCTTAGTGGTTAAGTACCCCTGGGTTCAATCCCCAGTACCAAAACAATCAAACAAACAAACAAAAAATCAGTTGAAACAAAACCCACAAAAATGCTGAACCAATACGGGGATGTCCCACGGCTTATGTTGATGTTAACACTCATCAGATTTTTTTTTTTGGAAGTTGTATCAATTTTAGCATTAGTTCCTTCTAGTCCATTCTAATTGTATTGTGGAGGTTCCGGGAAAATACATTCACACACAGTTTCACTACTGCCATCTTTGTTGAGATCAGATCAAAACCTTTCCCCTAAATATAGTATAAATCTTTCTTCTACTACAAATGTAGTTTGGTCAAAATGTAGTTTTGTGAGAGGCTGCACATATTCTTTTATTGATTAAGAATTTTGTTATAGTAGATCTTGTTGGAAAAAATACAAGTTGTTTTCTAGGGCTTAAAGGTGTTACGCCGTTTACCCTACAGATGTGTTTAATTTTGTGGTTAATTATAGAGAAGAATAGAATCACTGTTCTAAAAACGATGCTCTGTGAAACTCATAGTAGACACAGATTCTCCCATTATTTTATCTTATTTTAATTATGCTTTTAGTTTTAATGTTTTTGGCCTGGGAGATGTCTTATATCCATATAAATACTTTTATCCCAGTGGCTTGGGAGGCTGAGACAGGAGGATTTTGAATTCAAAGCCAGTCTCAGCAAAAGCAAGGCACTAAGCAACTCAGTGAGACCCTGTCTCTAAATAAAATACAAAATATAAAATACAAAATATGGCTCAGTGGTTGAGTGCCCCTGAGTTTAATCCCCAGAACCCCCTTACAAAAAAATAAATATGGGCTATACTAGAAAATTGCTACTACAGAGATGAGAAATGATGGAGGCCAGAAGATGGATCAATGCATTTCTTCTCACAGCTACATAAGACATTGTGATATCTCCTTAAGTATAAAAGAACTTCTAAAATTACATCTAAATATGGTATAGCATTCTGGGCATGGGCTTCCAAGTTTCGAAGCTAGGATTTTCTGGTTTAAGAGGCTGAAAATGAGCACTGATAAAGAATAATGGCAGTGAATTATTCATAGAATTGCAGGATGGCTTTCTTTGGGACAGCAGATCTCAACTGGAGCCATTTTTCTTCCCAGGGGATGTTTGGCAATACCTTGAGAGTTAGGGTTGTCACTGAGGGAAGGGACATTGCTAGATATCCTACAATATGCAAGGTAGTCCTTCATTAAAAAAAAAAAAAAAAAAGAATTATTCCAGAATGCCAGTGGTGCCACGCTGGAGAAAACCTGGCTCAGGTAATGTCAATAAATCTCACAGAGAAACTAGCTTTTCTGTAAAATAATGGGAAAGAATAAGCTATTTCTACTGAGATTGAATATTACCATGCTGAAGGAGACCATGTATTTGCAGGGGCTTGCTTAGATGCTAAATTAGATCCCCTCAGGGCTGTATTGGAAAATGGAGCCCAGAGAAAACCACTTCCTCTTTGGAACTGGGGCTATTAAGCCTTTGTAATCTCCTCTACCCCATTATTCTCACCTCCATGCTAATACTTCTCTGAGGGCAGAATTTGTTATTCTAATGAGAAATCAGCACACAAACTAAAAAAAAAAAATGATACCAATGTAAGATGTATTTCTTTTGAACAAAGTTAATTTAGGTGTATAAAATCTCAATTGAAATATTGTCATGATTTTTTTTTTCCTCCAGAATCCTAACTTGGAACAAATGTGGCTGCTATGGTGTCCCTAGGAGAGAGTTGCTAAGGAAACCAAAAGCCATCCCCACTGCCGATGCACTCCATCCCCATGGATTACCATTATGGCCCATCAGTCATTTTGAGAGTCAGAGACACCACAGTGAGCAAAATGACTTTATCTGTTTATCCCAGGGGAACAGTTTCAAGAAATAGATTTACCCGATGCCATCAGAAGATTATCGAATGACCCCTTCCTGGTAATGAGACAGAAAATGGATGTCACTCACAGAAATGTTACCATGGAATACATTTCCAAGTCCTTAACACTGTGATCATAAAAATGCAAAATATAGTTTCCGATAGACTGAAAAAATACATTCATAATAACAACTACAGTAAGACCAATCATATGCTGCATATGGTTGTTATTGTTTGGAGCACAGTGTATTGACTTAAATATAACCTTTGTGTAGTTGCTACAAAAGCTGACCAAAAAAAAAAAAATTATGAAACTCTCCCACAGAGTGCCAGGCACAAAAAGTATTTTTTTTAGTGAAATTTTTATGGGTGTGATTACATTTGGAATATTATACCAGACAATGGCTAAGGAGAGGTTTCAGTCAATTCAACCAGGCTGACAATGGTATAGAAGGAACAGCTGTGGAAAATGGATATCGTTCAACTAATAGAGATTATTATAGGAGAGTAAGTGCTGCCTCTTCATACCTGCAGGGGTGACCTGCTAGAGAACCTGGGGCCCTACCTGGAACTACACAGACCTGAATACAGAAATGTTCCAGAGAGAGGCCTCTCCAGCTCCAGTCTGGTGCTACCCTGATTGACTGATTCCCTTTGCCTACATGACCACCAGCCTAGGGGATCCATTTCCCACAGAGCTACTGACTTGGGCCCTCTGCACCTGCTGGGGTCCCTCAGCCTCCTCTGCCTGCCTGTTATCAACCTCAGCTTGCTTGCTTGTGCCCTAGAGTTTGTTTCCTGCCCCATGTGAACACCTTGCACTCCAGGCTTTGCACTGCCAGCGGGGACCTGATTCCTCTGCCCGCCTGCCCACTGACCTCAGAACCATGCTATTCCTGTTTTCCCATGACTGTGGACCAGCTATGTCCCAGCAATCCAGCAAGCTTCTCTGCCACACAATGGGCTTCAACTTTACCTTCTTCAATGACGGAAATGCTTTCCAAGTGTGCCCTTCTTGGGGCATCCTCTCTCAGAACCAGGGTGACCCTGAAAGTCTTCTTTTCATTTTTATCATTACTGTCTGTTCAAAAATTAAAGATTGCTTATATACACTTCCCCTGTTTAAATGACTTCATGGCGTCTGACCTGTGGTTGGACCCAGAATGATCCACCCATCTCCCTCCCTTCCCAACGGTCCTGGAATTTATGTCAGATCATAAAAATAAATGCCTACATCATTTATTTTGTTGTCATGGGCAAAAACTGAAACTGCGGACAGGCTACTAGAAGCTGTTCCCTGTTCCCTGTTCTCTGGAAGGTCAAAGGTAGATAGCTCTGCAGAGACTAGAATTAAACCAAATACTGATTTTCTGTTCTTCCTTCTCTCAGGAAATGCACACACTCTCTAGACAGGAAATTGCCCTTTGCTTCAACAAAGTACAGTGACCTATAATAATATTACATCAGAGCCCTAGTTCTGTATTCCACAGCAAGGTAGAGTTAGTCTCTCCTCTCCACTACGTAAATGTTAGTTCCCATGCCTACAGATACATCTATACATCTCTCTCTCTCTCTCTCTCTCTCTCTCTCTCTCTCTCTCTCTCTCTCTCTTGTGTGTGTGTGTGTGTGTGTGTGTGTGTGTGTGTTTTCTGGAGTTACTATTGTATATTACTTACCACATGATGACAGGCATTGCTTTTATATCTTTCTGTATTAACTTTTTAAATTCTATTCGACGTCCCTTCTAGGCAGGTATAACTCATATTCCCATTTACAAATGAGTAAATCAAGGCCATGAGAACTTAATCTGCCTAAAGCAGAAAAGGCAGTTGGCATCTCTCAATTCACCTGTGCTGTTACTGAGGTTAAATTCACTTATATCTAAAATAAGAGAAGATAGGAAGTTAATGAGCCGGTGACCCTAGGGAAGTGTCTTTTCATTATACACGATTAAGCATGGAAAAATGTAAATCATAAACATGATGAGTTCTGTTATCTCATTTGCTTTTAGCCTAATGTGTTGGAAGAATTAGAATAAAGGTCAGAATGAGCAATTCCTGTCCCTCCTCCCTTTCCAAAGCTGTGAGTCAATTCCTTCCAGATACCTTGCCTCTCATTTCCCAGGGAAGATTGTAAGAGACTGAGAAGACACTGGCCAGAGGCAAGGTCATCCAGTTTCAAATTCACAAGCACTGAGGACCATAGCCAGTGGAACCAGAGGACCAGAGTGGGATAACTTTTTAATTTTTCAAAATCAGGATGTTTTTGAGAGTAAATGGGGTTGTTACAATAATTACATTAGAACAAATCATATAAGTCAAAACCGTCCTGAGCATACCCACACAGAGGGTAATGCCATTAGCCTAGAGGATAAGACCACCAGGGTCCAGGCATGAATCAAGGGGATGACTTGATTATAGAAAGCTAACAAAGAGCAGGAATGCAAGTACCCCAAAGGGGTGGTGACCACCAAGGACCTAGCACCCAGAAGGTGCTCCCAACTCTTGATCAGCATGAGTGGGAGCAGCAGAAGAGAGCTGCCCACAGAGCTAGGTCTTGGAGGAATTCTTGCTAGAATTGCCAAGAGCAGGGGAAGAAGCAGTGGAGAGATGCTGCCCTCTCCCCTCCCCTCCTGCCTTTAGATTTCCACTAGAGACACCTACTGGCCTAAACCAGAGGACAAAGCAGCCTAGATGGTGCCACCTGGAAGGGAGCTAATCTCTTACTATTGGAGAAGGGTAGAGAAGGGGTTTAGGAGCAGAGTCAGGCAGAAGAATCAATGCACTGTGATATAATAACCTCCATCTCCCCATCATGCGTCAGCCAGCATCACAAGTCCAAATCCTCCAGTAGTTCCCTATTCCTTGGACTCCACTGCTATGGATCTCTCTGCACATGCCCTAATCTAACCCCTCTGCCACCTCCACCTCCTGACCCGACTCCTCTGCGCTTCTGATACTTAGCAAAATCTTTTCTCCACGTTTTTAGTTGGTGCATTATAGTTGCACATATTGATGGGATTTGTTTTACATATTGGTACGTGCAAAACATTAAAACAACATAATTTTGCCAATATCACTCCCCAGCCCTTCACCCCACTCCCTGTCCCTTTCTTCTAGTGATCTCCCTTTGATTTTTGGGAGATCCATCCCTTCTGTGTTCTGTTTTCTTGTCTAGCTTCCACATGTGAGAGTAAATAGAAGTTTCTGATTTTGACTTATTTTACTTAACACAATTGTCTCTAGTTGTCCTCAAATGCCATAATTTCATTTTTATTTATGGCTGAATAAAACTCCATTGTGTGTGTATATACCATATTTTGTTTATCCATGTATCATTGTTGGACACCTAAGCTGGGTGACTTGATTATAGTTTGGCTATTGTAATTTGTGATGGCATAAGTATGAGTATGTGTGTATCACTGTAGTAAGATGATTTTAATTCTTCAGGATAAATACTTAGAAGTGGTATAGCTGGGTCATCTAGTGGTCCCCTGCCTACTCTTTTGAGAACCTCCATGCTGAGTTACATAGTGTTTGTATTAATTTAGTTACACCAACAGTGTAAAGTGTTCCTTCCCCCCCCCCTCAGATCCTCTCCAGCATTTATTATTATTTATATTCTTGATGACTGCCATTTTGAATGATGTGAGATGAAATCTCAGTGTAGTTTTAATTTGCATTTCCCTAATTGCTAATGATGCTGAACATTTTTCATGTATTTGTCAGCCATTTGTATATCTTCTTTTGAGAAATATCTGGTTAACTCGTTTTGCCCACTTATTAATTGGATCATTTGATTATTTGGTATTAAGGTTTTTGAGCTCATTATATATTCTAGATATTAATCCTCTGTCAGAAGAGCAACTGGCCAAGATGTTTCTCCCCTTCTGTGGGTTCTCTCTTCACCTTCCTAATTGTTTTCTTTGCTGTGCAGAAGCTTTTTAAATTGATGCTGTGGTTTATTATCTCCTGACATTGTTTCCTGGGCTTTAGGGATCCTATTGAGGAAGTCATTGTCTATGCCTAAAAGCTGGAGTGTTGCCCCTATATTTTCTTCTAGGGGATGCATAGTTTCCATTCTAATTCTGAGGTCTTTGATTCAAGCAAAATCTTCTTTATCTTTTCAATGTGACCTTCGTCGTTTTGCTCCATCTGAAATCCGGGTTAGTGGACTGAGGATATTTGCCACTTTTTTTTCTTCCCTTCTCCCCAACAACCCATAACTTGGAAGCTGGAGCCTTCTGACTCTACCACCTCCCACCCCACCTTGGTGAAGTCACATCACTGTGCTCCTCATTACCCAAAGATGTGAACACTGGGCTCATGATCACTCCTTCAAAAGTTATTGTATCTCTGAAATCAAACATGGAAAATGTTTTTAAAAAATATCATTTAAGCACTTTAAATACTTGACTGCTAACCTGAAATTAGTTTCAGTGCTATCGCTAATTTCACTAATCTTTTTACTTCCCCACTCTCCTGATTGATGATTACTTTCTTCTCAAGCCTTCGGTATCTCTTCTCCCATTTCCACTTTCCCTGGTCACCTTTCTTCCTGTTTCACTGTACCTCCATGAAGCAATCCATGTTTGCCCACCATTACATCCACCTGCCAACATACATGCTTGCACCATTTTCTGTTTCTATGGCTCAAAGACTACCAGATATATATTTCCAGCCCACATCATCTTCCCCAAATCTATACACACAAATACAGCTTCTTGTACAATATATGTACCAGGATGCCTGATAGACATCCTGGCATTGAGGCATTTTGTACGTAACCCGTAGAATTCTTGCCAGCCCTGGTCATCCTCCTCTGTACCTGTTCCTCCTGCCCTATCACTCATCACAGTACATGGTAGCTCAACCTTTACAGCTATGTCATTATTCTCATCTCAGATATCCAATGCATCAGGCATAAAATTTGGGCTCCATGGTCAAAATATATCCTCAATTTAACCAATTATTACTATCCCAATCTTTAACCCCTTCATAAAGTCTCTGTTGCCTCATTTCTGAATCAGTTAACATCCTCCTGCTTTGTCTCTGTTCTTCCATTGCTTCTCCCTAATACAGCAATCAGAGCAAGTTGTGTCATGTTATTGCTCTATTTGAAACCATGCAGCATTTCCCTTTTCATCCAGAACACAAGTGAAAGCTTGTATGGCCTAAAACCTCATATAGGAACTATATTGTTATGGGATTTCTGGGAACTCATCCCCTTATTTTTATGGTCTGGATATGGAATGTCTCCCAAAGATGCATGTGTTGAATGCAGCAGTGTTCAGAGATAGGACATCTGGGAAGTGATTGGATCGTGAGGGCTCTGGCCTCATTAGGAGCTTAATCAATCAACAGTTGAATGGACTACTGGAAAATTGTGGAGGCTATGAGAGGTAGGACCTGGTTAAAGTGAATGTGTGGGTCCTAGGGGCATTCTCTTGGGGGGCTATATATTGAACCTGGCCCCCTCTCCTTTTCTCCCTCCCCCTCTCTGCCTCTCTGTTTCCTGGCTGCTGTGAACTCTGCCAAGCCCTTCCACCATCATATTCTGTCTCACCTTAGGCCCAAAGCAATGGAGCCTACCAAAGATGGACTGAAACCATGATCCATATCTTTTCTCCTTAAGTTGTTTGTGTCAACTCTTTTGGTCATGGTGATGAAAGCTGAGGAACACACTTGCTCACCACACTGCCATCATGCTGGCAAGCAAAATTCTTGAATATGCCTAACATGCTCATAAACCAGGGATTTTGCACTTGCTGTTTCTCCTTTCTGGAACCATGGATGGCTTCATAACTGACACTTGTCATTCACTCATATCTTCCCTCCTATATTATCATGCTCTGGCATATGCTATTTTATTTGTTTATTTTTGTTTGCTTAGCCTCTGTCCCTCCCACAGGACCATAGCCTCTATGATGACAGCAGGTGCTCCATAAATACAAATTGAACAATAAAGAATTGGAGAGAGCCATGGGATGTGTGTACCAAGATTCTCTCTTTCTTTCTTCTGTGACTACAGATGAGCCAGAGTAGTCAACAGAAGCTGGTAAACACAGCTTTGAACAATGACTATTCAACATTAGCCATTGTCCTGGTGAAATACACTCTTGGTAACCTTGTGGAGGGCAGTAACTACTGATGCAAAGTTGCTTTCAAAGAGCAACTAAACCGGTGTGTTAGGATACATTGTTTATTCAAACTATTTCCTGCCTGATTCCAGGTGTATCCTTGCATGGTCCCTTTTTTGGCGACCCTTCCTCCATTGAAGAGGTTCACTGGGAATCTGTTGTCACCCAATTTGACACTGTGGTCTGCTCTAATCAAGAAGTCACAGTGCATGTCCACAAGCAGCACTGGTGTGATGTTGCCAATGCCCTTTTTCCACTTGGAGAAGTATGTCCCAAATGAGGATAACTCCATCAGACTGGTCCCAGAATTGCCCTAGACTGAGGACTTTTAATAGAACTGCAGCCAACTAGATGCTGCAGGTGTGAGAAAATAAGCCTGGGCTATTTCAAGACACCGAACTTCCTTGTGATTTATTATCACAACTTAACCAGTGAATATTGACTAATGCAGTTGGCAAAAAAATGATTCTGGAAACATCTGAAATATGGGCAATGGGAAAGAGCTGTTGCTGCCTCTCTTGCTCTTCACCATACTGACTCCAGAATATTCCAGCTGTGTTTAAAATCAACTCTGCTACGCCTGAACCTCTGTACCTGAACATGGCTGGAAAATATATTACTCTGACTCCCCTAATTTTACATATGTGATTACTAATCTGAAAGGAACTCAGAAGCTAGACCTGGTGACCAGTGAAGGAGGTGACATTTGAACTGGAACCTGAACAATGAGAGGAATTCAGTCCATCCAGGGAAGAACAAGTACAGAAGCCCCAAGATTGGAACTAGCTTGGGGGATTTAATGGAGAGAAAGGAATATCTGGTTACAGTGCAATGAAGAATAGGGCTGATGGGACAAGATGACACTGGAGAGAGAGAGCCGGGTCCAGAATTATCTGTACACAATTCTGTAGTCTCAGGAAAAGACAGTGGGTTTTCTTCATGTGCCATTGGGAAGCCATTGGAAGGATTCAAACAAAGGAGTAAATAAGTTTCAGTTTGCTATTGTCACATAAAATATATTCTTAAAATTAGTGACTCAACACAATGATTTCTATTTTACTCATAGATCTGTAGTGTGGGCATGGCTTGTTGGAGTCAGCTTGTCTCTGCTGTGCCAAGGATCTGTGGCAGCTCAGAGGTTGAGGTCAGGTATGACCTGAAGCTTTATTCACTCATATGTCTGGGGAATGATGCTGGCTTTCAGATGGAACAAGATGGACTACAGATGGCCACGTGGCCATTGGACTTCCTCACAACATGGTAGCTGGGTTTCCAAAGCAAGTGTATAGAGAGAAAGAGCCTAATGGTAGCTCATACAGGAGATTGTCCCAAAAAGCTTCCCAGTGCCAAGGGGAAGGAACACAGACCCTCCTGTTGATGGATGAGTTTCAATATCACCATGTAAGATGAGATACATTGGAATGAGATATATTGAAATGGGATCAGCTTTGAAAAATAAAATATGCCCCAAAGAGTACGTCTTATGTGTTTGAAAGGACACCCTTGGCTACTTTAAGGAGAACTAATTGGAGGAAGGCAAGAATGGAAATGGACCCTGGTCTGGTGGCTCAAAAGATCTTGGGGAGAAGTGATAGTGAGTTAATTATGATGGGGGAGTGAATGTAAGAAGCAGGGGATGAATTCAGGAATTAAGCCCCCATTTGGAAGCAGATTACTTAAAAAAAAAAAAAAAAAAAAACAGAGGCTCCAAAGGCAAAGGAGAACAGGCAAGTGGGGATATATGCAGAGACACTATCTCACCTTCAAAAGGGAAGGTATATTTCTTCCCATGGTCCTCCAAATATGCAGGACTCACTTCTGGGGGTCACTTTAAAGTGGATTTGCTGATTTGTCAATATTATTGTTATTTCAAACACATATTTAAAATGGATATTTTGGTGGAACAGAACTGCTATGTTAAATAAAATCTGTGATTGACCTGCAGATAACACCTCACCTCCACAGTGGAGGAGAAATCTAGGAAGGTTCCTTGTTTCTGCAGAGTGCCTGCAGACATACTTTTTTGAACAGACATCAGTTGGGTTCAACACATGTGCAACTGACCTCCTTTTTGACAGGTTTGTCAACACATGGTCCTCTCCAGCCATGGCGTGCCATCTTCCTTAATAAGTTGTCACTGAGGCTTCTGAGAAACCATGACACCCGCTCCCATAGCCTCCTGCTTACTAGTAAGATCAGACATTCCAGACCTTCTATGTCACAGCTCTTCACTGCTGATGCCTCACCAGGAGAGAAGAGGACACTAGCTTTGGAATCCAACAGTGCTAGGCTCCAACACCAGCGCTGACACTTAGGAGCTGACTGACCTTGAGAGGCTTATTTAACCTTTCTGGGTCTCAGTTTTCTTCATCCTAAAACAATGATGATAACCCTACTTCATGGGGTTTATTATCAAGATTAAATGAAGCACCAAGATAGTCGCTTGCATGGAGTCTGACACATCTTATGGGCTCGATAAATTGTAATGATAGTTATTACCTATTAAAGAATAAAGGTGCCGCAATATTTAGAAATCCATTCCTAAATTTCCAACAGCTAGCACCAGGCATACAGACCATTAGAGAACAGCTGACACTGCCTGCTGACTCTGGTCATGTCACATCCTTTTATGGCTCAGTGACTTAACATTTAGAAGATGGAACTTTCACAGTGAGAGCAAGTTGAAAAATAAGTAAAACCCCAGAGAGCATTTAGGCACAAACCAACTTAGATGAACCTGAATTTCTCAGCTCAGTCTGCCAGCTGGATGGCTTTTACATTCTGCTTGAGCAAAGCTATGCTGTCCCAGAGGTTGTTGCAAATTCACAAGTGCTATATGCATGTCAAAGACTCAGGGGAGATTAGCTCTGAAATGCTGACGTTTTTGTACATATCAACAAAGCCTGGAGCAAAGGGAGGTCTGAAAAACACTATGAGAGCCTTCAGAAGGTGAGTGTGTGAGCTGTCACCAGACCTCCCCTGCCAGGTAGACTTGGCAGTACAGTAGGTCACCCAAGTCATCATGCAAGTTTGCAGATCTTGGAAATGAGCAGATGATTGCATTTTAAAATTTCGCATTCAGTTGTTTAGTATCAGACAACACAAATATTCCCTAACTTCATGCCTTCTAACTGCAGCATCTTCCTTTGATAGGTGGCTTCCCCCCACTCCTACACTAGTCTCAGGTATGGCTGCTCTTTATTGAGTGCGGTAAAGGTGACGAGCCCTGTAATAGATTTTACATGCATGATCTCATTTTCTCCTAACATTTGTTCATCTGCGTAACAAATACTAACTGACTGCCCAAGAATCTGTAACAGGGTACAATTTCACAAATGAACTCCTGGGTTTCAAAGATGAAAAGGGACCAAGTCCCCTTAAGTGGTGAAAAGACATATATTTGATCTACAAATATATGCAAAGATGTTCAACATCTCTAGTAATTAGAGAAATGCAAATCAAAACTACTCTAATATTCCATCTTACACTAGTCAGAATGGCAGTTATCAGAATACACCAACAATAAATGTTGGTGAGTATGTGGGGGGAAAGGCACATTTATACATTGCTGTGGGGCTGCAAATTGGTGTTTCCAATCTGGAAATCTCTATGGAGATTCCTTAGAAAACTTGGAATAAAACCACCATTTGACCCAGCTACCCTACTCCTTGGCTATACCCAAATGACTTTAAATCATCACACTATGGTAACGCAGCCACATTAATGTTCATAGCAGTTCAATTCACAATAGCTAAACTGTGGAACCAACCTAGATGCCCTTCAATAGGTAAATGGATAAAGAAAAAGGTGGTATAGATACACAATGAAATATTACTCAGCATTAAAAGAGAGTAAAATCATGGCATTAGCAGGCAAATGGATGGAGTTGAAGAATATCATACTAAGCAAAGTAATCCAATCCCCCCCAAAAAACAAAAACAGAATGTTCTCTCTGATAAGTGGATGCTGATTCATAACAAGGAAGGAGAGGCATGAGAAAAATGGAAGAACTTTGGGCAAAAGGGGGGGGGGTGCATGGGGGCAGGAAAGATGGTGGAATGAGATGGATATCATTACCCTAGGTACAGATATGATTGCACATATGGTATGATGCTACATCATGTACAACCATAGAAATGTAAAGTTGTGCTGCCAATTGTGTACAATGAATCAAAATTCATTCTGCTGTCATATACACCTAATTAAAATGAATGAATTAATTTATAAAATAAAATAAGAGGTGATTAGGAGAGTCAGGATGAATGAATCTGATTCCCACACTGTTCCCAACAAGCCATGCTTCCCCCCGGGGCTGCGAATGCTGTGCTAGGAGAGAAAGCTAGACCTGGAGTCTGGAGATCCAGGCACTTTGCTTGGCTAGTTACTGGTCCTTTCCTGGCCTTGAGTAAGTCACTGAATCTCTTTGGGTTTATTTATGTTTATGGCACATTGCTGAACACTCTTTGACCTACCTTCTGGTGTTCTGCGAAAATCAAATGCTATAAGGAAACAGTTCTTTTTAAGAACATCCTTAATGGGCTCACTCAGCTTCTGCTGAAATGGTGCAAAGGACAGGGCACTCACTGCTTTGCACAGCTGGCGATGTTGGAGAGCTCTGGTGACCACCTGAGTTACAATCTGCTCTCCTGCAGCTTCCACTCTGTGGTCCAGAGTAAAATCAAGAAAGCCATTTTCCTGGCTTTCTTCAAATGTATAATTTTAAATGTATTTTCTTTGATTCCATTATTTTAACATAATTCATATAACAATCATTGACTAATCTTGCAATTACCTTTCTAAGATGAAATATGCACAATAAATCATGCAACAATTTCGAGTGCTATTAATTTCTACACGGGATCCCCTTTTAGCATTTTTGACAGGTAGTAAGTAATTTTATTTTCATCTATTGATTGGTTCAAAAAACAATTAAAATTCATTTTTGAACCTCATCATTTATCACATTTATATAAATTTAGAGCCCAATATTGTCTCCATCTCCTGCCTTCCAATGCCACCCACTAAAAGTAGCCACTGTCAACACTTTGATCTTGCTGCTTGTGAACTGATATTTTTCCTTATGCGTTTGAAGATACAACAACACAAATACACAAACATTTTACCCATTTAAAAAAATATTTTTAGATGGATATGGACACACAATATCTTTATTTATTTATTCATATGTTGTGCTGAGGATGGAACCCAGTGCCTTACACATGCCAGTGAAGTGCATTACCACTTAGCAACAACCCCAGCCCCAATTTTACACATTTTTTAAGGACAAAGAAACAAGACACTGAGTCAAGGGACAAAGAGGAAAGCAAACTGAAAGTAACTCCTATGGAAGAGTAGGAACTGGGGAAACTGGGGTAGCCAGCTGCACCTAAAGGGGCAATTTTTCCAGTCCATGGAATAGTTGCCCCTGAGCATAGAGGATCAGGGTTAGAAAATCTTCTGATTTTGCATGAGAAATCAGATATCCAGATTTATAAATGTCATTACTTTTTAATTTAAGAAATTACATTTCTTAAGAAAGATACCAGCCTAGATAAATTCTTCCTCAGGGCTTATCTAGGCAGTGAGCTGCCAATTGGAATATCTATTACAAATATCAGTCAGCCTCTTGTTTATTTTCATGTAAACTTTTTGATAAATATCTTTCCATATCAGTGCATATATGTCCCCTAGTTCTTTTTACGGTTGCATAGTATTCTATTGTGTAGCTGGACCTTAACCCTCACTTTACTGATGGTTAAGAGCTCTAGTGTTTCTAGTCCCTATTTCTGATCTATTATATGTTTTTCTAACATTCGGTCTTTTTTACTTCTCTTTAGCTATTAGTCATTCCAGTTTCCTTACCTCACTTCTCTTAGACCACTTTCAAATGAATTTTTGCTGAATTGTCCCACATGCTCATCATTTATACCAGTAAGTTTTCATCAGAAATTCATTTTAAGTTGGTTTGAGAGAAATGTGATCATATGTGCTGGAGCATTTTGGTTCATAATCATTGATCTGTTCCCCCTTGGCCTCCCAAGTGTCTACCCGGAAAATAAATGATGTGATCAACTAACCCAAAATCTACCCATCAGATAAAGCCATCATTCTCATCTTATGACAATGTGCTCCAGACACTTTTATAAGTATTTTACATCTTTGATCACATTCTACATATAAAATTTCATATTTAACACTAAAATATTATTCAAAAGTATTTTATAGATATTTGATTAGCTACATTATTTTTTTATTCTCCTGATTTTTGGAAATCTAGTTTATTTACAAATTAATAATATAAATAGTACAGCAGTACTATTTATATTATTATTATATTATAAGTAATCCTTTCAGATTACTTCCATTAATAGAATCCAAGATTTAAATCCAGATCAAAGTGTTGACAGTGGATACTTCTAGTGGAAGGCATTGGAAGGCAGGAGATGGAGATAATATTGGGCTCTATGTAGGATTTCCAGGGAGAGAGTTATGAATATCTTCAAGGCTCTTGAACTGTATGCCAGGTTTCTTTTCTAAAGGTAGAAATACTCTATGTTCCTTTCAGCTGTGTCAAATATGCCTTCGTCGTTGCACTCAATATCCAATATTAAATACTTTCATATTCTACAGTTCAATTAATCTGATAGGTTAAAAATAGCATTTCATTGTTATTCTAATTTCCATTTCATTGATAATGAGATTGAAAAATGTTGAAATGTTAATTAGCCATTAATAAGACTCTGTCTTAAATTATCCTTGTTCTTTTTCCCTTTACTTAAGGGGAACTTCATGCTTCTATTACCTTTGGCATGAATGTTATTTTTTTTTTAATTAAGGATACTACCCTTTGTCCTGTTGAAAGCAAGTATTTCTCCCTGTTTCTTTTCCTGCTAAATGATTTTGAGAGAAATTATAATTTGGATATAAAAATATACTGACCTTTCTCTTTGCTATTTCTTCAATACCTTTTAGCTTAAAAAAAACTCTTGCCCTCGTCTTTGCTTAGGTTTTATCACTATTTATTTCCATTTTGTCTTAGTACTTTTTATAATTTTGTTTTTAACAAGTTCATTCCTTCTTGGTAAGGTCACACTATATAAGGCTTTTGAGGTTTAATAGGAAGTTACATTTACATTTTGTTTTGTTCTTCATGGAAACTCTGATGCTGCTATCGATTGTCCATTTTAATAAGGTGCTTCTGTTCCAAAGCAATCATGCAAAGGCACGATTGGAAACATAAATAATGAAGACTAAATGCTTTCCTCCCGCTTCATTATTTGGCTAGAGAAAAGCTAAATGTTACTTAGGCATGAGACACACCCTGTCTTCAATCAGATAAACGGAGGAAAATAATAATAATAATAATAATAATAATAATAATACACATTCCTTTTGTCTGGGGTAATAGTAGAAATGAATTAAAGTGTAGAATTATTAAAAATCTTTTGTTTTCTAAGCAACTATGCACAGTATCTGGCATTTACAAGGTGAATTCTAATCCAAAGGATTTCTTTGAGTTGTTAACCAAAAATTCAGCAACAAGGACTGGAACAATTTTTACAAAATGCAAAGGAAAATGCCAACCAAACTCCCCAGACAATAGACTATTTATCACAGTTTGTCGAAGTGGAGCAAGTACATAATTTTTTGATCCAGCTGACACATTCAATTATCTTCTAAAAGTTTCTATCACAGGTCTCCTTTCAGCCATTTATTGGGTACAAAAATGTAATCCATAATTATAGATATTTCATGTGCCTTATATCAAGTGCTCAACAATCCCTTCCCCAGGTTTTCCATCTCCCAGACAAAACTGAAAAAAAAAAAGAAAGAAAGAAAGGAAAATAAATGCTTTGCAATCAAGATTGCAAAGTGGCCATGAGGGGCAGCCAAGGAACTGACAGCTGAAAACAAGGAAAAAAATATGTACAGCGTAGCCCAGGGTTTGGGTTTGCTGAGAAAATAATTTGTTGCGTATCATAGACTCACAGATGTCTGGGACAGAAAGGGACTCTGTGAGCAATAATAATTTGGTCTATCTCCCTGCTCTTAGATATAACAAATAACTTTCCAAATGTATGTGTGTATCCTAAAAATGAAAATGTGAAATGGTGAAAAAATATCAGAAGCAAGGTTTGAGATCAGTTCTAACATTTTCTAATAATATTTTCTTGGGTATAATTCTGGATTCTTTTCTGAGTATAAAAGGCTATCAATACTGGCTGTGTTCCTGTGATGTTAATGGGGTACCACATAAAGTTAACAATAAATAGCAGTCATTTGTCTCCCTCTTTTACCTCCTCATTAAGAAATTTGGAGAGATAAGCTGATAAATAATCTTGAGATATTCACCCATATTTATCAGTCCTCTAAAATGGGAAATTTCCTTGCAGGCCAAATTTACATTTTTCATGTAGTACATTTGGCTTGCTTCTGGTTTATTTGCCAATGAGGATAAAGAGTAGAGATGATCAAACTTGGTCAATTAATCTTTCATTTGATGTTTTTGTAGACTTGATAGCTGCCATTTGTAAATGATTCAGGGCCCTTATCTTCCTTTCATTAAGCTTTTAAATGAAAGAGAAACAGCAAGAAGATTGTACTGCCAAGTATCATCTGACAAATACCTTCTTTTCTCCTTTATATCTTGTATCCAGCTCCCCTACCTCTGCCCCATGTGCTCCACTTTTACAGTTCTAGAAAGGAATACCTAAGACATGACACCTGGCTTTCGGTTGGACTCTCCAAGTTGTCTATCCCATTACAGAAAAAGCAGAGAAATAATGTGTGGTGGATGGATGCCAATGAACAGGAGCTATTTATGGCTGAACTGAACTTGGCATTTGATCCCAGCCTCCTCTCAACTGAATGTCAATTAACTGCATTAAATAATACTCTGTTTAATTTAAAATGCACAAAACCAACAAGTTATAAACCAATACCTTTAATTTATAGAATATAATAAATAGGAGGAACTTAAAAAGAATATATTTTTGCTTCCACATTAGGCAAACTGAAGTTCAGAGATGTCCAAGGAGGTACCAAAACAATAAATAAGTTAGTTATTGTACAATAGAAAGTAGCTACATTTTGTAACTCATGTAGTCTTTGGTTTTTCTATTCCCAAGATGACAGCAAAGATTTGCTCAGGTCATTGTCTCTAAAGACATCCCTTAAAACCACCCATGGAAGTTATTTACAGTTGAGAAAAGCCTAACATTGCTGGGAGAAGGATAAGACAGCAGTCTTTGGCACTCAATTGGCAACCAAAAAAAAAAATCAGTGAAAAGAATCAATGATGATTTTTCTATCCATCAATCATTCCATTTATTTATTTGTATACTCACATAAATATTTGCATATATGCATATGTTAATATACATTTATATTATATGGTTACATATATATGTATATGCACATATGTATGTATATATATGAAATGTTTGATAAGTTGAAAAAACATACATACACATATAATACTTAATTTCTTTTTTTCAATATTTATTTTTTAATTGTACACAATACCTTGATTTTGTTTATTTATTTTTAAGTGATGCTGAGGATCAAACCCAGGGCCTTGCACAGCTAGGCGAGCGCCTCTACCGATGAGCCACACTACTCCAGCCCCTATAATACTTAATTTCATATGTAAATGAATATATTTTATATTCATTTAAATATATAATTTTATACTTATATATAAACAAATTTATATCAAATAAATGCATACATATGTGGTGTGATGTGTATACATCTGAAACACATGATTAGAATGTGATGATTGAGATTGTTGCTGGACAAATAGTCCATCCAGTGGATGGAATTTACCCTACCCCACGTTTGTGGGAGTTTCCATGTGATTTGCTTCGATCAATAGACTTTTAGCAGAGGTGATATAAGCAGAGGTTCAAATGTGCTTGTGACTTTTGTTTTGCCTGGTTCTGTGGAACCCACAGTGAAAAAAGCGTGACCAAGGGAGCTATGCTTCTCATGGTATATTGCTAGGCTCTGGGAATAGAACTGAATCCAACCCAAAGCCTGGAACCACACCCAGCTGGAACACAGCTCAAAGCCTACCTGTCCACTCAAGTTCACAGTCACAATCAATCTGTAGCCTTTTTAAAAGAAAAGAATGCACATGAATCATTGTCAGCCACTGAGTTTTAGCGACTTTTGTAATGCAGCATCATTGTGTTGGTAGCTGCTGGTACATGTAAATGACTTGACTGTGAACTAAGGGACAGACTCTGTGATCAGCACTTTAAGGATCTCAATTTTATCCAATAATAATATCATTAGGCATCATTATTAACATGATAGCACAAATGAGGACATGGAGCTTCAGAGAGTTAGGAAACTTAACCAAGTAGGTATGATAACAACTGCCTGAACATGACTTGATTGAGGTCTTTCTGGTTTCAATGCATTTGTTATTTCTCAACTATGTGTTTTCACTTGAAATGGGAGAAATTAAAGCTATGAGTGATCCTTATCAGTGAGGTTTGCTGTGGGAATGGAACCAAATAACTGTTACTGTGTTCTTTTATTCTATACTCAACTGCTATTGCAAATAAATTGTTGAGGGTTGTGTTTCAATCTTTGCCAAGAACTGAGCTGATTCAGCTCTTGGAATTTCACTCCAAGGAGCAATTGATGAAGAATTCTCCTAGAGAGACAGACGATAGAGTAATTCCACAGCAAAATGCGATCAAGTCTAGGAGATATATGTCCTGGCCATGGAAAAAAAAAGTTCAATGATAGCATTTCTCTTATGTTTGATATTATCTCCTGAACTCTCTTGAGACAGAGAGAGTATCAGCATATGAAGTATTCCCAGCATTGAGGGGGGGGGGAGGAGAAATCCAACAAGATATTCTTATTTCATTTAAAAGACATTTTTTAAAAAAATTAATTAGGTTCTTTGGAGTTCTGTTGTCTTTAAGAAGACTTCAGAACCACACAGTGTGTCCCTATTATAAATCTCTGAATACTTTGATTTCTTAGAAGATGGAAGGAAACTCTCTGCTCCAGCTCTGGCTCTCTCTTGTTTGTCTGATTCCTCCTACTGATCTCTCCTACAAACACTGACATCAATGAAATTTGGCCAAAGCTCTGAGGAATGGGTTACCTAACCTCCCTGGCCTCAGTGAAGAGGTATTATTGATAATTCCAAAGAGTGGAGGGATGAGAGGGGTGAGCTGGATATGGCTCACTCAATGGAAAAAAGAAATAATGTGTCTTGTGGATCTCATATTCCAATGACAAGTGAGAAAGAAAGAAACAGAAAAATGAAGGGTAAATATAGATAAGGGCAGTGAAACAATGGTACAGCAGAATAAAGGATGATTGGAATGATCTACCTAGGGTGGCCAGATACAGCCTCTCTTAGCAAGCAACATTTAAATAAAGCTCACAATGAAGTGAGGGTATAATATAATCCAAGAGAAAAGAGCAATGGCTGGTGCAACAGCCTGGAATTTTGAGAATTAATGTGATCAAAGATCTGCAGCAGACAGAATGGACCGAGACCGTCGATTGAGAGGCACAGTGGTGGGAAGTGAGGTATGAGAGGTAGAAAGGGGTTAGATTGCTGAGGCCCCTGTGGGATGAGAATGGAATCTGGATATTTGTTCCTGATAAGATCAGATGCAGTAGAAGGTTTGGGGCAAGGGGATGACATGATCAGACTTCATTTTTTAAAAAAATTTTCTTAGTTATACCTGGACAAAATATCTATGTTTATTTATTTTTATGTGGTGCTGAGGATTGAACCCAGTGCCTCACATGTGCAAGGTAAGCGCTCTGCCACTGAGCCACAGCCACAGCCCTCAGACTTCATTTTGAAAGAAGTTCTCTGACTACTGTGTCAAGAGAACCTGACATTATAAGAACAGAACAGAATTTATATCATAAAAAGAGGCAAGAAATGATGATGATTGTGTGAAAGGCAAGAAATGCGGTGGCTTCAATGACAGCATCGTAAGAGAGGAGGATGGTTGGATTCTGGGTGTGTTCTGAAGGTAGAATCAATAGATTTCATTAGAAATTGGATTGGAAACATGAGGGAGGAGGATTTACAGATGATTTCAAACACTTGGACTTGAAAACCACGTGCATGGTAGTGCCATTTACTCTATGGGTAATACTGGGAGAGGGGAGGGTTAAGGTGGGGGTGGGCACTCAAGGGTACTATTTTGATTTGCCTGGTAGACATCCAAATGGAAATGTCACATGGAGAGTTGAAATGTCTAAATTTAGGGGAGACTTTGTGGCTATATAGAGATTTGGGAGTCATCAAAGTACTCGTCAGGGGAATAAAGAAGTCTGACATTTAGGGGCTAAAAATAAGAAAAGAAGTTATCAAAGTAGACTGAGAGGGAAACAGAATGAAGTCAAAGAAAAATCAGGGGCTTGATGTCTCAGAGGCCAAGAAAAGAAAGAATGTGAGGAAGGAGGAAGCCACCAAGCTCCCGAGATGCCGCTGGCTTGTCAAGGGAGAGGAGCATTGAACTTTGGCTACGGATTCAGCAGTGTGGATGTCCTTCGTGACCATTGTGAAAGCTGTTTCTTCAGAGTGATGAGAGCAAAACAATTAATGGATTTGAACCAAAAGGGTATAGCTTTGAAGGATTGTGCTACAAAGGCACAAAGCATCTTACAGGTCAGAAGAGTCAAGAGAAGTGTGTCTTTGTCTATTTTAAATATGGGAGACAAAACGGCATTATTTTATGTCACTGAAAATCATCTAGGAGAAAGGGAAAAGTTGATAATACAGAAAATGGAGGGAGAAGATTGATGGCAGGACTAATGGTGTTCTGGAGAAGAGGGGATCCAGTGAACCTGGAGAGGTGGGTCCTGGGCCACAGTCTGGGTACAATTCATGGTAGTGGGCCGGAAAGCAGAGCATGCGATTACAGATGAACATGGATTGGGAGGTTAGGTAGGAAATGAAGAATAGTTTTATTAATGGATTCCATTTTCCCTGCAAAATGAGTAAGTCTTAGTTGAAGCTGAGGAGGAGGAAAAGATGTTGCAGGTTTGAGAAGGAAAGAAGGGTAAGTGATCCTTGGGAGGATATAAGCACGTGAAAAGGATTGTGCAGGGCCTTGTGGTAGTGGTGGGAGCTCAGTAAGGTGGGAAGCCAGAGTGCGCCTGGCCAGGCTGGGTGTGTGCTTCCAAACCACATTCAGCCTGTGTATCCTTGGCAGGGAGTTGGATTGAACTCAAGGGTTTTTTTTTCCAGTGTGACAAAAGAAGAGGGGCACGGGAGGTCATAACCCACTTGAAGGGCTTACCATGTGGCATAATTAATCCAACTCTTTCTAAGCGTTTTGTAAGTGAGGCTCTCAAGAAGAATGTTTTACTACTCAGAATAGATGAAATTGTACTGTTGTGGATATAGAAGTAGCCTCTGACTAGTTTCATTATTTTTATCAAGGACATGGATCACCATTATTTTTCACAATGCCATTAATAGCTTACTGTTGCAGACAAAATGGCATAAATCTTGTGCTAAACTGATATTAAGTGAATTACCTCAAGGTAAGTATGTCATGTAACAAAGAACATTTCAGATATGCTAATAAATAGTAGAAATCTAGAGAATGAAGTCTTCCATCAAACTTCATAAAGCATAAAGGTCAAACCCATAGAGAATCAAACTCACCCCTGTCAGACTCCTCTCCATAGACAGCACTTTCTGTCTGCCAAGAATATTTCTTTGGAATACGTTATGTTTGAATTTCTTTCCTTCTTTCCTCCTATCTCTCTCTCTCTTATGTTATTTTGTTTCCCTTCATTTTTTTCTCCCCTTTCTCCTTTTCTTCCCTTTTCTTTCTCTCCCTTTTTATTTCTTTCTTAATTTTCAGACTTAGTATTAAAAAAGAAAGAAAATTCCCAACTTGTAAAATGTAACTGTTCATCTGTGCTAAACCCACTGCTTCCCTGGCTCTCCAGAGCTTTATCTGATTATATATATATCACTTCAGAGCTTGGAGAGTTACCATGGTAACAGTTTTCCAGCCTTTCCCTTTGAAAAGAATCCCTCCTGCCCTAAGAGAAATCACCTGCAAAGTAGCCATCCAGCTGCCTTTGTTCCGCCTTGTGTCTATCTTCACCCATTATCTGCAGTCAGAGTTAGGTCAAGAGCCCTGCCAATGGCCTATCAAGTGGAACAGCAGCCACGCTGGTCCAAGGCTGGGCTGGAGCCTGCCCTCCTCGAGGCTTCTGCCCTCCCCTCCCCCTTCTGCCCTTGCAATAGGTGGACTGAGACCAAGAGAAGTGGGCACCTCAAAATCTCTTTTCACTATCACCTACATTCCTTTTAAACTGCTGTGTGGCTTTTAAGCAGTTGAGTCCTTGTCCTAGAATTTGACTGGTTCCCTCCATCACAGGAGGGAATTTTCCTCTGTATTGGTTTGCCAAAAGCAAAATTAGTGATCTCAATCACCTGCCACTTAAACAAGAGCAGATTTATTACATTTGGCACAAAGGATTCTTGTTACAGATTGAAATATTGCATGTGTCAGCCAGAAGGAAGGTTGGCCATGATTCTTTGCTTAGTTAATGGAAGGACACTGCCTCATTTACCCCTCTACCTTCTCTCCCTACTCTCAGTTCTGCTTCCCATCACAGTGATAGTCTTTCTTCCTGGTCCAGTGTTTGCCCTCTGGCTGAAGTTATGGAAAGAGATAAAAAGTAGACACCTCTTGTTGAAGGGATAGTAGTCCTCCACATGGAGGTTCTAGCAGTTTCTCTGTATTGCTCATTTTTTGCAAAACTGCTCCTTCTTATCAACAACCAGGGAGATAACATTAGGGTTAGTTTTGGGTGCTACTTTGGGCACAATCTGCATGTCTATGACCAATTACTGTCTCTGCAATCTTGGTTGGCATCTCAGTTAGGCCCAGAACATAATAACTTGGGCCAAGAAGTTGCAACAGCCATTAGCCTTTCTTGGGATTACAAAAGGAAATTTTTGGTATGGGAATGAAGAACTGTTTCTTGAATATTGGGAGGACTTTTTACTAAAGTAGAATTAATGCAAGAGCCAACTAACACAGACCTTATAACTCAGAAATGTAACTTTGGGTAATAAGTTTGACTCCGTTTTTTTGATGTTTACTGACAGCTTTTAAGCTCTTTGTTCTTCTTCAGTTTCCCTTCTTAGAAAGCCCGCTGGGAAGTCATGCCACAACTTCTCCAGAAAGCCTTATTGTGAAGGGAATAAGACTTCTTACACCCTTGCAGTATACGTGTGATGTCATCAAAATTGTCGTCTAAACCTCATTCTGGGTAGCAATCCATCTTGTCTTAGCCTAATGTCTGTGACAATTCAAGTAAGAGAGGGAGAGGAGTTCTTTTCAAGGGAGCACACAGCTGTTCCAGTGGTGACTCTCCCCCTGCCTCCACCCAGTACAGAGGGAAGTTGAAAGGGTTGGCCATGACTTAGGTTCTGTGTTCCCCCCGGATCTGTGACTAAGCAGCAGGCACAGGACAGACTGCCAAATCTCAACCAGAGGGAGACTCCAAAGCCTCATCTTTGCATACTTTTCAATCATGCATCATCATGTGGAAGATGGTAGAGAAGAAGGTAAGGAAGCAGGGTAGGGAAAACAGAATGGAAACAAAAAAAACAGCGACTGGAGTGAACTCACAAAGTGTGAGCACACACAGCTAGCAAGTGTCTGAGCTGAGAGCGCACACAGATCTGACATCAAAGACTCTGCCTTTCTCCCATAATCTGCTTTGGGTGCTTAAATACAGCATGTCATTACAAAGCCAGAAACAGGGGCATCATCATCCTTGCTATTTCTCCCTACCTACCCCCATAGCCAATATTCTCTAAGCTCTCTCAATTTGCCTCTTCATATTTTCCATATTATACTGTGCTCTCCATCCCTATAAGCAAATTTTTATTAAATCCTCTGTTGCCAGCAGTAATGCACACCATTTCCTAATTAGCCCTGGGCCTTTTCATTCTGCATGCTATAGTCAGAAGGATCTGAAATCCAAATTTGATTCTGTAAATAAATACGTTTAGTATCTTTCCATCATCCTCAAGATAGAAATTCATTAACACATGGCTTCTAGATACATCATGATCCAGCTCATAATGCTGGTCTAGCCTCATGTCTAGTTCTCCATTCAGGAGCATCACAATTATCCTTACACATCTAGGGTTATCTATTGCCTCCAGGTCTGTTCATATTCCATTCTCTGTCCTTCTCTCACCTCCTACCCCTCAGGTTCCCAATAGTAATCATCAGACCTCAGCCAGGTGTCTAGTCCCTCCAGGAAACACTCTTTGAAATCCTTGGTACTGGCAGGTTGAAACTTCCACATTTCCTGGAAAAACTGTCCTCATACTCACAATTTTCTCAATAGGTAGTAACTCAGTTTTAACTTGATCATAATTGTTGCTAGCTTGGGTTTTGTGATGGGCAGCCACTATCTGACATAGTAAGAACTAAATAAGAGTATTGAAGCAATTCCTGTAGGTTTCAACTGCAAACCAAGCAAGACCCAGTTAAACATTGAAAGAATGACAACACACCCCACAGACGATGGCCGCAGGTCCATTAATTGAGCCAGTCTGGTGGCTCAGAGATGAAACAGAATGAGCTGGATGAAGTGGCACATTCCTATAATCCCAGGGACTTGCAAGTCTGAGCCAGAGGATCACAAGTTGTAGGCCAAACTAACTTAGCAAGATCCTGTCTCAAGATAAATAATAAAAAGGTCTGAGGATACAACTCCACGGTAGAACACCCCTGGGTTTGATCACCAGAATTACAATAAATAAATGAATAAGAATGTAAAAAAAAAAGTACTTAAAAAAAGAGTTTTTAAAAACACAAGATAATACTGATAAATATTGTTAATCATTCATGATATTGATAAATACCATGTGAAAGACAGAGAACTGGGTGTCCAACAAAGAAATCTTAGAGGGTGTTAAGTCAAAATTTGAATTGGAGCTGCCCTCACTCTCAGAATAAGGAAAGTGATAAATGGTAACCATGTTAGCCACTTCATCTGTTCTTTTTTTTCTTTCGTGCCTCCGAAAAACTTCATGAGACTGAACATACATGCTTATGTGCGTGTGCACCACACACACACAAACACACACACACACACACACACACACACACACATACACACAACACTTTAGGCTGGCAGGTTCAGATGCTTCCATTTAGTGTTATTATATTGATTTTTATGAGGATAAAACCTGGCTGGTAAGATACTTTAGAAAATTGGGTGACATTTCTGAATCCAAATAGGTTTTTCTTTTCCTTTTTTCCCCAAGGAGCACATGAGGGAATATTTCCTTGTCTACTCATAATACACTGGGAAATTTTATTTGGCTTAAATGTTATAAAACAATCAAATAAAGAAATCTAATCATTCTATAATTTGAAGACAGTATCTGAAAATCAGCATTATTTCTTTATGCCCCCAAAGAGATCTGAACATCATACTCACTGAGATTTTTCTGAACTCTTAGGTTGCTCACTCCAGTTTCCAAATGAATGTGCTCTACTTCCTGGAAATAGGCTGAAGGTTTGAAGATAGTTTTACTTATTCCTTGAATCTGGTAAATTGATGGACTCAATTTACAATCTTCAGGCCAGATTCTCAAAGATCACCTACAGGTGAGAGTTCACTGGTGAAAATGAAACAATGTGTGGTTCTTTCTTTTAGACTGTTTATTTATTTATTTATTTTTTTGTAAAAGCAAATTGTCATTAACAGGGAAAACATTCATTTTGAGGGATCCCTGAGCTTTCACCCAGGAAAGAACCCTTTGGATTCACAGCTCTTTATATGTATCATGCTGCTGTTGCTCAACCACATACGCATGGGGGAGGTGGTAGGACTACAAGGAAAGCCACTGGTATCCTGCAGCCTCTCTTCCTTCTCTATGGAGAACACAGTTATGTGAGTGTCCTCTTAAAGAATTTCATTATACTTTGTTGATTTAATGAAGTTCAATTATATTGAAAGTTCAATGAAGATAGGAATTGTGAGAAAAAAAAACATGCTTCCAAATATTTAGTTAGAAGATATGATGTAAAAAGATCCCACATGAGGTCAACTATAAAACTCTAAATGAACAAAGCTTGAGGACAAAACAACAGACCTAGATGAACAGACGTATAAAGTCATAAAATGACATCTTTAAAAAGGAGATGCAAATTATGTTTCAGGAGGGAATACTCAACATTCCAAAGTATAAGTTAGCTTATATTCATATATAAATTCAGTGTGATTTCAATAAGAAACCCAATGATATGTTTTATAAAAAACATATGATTTTTATATTGATTCTATATTTTGTCTGAAGGAGTCAGTGCACAGAATTAGACAAGACATTAAAAAAACTACCATAATTTATCTAATTACTGGCAAATATGTAGTCAAAAATTCACTAGATCAAGCCCCCAATCCAGAATCAGACTTCTGTCTTCCTGGAACTTAGTATAAGATGAAGATGGCAATCTAAATTCAATTCAAAGATGAATGGCTTATTGAATAAATGGCATTAAAACAATTAACTATGTCAATTATTAGAGTTATGAGAACTATATTGTTACCTTAACATGTAACTAAATAACAGGAAGTATAAAATATAAATGTATAATGTAGAAATGTATTAGAAAAACAAGAACACATATTTTTATTCTTGAAATAACACAGGATTTTATAAGCAAAACCTAAACCAGAGAAACCACTGAGAAAAATATTGATAAATTTAATTACATGAATAAAAGAATTTAGAACTAATAAGTTAATTTAGCAAGGCCATTATACCAACTTCATTAGTATATCTGTATACTGGTAGTAAACAATTAGAATATTAAATTTTAAAATCATTTTTTATTCTGTCAAAAACTATCAAATATTTCTGAAAATTCTGACAAAATATTGCAAGTTTCTACTTGTAAATCAGATAAAACTGTTGAGAAAAATTAAAGAAACCTATAAAACAGATATTGGATTGGAAGATTGGGTATGTTATAGTGTCTATCCAAAGAACAACTTTGAAGGAGTTAAACTACCTGACTTGAGTCTTAGTATAAAGTTACAGTAATTAAGACAGTGATGTAAAGTTTGGCAAATAAATCAATGAAAAAGAATGGAATCCATAACTCAGAAATAGACCTGCATTGATAGGAACATTTGATTTTTGACAAATGCATCAAAACAATCCAACAGAGAAAAGAAAGGTCTTTTGAGTAAATGAATCTCAATTCCTATCTCATGTCAAAATTAATTTGAGATGCATGAGAAATATAAATGTAAATCTAAAACCATAATGCTTACAGAAACAAATATAAGAAAATATTTATATGATTCAGGGATAATCAAAGCTTTCTTAAGATAAAGTAATGCTTTAAAGGAAATAAAATGATAAATTGGGCTTTATCAAAATTAGACTCATATTCATTAAAAAGATTGGTTTTAAAAATTACTGAGAGGATACTATTGAACTGGAGAAATATTCACAATGAAATATCTTACAAGGCACTATAATCCAAAATAATAAAATGTCAAACAATTTACTGAAAACATTTCACATGGCAAGTTGTGCAAAATAGCTACATAGCACCTAAAACCATTAATTCGTCTTATTTATCTATCTATTTAGTTATTTAATTTGTTAGACATGTTAGCAGAATGTATTTCAATTCATAGATTGTGTATAGAGCACAATTTTTCATTTCTCTGGTTGTACACAATGTAGAGTCACACCATTTGTGTCTTCATACATGTACCTAGGGTAATGATGTCTCTTACTCCACCATCTTTCCTGCCCCCACACTCCCTCCCTTCTACTCCCTCCCCTTTGGCTATCAAAGTTTCTCCATTCTTCCCATGCTTTCCCCTCTCCATTGTGGATCAGCATCTACTCATCAGAGAGAACATTCAACCTTTGTTTTTTTGGGATTGGTTTACTTTGTTTAGCATGATATTCTCCAACTCCATCCATTTATCTGCAAATGACACCATTTTATTCTCTTTTAATGCTGAGCTATATTCCATTGTGTATATATACCACATTTTCTTTATCCATTCATCTATTGAAGGACATCTAGGTTGATTCCACAGTGAATTGTGGAATTGAGCCTGCTATAAACATTGATGCATCATTTTAGTATGCTGATTTTAAGTTCTTTGGGTGTAGACGGAGGACTGGGATAGCTGGGTCAAATGGTGATTCCACTCCAAGTTTTCTAAAGAATCTCCATACTGCTTTCCAAATTGGTTGCACCGATTTGCAGTCCCAACAGGAACGTATGAGTGTGACTTTTCCCCCTACATCCTCACCAACACTTATTTTTGTTTGTATTCTTGATAATTGCCATTCTGACTGGTGTGAGAAGAAATCCTAGAGTAGTTTTGATTTGCATTTCTCTAATTACTAGAGATGTTGAACATTTTTTTCATGTATTTGTTGATTAATGTATATCTTTTTCTGAGAAGTGTCTCTTTAGCTCCTTAGCCCATTTATTGATTGGGCTTTTTTTTCCCACTTTGGTGTTAAGTATTTTAAGTTCTTTATATATCCTGGGGATTAGTTCTATATCTGACATGTGTGTGGCAAAAATATGTTCCCCAAATGTAGGCTTTCTGTTCACCTTGTTGATTGTTTCTTTTGCTGAGAAAAAGCTTTTTAGTTTCAATCCATCCCATTTATTGATTCTTGATTTTATTTCTTGTATTTTAGGAATCTTGTTAAGGAAGTTGGGGCCTAATCCAATGTGATGAAAATTTGGTCCTACTTAAAAACTAGGGTTAGTAGGAACATACCTCAACATTGTAAAACCTATGCTAAACCCAAGGCCAACAGCATTCTAAATAGAGAAAAATTAGAAGCATTCCCTCTAAAAACTGGGACAAGACAGGGATGCCCTCTTTCACCACTTTTATTCAACATCGCCCTTGAAACTCTAGCCAGAGCAATTAGACAGATGAAAGAAATTAAACATTAGACAAATGGGAAAAGAAAACTCAAACTATAAATATTTGTTGATGTCATGATTCTATACTTAGAGGATCCAAAAAACTCCACCAGAAAACTTCAAGAATTGATAAATTAATTCAGCAAGGTAGCAGAATATAAAAACCAATGCTGATAGATCAAATGTGTTTCTATACATCAGTGATGAGTCCTCTGAAAGAGAAATTAGGAAAATCACCCCTTCCACAATAACCTCAAAAAATAAATAAATAAAATACTTGGGAATCAATTAAACAAAAGAGGTGAAATACCTCTACAATGAAAACTACAGAATACTAAAGAAAGAAACTGGAGAAGAACTTAGAAGATGGAAAAATCTTCCATACTCTTGGATAGGCAAAATTATATTGACAAAATAGCCATATTGCACAAAGTGCTATACAGATTCAATGTGATATATTCTGTGTAACTGTCCTATGAAGTGATTGTTCTTTTCCTTTACCAATTTATTGATTGGGTTATTTGTTTTTTGGGTGTTAAGTTTTTTGAGTTCTTTGTATAACCTGAAGATTAATGCTTTATCTGAGGTGCAGATGGCAAAGATTTTCTCCCATTCGGTAGGCTCTCTTTATACATTCTTGATTGTTTCCCTTGCAGTGATGAAGATTTTTAGTTTGATTCCTTCCTATTTGTTGATTCTTGATTTTACTCTTGTGCTTTAGGAGCCTTATTGAGGAAGTCAGTTCCTAAGCTGACATGATGGAGAGTTGGACCTACTCTTTCTTCTAGTGAGCACAGGGTCATTATCTTCTGTCTTTGTGAGGGGTTAGGTTGCAGAAGTATATGCACAGACCTAAGACTCATACATTTTGCTATTTAATTTTACTGCCAACGAAAAAGAGAGCTATAAACAAATATTGGATTATAGTTAGTGAAATGCATGCTGAAGTATTTATTGGAAATATGGTTACATTAAAATTTATCAATAAAATAAGATCCATCAGTGGAAAGGATCAAAAGATGAACAGATACATAAGAAAGCAAATATTATAAAATATTAATTGTACAAACTAGTCAGTAGTTAAATGATTCTTCATTGCAGAAATCTTTCAACTTTTCTCTATGTATTGAAATTTTCATAATAAGATATTGGAGGGGGGAAAACTCCACTGAAAAACACTGAAGTACAAAAAATAGAAAATAAGAATTTTTGACACACACACACAAAAAAAAAAAAAGGAAATAAGTACAATCACAAACCACAAAGCATGAAACATGATTGAATCTGGGGACCAAAAGGGCATGCACTTCCCAAGAAAAATTGATACAGAAAGATAAATACCAAGTCATAGCCTCTTGAAGTTGCTGAACTTCAAGGATAAAACAAAATAAATCTTACAGCCAACCAGGTAGAAAAATATTGTTACATAAAGGGAAAAGAAATGCAAGTTGACTTCATACTTCTTCACCAAAAATAGTATGACAGATAACAGTAAAGAAGTATAAACAGCCTGGCTATCCTTCAATTAAAGTGAAATAAAATTACCAACAACACAGACACTCAAAAGCAAATGAGAATTCACTGTTTAGCCATGGTTGGTGGTTCATGCTTGTAATCCCCACTACTTTGGAGGCTGAGACAAGAGGATCAAGAGTTCTAGGTCAGAGTAGGCAATTTAGTGAGACCCAGTCTCAAAAACAATTAAAATATTTCATTGTTTGCTGGGTATTGAGCTTCCTTATAAAACTGAGTAAATCTAGTCAACTTTGAGTTGAATCAACACAGTTGGAGCCAGGTACAGTGGTGCATGCCTATAATCCCAACAATTTAGGAAACTGAGGCTGGAGGATCACAAAGTTAGAGGCCAACTTCAGCAAATAGGCCCTAAACAACCTAGTGAGATTTTGTCTCAAAAAAAAAAATGAAAAAGGATTGAGGCTGTAGCTCAGTGGTAATATGCTTCTGGATTTAATCCCTAGTACCAAAAAATAAAAGAAAACATAGATGGAGGGGCTGGGGGTGTAGCTCAGTGGCAAAGCATTTGTCTAGAAGTAGACAAATGCTGGGAAAAAAACAGGGTGGAAATAATAACTTGGTAAAAAAAAAACGATACTTTTAAAGAACTGGTTGAAACCTTTAATACAATATGATATGAAATAGACATATCCTTGATATGAAATAGACATATGCTTGAAAACACCACCACCTTACTCAGACTTCTTTATCATAGTTTTATTTGAAAATCTACTGCATCCGAATAGGAACTATAGTCACGAGGGATTAAAAAGATCACAACATGAAAAGGCACCCATTAAGAAATGTTGCTCCCATCACATTCTCCATCAGTCCTGTCTCACTCCTTATTTAGGAAACCACTGTTGCTGGTGCCTTGGTTTATCCAGTATTTTTTATGCACAAAGAAAGTAAATCTGAAGGTTATTTTTATTTTCCCCCTTCCATCCACAAAATGAAACACACCATATACACTGTTGTGTACCTTGCCTTTTCCACAACCATTCATGTTAGAGTTGTGTCCATGTCAGGACATGTGGCTTGTCTTCTGTTTAGTCAGCCTGGCATTGTTGTGACCAAAAGACCTGACAAGAACAACTTAGAGGAGAAAATGTTTACTTTGGCTCACAGTTCCAGAATTTCAGTCCATTGTTGGCCAATTCCATAGCTCTAGGCCTGAGGAGATGGAGCACATCATGGCAGATGGGCATGGCAGAGGAAAGCAGCTCAGGACACGGGGGGGGGGGAGAGAGAGAGAGAGAGAGAGAGAGCGCGAGAGAGAGAGAGCACGGGAGCAGGGAGAGAGACAGAGGGAGCACACTCTGTTCACCAGGGACAAAAAATAAACTCCAAAGTCACATCCCCAGTGACCTACTTCCTCCAGCTACAGGCCCTACCTGCCAACAAAACACTCCACCAGAAAACTTTAAGAATTGATAAATCCGTATCAGTGGGTTAATTCACTGATCAGGTTGCAACTTTCCTGATTTAATCATTTCACATCAGAATATTCTTGCTTTGTCTCACATATTAGCTATTGGGGAAACCACATATCCATTTATAACATTCTCATTCCCAATTTTTAAAAATTTTTGTTTACTCATAATACTTGTATGCATTTATGCAGTACTGTGTGATGTTTTAATATGTGTATATATTGTATAATGACAATATCAGGGTAGTTAGCATACCCATCATCTCATACATTTGTCATTTCTATGGGATGAGAACATTCAAAGTTCTCCCTTCTAGTTATTTTGAAATAAACAGTGCAATATTTTTACTTGGCAACTCTAATGTGCAGTAGAACCAGAAGTCATCATTTCTACTGTTTAACTATAATTTTTACCCTCTCACCAACCTTTCTCCAGTTCCCCTATCTGGTACCCTCCTCAGCCTCTGGTAATTACTCTTCTGCTCTTCTGCTCTGCTATGAGATCAGCTTTCTTAGATTGTACCAATGAGTGAGATTATGTGATATTTGTCTTTCTGAGCCTGGCTTATTTCATTTAACATAATGTCCTCCCGTCTTATCCATGTTGCCATAAATGACAGTCTGTCTTTCTTTTTTTGTGGTTGAACAATATTCCATTGTGTGTATGTATCACATTTTCTTTATCTGTTCATCTGGGGACTTTTAGGTAGTTTCCATATCTTGGCTACTGTGAATAGTGTGGTAATAAACATGGAAGAGCAGATATTTCTTTAACATATTGATTTCCTTTCCTTTGGAGATATACCCAGTAGTAAGGTTCCTGGATCATATGGTAGTTCTATTTTTAATTTTTCCAGGAACCATCAAACATTTTCCCATATGGCTTCTATTTTATTTTATTGAGGTGAAATCATATAACATGCAATCAGCCATTTTAACTTCAGAATTCTGTAGTATCACAATATTTTACAACTATCAGCTCTTTCTAGTATCGAAGTTTTAATCATCCCATAAAACATCCTAAACCCCTTAAGTAATCATACTCCACTTATATTTTCCCTCAGGCTCTGGTGATCTTTAATCTGTTTTCTGTTTCTGTGAATTTGCTTCTCCTCATCATATCCTATAAAAGGAACCATATGTAACCCTTTGTGTCTGACCTCTTTCACATAACATAATATTTTTGAGGATCATCCAAGTTTGTAGCATATGTCAGTACTTCATTTCTTTTCACGGCTGAATAATGGCCCATTGTATGGATGTGCCACATGCTGCTTTCCATTCACCTCTTGATAGACACCTAGGCTGTTTAGACACCTTTTGGCTCTTATGAATAATGCTGCTATAAATATTCATGCATGAGTTTCTGTGAACATTTTTTTTCTTCTTTTCAAATGACTTTTTTGTTCTCATACATTTTTTTTCTCATAACTTTAGAATAACCTTGTGAGTTTTCAATGAATCAAGCTAGAATGTTAGTCCTGGAATTCAAATTGCATTAAATCCATATGGGCGGGGGATGTGTTTATCCATTGCAATTTTTTTCCTCTGGGAACTTATTTTTATTTACTTATGTCTTTTACATTTTGTGGTAAAGCTCAGAGACTTTTTTCATGTTGGTAAACACTTGTCATTAGTCTTTGAAGAGCAATTGAGCTATGGGCACTCAGAAGCCATCTGCTACCATCTGGTCAGTTATTGACTCAGATCATGCAGTGGCAAACTCATGGTCAAACTCTCACCTGTTGTACTTTGGAAGGCAGGCTGCAAGGCGCTGTAGGGTAAATGTAGGAAGATTGTAGCTGTTGGCATTTGTTGGCTATTCACTTTAATGGCCTCCTGTGAGAGAGACAAACTCAGAAGGAAGCCAGCAGGGGAGAAACCTCCTGGAGCAAAGAACTTCAGATGAGCAAACTGCTCTCCCGGAGCAGGGGGCCTGGCTAATCCTCCCCAGCAGGAATTCATAATTGCTATGGAACAGTGACTGATGAATGCCCTCATTATCCCTCTCTGAAAGGAAGAGTTCAGTCATCGCCATCCCACTGTTTCTCCATCATCAAGCTCTGGCAGCAAAATTTTTTTTTTACTATTTAGAAAAAAAAAATGTCACTGGTTCACAAGAAGCCACATCCAGACCCCATAGGGGTTCCATTTCACCCAGAGATCCTGAACCAGGAGCTGGCGTATTACCTGGATGAGACCTTAGAATATCTTCTTGGGAAAGGGCTGAAGAGTCCTCTGTAAGAAAAGAAGAATGAGAATTGATGTTAAGAAGAAAAAGAGTAGACTTCAGCTCGGTCGATCAATATCCTGCCAAATGGCCGTTGTCTCCTTTATCTGCTTCTTTCTAACTAAAACCAACACAAGTTCTTCTCTGAAAGGCAATGCATGCAGATAAAATTCTATTTCTTGGTCTCCTTTGAAGCCAGAAGAGGATAATGAAAAGCAAATGAAAATCACCGGGTGGGGCCTCTGGAGAAGTTTCTGCAGGCAGCTGATCTCCTGAGAAAGAATGTCCTTTCCCCCTTCCCTTTCCTTTCTCTTTCCTTTTGTCTGAAAGATTTTGGTGCAGTGGCAAACTAGTACTTGTTGCTTCTAATCCCCTTCTTGTGTGTCCTCCTATATTTCAAAGCTAGAAAGGATCTTGCCCAGTTTTCTTACAGCTGTGGATTTCTGTGTGGTGAGTGTTTGACCCACCAGGTGCATAAGCGGGCAATTTGGCAGGCAGGTGTGCATAACACAGAATGCAGAAGTGTTGTTCCAGCTGTTTTTGCTGGCAAGCCCCTTGTGCTTGTGTGGAAGAATTACCCAAAGACTTTCTGTCAAGAGTCATGGGTGGAGACTGAAGCAAAACCATTTGGTTTTTAAGACAGCAACAGTGGCACAAGCTTCCCAATTATTGCAGAACTGTGAGGATATGTGATTGGAGACAGTTTGTGCAGTAGCCACTTGGTTCTGGAGCCAGCAAGTAGAGGGGCAGCTTCCCAATCAAGTAAACAGCTTCTTTATCCCAGAAAGGGTGATAGTTCCTATGGTGGCTCAGTTCCTTCAGGTGACTTTGGGAATTGGTCCTGAAATCTTAACCCAGAGCTTGTTTTATTAGCCTGGCCTATGATTTTATAAACCCTTTCATATGCCAGAACCTAGTTATATAAGTCTAAACCAGCCACAGTGAATTCAATCTTCCACAATCGAAAATTGATGAACATGAATGTGATGTGATGGGGAAAACTGGAGCAATCGTCCTGGCCCATGACATAAATGGGAAGATGAACCTACAGCCAAGATGGTGGAGTAGAGTAGGGGAAAGGCGAAGGGGGCCCAGGAACCACCGCTTTAGCCTTCACAGAACACCATTTCCTGTATTAAGTTACTCTTACTCCAAGTCTCTGCTTATAGTTTATCGAAATAACTATCTTATAACATTCATTCTAGTTAGTTTTTGTTGCTATTATTAGTTAGGCCTTTTCCCCTACTATTTCTAACAACCATTTTAAAAAAAACATGTTCATTATCTATAGTCTTTAATTATTGTTTTTAATCCATTTAACCTCACACAGTCTCTTATTCATACTAACAATTTTGCAGTGAATTCCCTTGGATTATATTTCTCTTACAACCCATTAGAAAAGTGAGAGGAAAAGGGAAAGTCCACATAGTTATATACTCATATTTTTAATTTCTTCTATAAACCTGACTGAAGTAGTCTATGATTTTCATATAACTTCATATTTATCTTATTAGGCAAAATATATCCCAAAGCTTATGTGTTTATTTTATTAAAAACAATTCCACATTGTTAATAAGACACACTCAATATTTATAAACGAATGCTTCTAGTTACAGCTGTCCTACTAAATTAGGAAGATAAAAATATTCCCTAAGTATGTTTGCCAAATTGCAGATGGTCGGCCTTCCAAGGAATTAATAAGTGGATGTTTCCTTTCTTTCAATAAATATGATAACTGTGGAACCAACTGTAAGGAGGCTTTTTGTGATAAGATGACTACTTCATTATGCATTATCTTCCTTTGGACCAAACAGTGAGGATGGCAAGGCAGGAGGACCAAACATCACCCATTCAGTCACCAAAGGTTTTGTTCCTTTGACACATCACTCATCTGCATCCCAAATTTTAAATACGGTGACTTACTTTTTCTAGCTCTAAAATTCTGTTTCATAGCTATCTATTGAATTTTGCCTCAGAGATATTGCAAATACACAAGTGTTTGTGACAAAGTGTAAGATAAGTATTTTTAATAAAAAAACATCAAACGTAAAATACTAAAATGAAATCCAAGAAAAACCCTAATAAATTATACCTCCTGCTTCAATATCATGCTTATTTTTTTCATGGATGGAAGTTTCCAAAATTGAATGATATCAGAATCAAATGTATGTTTAATGTGAGAGTGTATTCTCCAAAAGTTCCCGCTACACCCATGCTATATCTCACATTCACTGTTAGCTAAGAATCTTGGAGAAAACAAAATAGGTTTTCTCCATGCAAACCTAAACTGAGATTTACACCTATCTGTGCATAAGGCCAGGGCTCACCATGTGCTGTGGATGTACAGAGAGAAGCTGCCTGGAGACATTTGTTGGGCAGTTGCCAGACATCAGAGTCAAGAGAAGGATGAACGAGGCTAGAGGAGTGTAGCTTAGGTGTCCAGGTCAGGAAGCAGAACACAGAGTTGGGAGAAGAACCCTTGCCCTGCTTCTAGGAGGATACACCACTGTGCTGGACTCATATCCCTTGTTTTGGAAAGGGCAACAGGAAGTGTAGCAAAACACCAGGAAGTTGAGAAACAAGGATACAAAATATTTAATTTTAAGTTGCTTGAAACATAAGTGGTTTGCTTTACCCTTTAATATCCAAATTTATCAGTAATATCTACACAAAAGGTTTTTATTGTGTAGGAATCAGGAAAGGAGTTGGATTTCATTTCATGCCAAAGTGTGGTCAAAAAACCAAAAACAAAACCAAAACAGAAGTATGATGAACAATTTAGAAGATTCAGAAAGTTTGGGCTAGCAGTGACCAGGAGAATGCAAGGCAATGGTTTCACAGACATTTTGGAGAGAGCATTGGGTTTTTACAAGGCAAGGGGATGAGCCTATCTTAGTTGGACCATTAGCAAATGGAAAGACCTTTATGTATAAAAAGATGAATGTAGGTATAGGTGAAGGTAGAGATGGCCTAGGACAGCTCCAGTTTATCTCTGTTGTCCTCAGGTCTTGTGGACATTTGTGTTTGCCCTAGACTTTTCATTTTCTAGTAAAGTAATCTGATTAACAGGTATAGCTGCTGGGCTGGGCTTTACAGATTTTTCACTTTGTATTATTACCTTCACTCATGGCCTCTAGGAAGATGTGACACACAGGTACAAATGATTACATCTACCTATTTTCCAGATGCAACATGTATGAACCTTAGAAGATGGATTGAAAATTGTATTTGTAAGAGATCAAGCCTGGAGGTTGTTTAAACACAAACAGTTCTGCTGAAAGTGTATTTATATAACACTCTAAGGCATGACCTATCATTCAGATCAAATGAAAATAATCAGATTTAGTCATTTGGACACTTCTAAAATCATTTTTATTACTGTTATGCCTATTTTTTTTGTACCTGTAAACAAAGGAAGGTCAATCTGTTGATTGTCAGAAGAACCTCTCAAGCCTGAGATGCTTCAAATAGATGAGGAGTTAGGTTGATTCCATAAGTGGTTCCATTTTTCCATATGATTTATATAATCATAGCACAACTTTTTAAACCTCATATTATCAAAAACACTACATCAGACATTATTGAAAATGAAATACCAACTTCAAAAGTTCAATATTGAAGGTAGTTATTTGTTTTTGAGACAATAATATTTTATGGTTTGAATATGAGGTGTCCTCCAAAAGCTCAATGCAGGAATCTTCAGAGAGAAAAATTCCAATATTATGAGAGTTGTAACCTCATCAGTGATTGCTCCATTTGATTGGTTAATAATTTGAATGGATTAACAGGTGGTAACTGTAGGCACACAGGGTTTAGCTGGAGGAAGAAGGTCAGTACAGGCATGCCCTTGGGGACTATGTCATTCCTAGCTCCTTGCCCTCAAGTGCTCTCTCTCTCTCTGTTTCCTGGCCTTCTTGAATTGAGCAGCTCTCCTCTGCTATGCCCTTCCACCCAGGAAGGGCTCTGCCTCACCCCCAGCCCAAAGCAATGCAATTGGTTGACCATGGAATAACCTTTGAAACTGTGATCCAAAATAAATTTTCCTCCTCTAGGTTCTTTCTTCCTGTTGAGTCTTTTGGTCTCCGTGATGCAAAGTTGACTAAAACATGATACAAATACAAATTAGCATCATGAAAAAATACTGTCCTAATTTCAGATACCTATGAATATAACTATTCTTGAATTGCCTGGGACAAAATAATGCATAATTGCTTCCAAATAAATTGCAATATTCTATCAATTCAAAGCAAACCAGAGTTCACAAAATTTATAAATTGTTTATATATATTCAAGGTAACAAAACTATGGGATTTGGGGGATAAAGCTGATATTGAATTGAAAAGTATGTCATCATCACAGTTGTGCTCTTTGATGCTCATCATAAATCAGGTTTTAGAAATGTTTGAACATTTGAAGATCTATTTTTAAAATAAAACTAGGTGATCTAAAATATTAGGGAACCTTTTGTAAACGAGTTCCTGAATTTTATTTGTATTTCTTACCAAGACTTACAACACGTTCACTTCAGGTCACCACGCTGTGCCTACCAGTTCAAAGAAAATTGTTGTCATTAAACAATGCTAGTTCCAACCAGTCTGTCCCCAAACCTACTTTAATGGTATCAAGCACAGGCTCTATAAACTTGAAAGTATAGTAGGCTCATCTTATCCCAAGATGTATTCCAAAGGATACATTCCAAGACCACAATGGGTATCTGAAACTACAAAAAAAAAAAACATAAAAAATACACACACACACACACACACACACACACACACACACAAACTATGCATTTTCCTATGCATACATATCTATGATAAACTTTCATTTTATCACTTAAAGGAAATAATTTATGGCTTCTCTTTAGCATCTCCGAATTGCCAGCATCACTGCTCACTGCTTTTGTACTTTGGGACCATCATTAAATGAAATAAGGGTCACGACTACACAAGTGCTATAATACTGCAACAGTCAATCTGATGACCGAGGCTGCTGAGTGACAAATGTGTGTGTAGCATATCCAACATGGAATCTCTGGACAAAAGAATGATTCACATCCAAGGCAGGTCAGAGCAGACAGGATCATTGCAGTACTCAGAATAGAATACAATCTAAAACTTAAAAAATTTTGCTTATTTATTTGATTTTCCGATTAATATTTTTGGATTGTAGTTGACCTCAGCTAACTAAAACTATGGAAGGAGAACTCATGGATCAGGAGGGACTACTTTACTTCCTGTAGTTTCTCCCATTTTAGACACTGCTAAGACAGCCATGGTGGTGTTCTTCCTCATGCAGAAATGCTCAACAGGTTAGACTTATCAGCTTAAAACAAACCTTTTTTATTGTATTTACTTTATCTCTCTTCCTCTGCTTTGGTATCATCAGTTTGACATGTATCATCAGTTTGATTTCTTTTATGAAAAAAAATGTTTTCCTTGAAAATTAATCTCACTCCTTTTCCTACCACTTTGCAACCATACTGCCAATAGAGTTTCCATTCATATTTATATTATATTTCATATTTATACTTTCCATTATATGAAGGATTTTACTTAAAGGAACAGGCTTAAAATCTACCCGTGGGTGAGGTATGGGAAATAAAGAATTGTTTGGCATTTAGCCACCTTTTTTCTCCTAACTACTCTCTTCTTTCTGCATAACTTAGATTGAGAGCAACTATCATAATGTCCTCCAAAGCAATTTGCAATCTTTAGCAAGTATGAGAATCATTGGAAAGGCTTATTGAAACTCAGATTCCTACGCCTTTTCTTGTGATTTGAATGCAATGTTTCCTGGAGGGAGAGCAAGAATTTACATCTCTTTTTCATTTTTTTTTTCAGAATACAGAGCCTCTCCCATGCTAGATAAACATTTTCTCATTGAGCTACATCCCCCTCACTTTTTTAAAAGTTTATTTTGAAAAAGGATTTTGTTAAATCGCTTAGGCTGGCCTCAAAATTTCAATCCTCCTGCCTCTATGTTCTGCAGTTAGGATGCTTAAGACTGCCTGGGTTCTACCTCATAGAACAAGGGGGTAATCATGTTTTCTGGAGTTGCACAGTTGTTCTATACTGTGGTGTAACACCTGAAAGTAAGACTCTGTGATATATGCTGCATGTCATCTGCTAAAATTAGGAATGCCCTGAATGGTCTAATAGCAAGTTCCCCTCCCTACTCTACTTGTGGGAAAGTCTTCCAGCCAAATGCTCCTTATCATAGACAGCAGGCACAGTTCCTGCTTATCCTTTATTAGGGTCCTAGTTCTCTGCCAGCCTGAGGAATTATTCAAATAAGCCAATCCAGCTTCCGTTGGGAACCCGTGGCTCCTCCATCCACCCTTTTGATACTTCAAATCCTGCTTCCCACAATCCTTTATTCCTTCTGTTCCTGAGTGCAATCCCAATGTGACTGCACATGGCATAGCGTGTCTCTCGCCAGGCTGTGAGTGTATATGACTAGCAAATTGCTGTACCTCTCATCTGTCCAGCATCAGGTGTCCTGTGTTTGACCTAGAATGAACCCCACTCTTCACCATCGAAGTGAAGGGAAGGGGACTGAAACCAGTATTCCTACACAAATAAAATTTCCCCAAAGAGGTAAAATAATCTGATTCTAGGATTTGGAATTAAAAGAAAATATAAAAGTACTACACTACACTGGTAGTTAATTATACCCAACAAGCTCCAAACCTAATATTGAAAAGACAGTAGTTCTGAATATAAACACCATAATTTCCAACACTGGGAATTAGTTAACCTCTTTAGTCACATTTTAAAAAAATTTTTCATTTTTTATTTTTCATTTTTATTTTTTAACCAAAAGAACACATAGGTAGCAAAAGGCTTTCAAACCAGGAAAAGACATTAAGTCTTCTGGTGTAAATTAGAATTTCACTAGCGATTTTTTGAAGCAGGTGAGATTATCTTTAACGCCCCTGGCTTCTCCTGTATGTCCACCTTCACCTTCACCTACCTATACACAGTCTCTGTGGCACTTTTGAAGCATAAGTAGAACTCTCAGTGTGAGAATCATCCTTAGGACGGCCAGATTTCACTGATCCCTGCCACACATTCTCTTTATCGCTGTGGTTAGGTAACAGAGAGTGTAGCTCTCAGAGGGCTGCACACGTGAAGCAGAGCCCAGATCTTCCCACAACCCATCCCCCAGGTGTCCTGCTCTACCTCTCAGTGCAGGAGGTGACTGAGGACAGGCAGGAGGACTAGAGCATGTGAACACGCTTTGTCTATGTCAGAGATTGGCGAGGATGAACGGCCACATGATGTCTGACCCCAGATGTACTTTCTGGAAGTGTAGATGCCTTCACTGAGCTTAAGCCATAGCACTTAGCTGCAGTAGGAACACAGAGGCAGGTTTTCTCCCCCAGGTCTTTCATGCCGCCCTGGGGCCAGGCAGGCCTGGGAGTTACCTATTTTCTAATTTGCCTCCAGCAATTGTCTACAAATGGACCAAGAGCAAGGCAGACTCACTAGTTAGGGCATGATAAACTTGGGAGGAACTGAAGTAACGTTCTTTTAGTAAAACTGTCTTTCTCTGAAATATAGAAATATTGCCCAAGTGTTGAACTCCAGCTGTCTCGACCAAATTCACCTTGTTAGTGTGAGTCCTTGATTCCAGCCCTCAAGACAGTACTGCACAGGGGATAAGTTTAAAATGCAGACTGGTGGGCCTTCCATGCAATGCAGCGAGATGCTGAGATGGATCAGCAAACAAAGCATAGTATCCTCTGCCTCAGGAACAGCAAGGGAGAACCAGCTATGGATCGTTGAGCCACCTGCTGCAACAGGCTAAGGACAGAGCACTTTGGGAGGACATAGGAGGCACTTTGCTGAGGCTTCAGAGCCAGGAAAGGCTTCCCAAGGAAGGAATATGTAAGCCCAGGCTAAAAGATGGTTAGGTATCAGATTGCAATCAGGGGAATGCGTCCCACTTCCCAAGAGAGGGAACAATGTCAGTTAAGATCTTGAGATGACAGATACCACTCACATGGAGGTCAGGGACAAACACCATTTCTAACTCCTTCAAACTGGAAATCATCACTCCCAAATAAGTTCCTCATCTTGAGTTTGAACAAATTAGGGTAACCCCTACCAGAATAAAAAGAAATGAGATGTTAACTTTAAAAGCTGCAAAAGAGAGAAAAACTAAAACTAAAACAGAAAACTTAAGCATCTAACAAAGAAATAGAAAGAGGAAGAAATATAAGACTTCAGAAATAAAACATTACAAATGGCAGGAATTACTGCAAATACATCAATGATGGTGACGGGGAAGGGTAAAAAAAAGTTCTCTTAGATTAGATAACAATTTAAAATCCTGTTTATAAACTGTACATGGAGATATACATAAAGTAAAACAACACAAACTTTGAGAAGAAAGGTTGGCCAAAATATACCAAACAAATATACACAAAAATCAGGATACAGTTATAGGCAAAGGAAAGTTTAAGCAAACTCAGTTTAAAAGGGAAAAAAGTAATATTTTATATTGATAAAATGATAGATTAGTACACCAAGAAATCAAATCAACAATGCACACTGAAGTATCAAACCACCTGGCATCAAAATGTGTAAAGCAAAACTAATAGAAAAACAAAAATTTGACAAAGCTACAAAGAGTTTGAACATCTGTCACTCTAAATTTGACAGATTAGTAAACAACTTAAATGTTTGATGATATACTTCATTTAGAACCAGTTACCATGCACTGAAAACGTATTTAAAACCAAATTGCCTTCGATAACAAAAAATAAAAATAAATGACCCAAACTAGAAATGAGTAAAGAAGTTGAACACATACTTCTCTGAAGAAGATATACAAATACCACACAAAATAATGTTTAATGTCATTAGTCATTGGAGAAAAGCGAATTGAAACTGCAATGAAATTGCATTTACACTAAAAGTGTGACTATAAAAAAAATCTGTGAATAGTAACATGTTAACAGGGATGTGGAGAATCGGAGTACATTGTGGGAATGGTGGGAATGTAAAATGGTGCAGCCATTAGGGAAGACAGTTTGCCAATGTGTTAGTCAGCTTTTGTCACTGTGACAAAATACCTGAGAAAATCAACTTAGAGGAGAAATGTTTTGTTTTGGCTCATGGTTTTGAAGGTTTTAGTTTGATGGTAACTTGGCCCCATTGCTTTGGCCTTTGGCAAGGCAGAACGTCATGGTGGGGAGCATGTGGTGGAGCAGAGCTACTCATTTCATGGCAGCTGGGAAGCACATGGAGAGAAAGAAGAAGAGTCCAGGGACCAAATATATCATTTGAAGCTATACTTCCAGTGACTTACTATCTCCTACTGTGCCTCTCCTCCTTAATAGCCCATTCAGCTAGGAACTCATTAATGTCCAGTGGCTTTCCAAAAGCCCCACTCTGAACATTGCTGCACCAGGGACACATGAGCCTTTCTAGAACATTCCAGATCCAAATGATAATAGCCAGGTTTTCAAAAAAGATAAGCAAAGTAACTCTATGATCTAGAAATTTCACCTCTAGGTAGAAGTGAACCACAAAGAATTAAAAACAAGGACTCAAAAGATAGTTTTTATACCAATGTTCATTATAGTATTATCCACAACAGCTGAAAGATAGAAGCAACTCAGTGTCCACCAACAGATGGATGGAACAGAATGTAATACATATAATAAAGTATTATTTGGCCATAAAGAGGAATGACGTTTTGACAGAAGCTACAACATAGGAGAACCCTAAAAAGATTATGCTAAGTGAAATATACCAGCCACAAATAGACTTTACAGTTCTACTTTCATGATATATCTCAACAAGGTAAATGATATAGAGGCAGGAAGCAAATTGGATATTACCAGAGGAGGGAAAAGGGGAAAATGGAGAACTTGTGCTTAATAGGTACAGAGTTTCTATTTAGGAGGACACAGTTTTAGAAATAATAATGATGATTGTACAACATTGTGAGGATACTTAATGTCACTAAATTGCTAAATTAAAAATGGTTGAACAGACACTTCTCAGAAGATGATATACAATCAATCAACAAATATATGAAAAAATGTTCATCATCACTAGCAATTAGAGAAATGCAAATCAAAACCACTCTGTTGGGCTGGGGATGTGGCTCAAGCGGTAACGCACTTGCCTGGCATGCACGGGGCGCTGGGTTCAATTCTCAGCACCACATAAAAATAAAATAAAGATGTTGTGTCCACCGAAAACTGAAAAATAAATATTAAAAAATTCTCTCTCTTTCTCTCTCTCTCTCTCTCTCTCTCTCTCTCTCTCTCTCTCTCTCTCTCTCTCTCTTCTATCTTTTAAAACAAACCAACCACTCTGAGACTTCTTTTCACTTTAGTCAGAATGGCAACTATTATGAATACAAACAACAATAAGTGTTGGCGAGGATGTGGGGAAAAAGGTATACTCATACACTGCAGGTGGGACTGCAAATTGGTGCAGCCAATATGGAAAGCAGTATGGAGATTTCTTGGGAAATTGGGAATGGAACCAACATTTGACCCATCTATCCCTGTCCTCGGTCTATACTCAAAGGACTTAAAAACAGTACACTACAGGGACACAGCCACATCAATGTTTACAGCAGCACAATTCACAATAGCTAAACTGTGGAACCAACCTAGATGCCCTTCAGTAGATGAATAAAAAAATGTGGCATATATAAACAATGGAATATTACTGAGCAATAAAAGAGAATAAAATCATGGCATTTGCAGGTAAATGGATGGAGTTAGAGAAGATAATGCTAACTGAAGTTAGCCAATCCCAAAAAAACAAATGCTGAATGTTTTCTTTGATATAAGGAGGTTGATTCATAGTGAGATAGGGAGAGGGAACATGGGAGGAATAGAGGGACTCTAGATAGGGCAGAGGGGTTGGAGGGAAAGGGAGGAGGCATAGGGTTATAAATGATGGTGCAATGTGATGATGATTATTATATAAAGTACATGCATAACGAAATGAATTGGTATGAATATACTTTGTATATAACCAGAGATATGAAAAATTGTGCTGTATATGTGTAACAAGAATTGTAATGCATTCTACTGTCATATATAAATTTTATATATATATATATAAAATTATATATAATGGTTGAAATGGCAAATTGTATTCTATATATATTTTACCATGGTAAAAATACACTGAATAAATCAATTTGTGTTTTGCAGGAGGTAAATTATTGTTCAAGAAAAGGATTAGAAATTCAGAATAAAGAAAATAAGTGGAATTATTTAGTTTTCTTGATAACTTGTGATTTGTCACCATGTGCCATATTTGTTCACAATATCAAGAGCTTCATTCATTCATTCATTCCTCGTTTCTCTTTCACTGGGTCAACCAGGAATTACATGCATTGCATATGTTCCAAGCATTTCCTGGATCATTCATATTTAATTACTTGGCTTAAAATAAAGGCAGATAAAACACCATGGAACTGCATTGATCAATAAAAATTTCAATTTATTCTGTTTCTTAATTCCTCTGCGGTTCTAGGATTTTGCCACTGACTATATTTTTAGGGCACCTAAAAATTCATAAAGGGCAAGGAAATTAGCATTCATCTTTATCCCAAGTGCAGCAACAAATGATTCACCACAAATCTTCACAACCCTTTATTGCTAGGAATGAATGTTATTATGAGGGTTTTCTGCTGGTGAGGAAATACAAAGAGAGAATTGCGGGAGGGTCCACCACAGTTAGCACGGGCCAGAACCAGTGTTGAATGAGCCTTCCCTGGAGCCAGTTCAGGCTTTTCTGACCACATCAGCTAGCAAAGAGACACCCATATTATAAAATGGCCAAAGAGAAAAATCACTAAGGTAATCACCATAGTCTCCTTTTAGCTGAGGTTTCACTTTCCATGGTTTCCCATAAGTTTTATTGCAGAATGTTGCTTATAATTGTTCTATTCTCTCATTAGTTATTGTTGATGTCTTTCTGAGCCTGATTTATAAATCAAGCTTTTCCATAGATGCATGTGCATAGGAAAAGTTATGGTACGTCTACAATTCAGTACTATGTTTGGTTTCCAGTTCCCACAAGGGGACTTGGAGCATGTCCTCCATAAAGGGATCCACTGTACAATGCATACTTAATGTAGGCATCAATTTCATGCATAGATGGTAACAGGATAATAATCAGGTTAGGAATAGAAAAAGGAGAAGGAGAAAGAGAAGGAGGGGGAGGAGAGCCCTGCATCTAAGATTGACAGATTGTTGCTGCTCACCAACAGTTCCTTCTACTCATTTCATCTTTACAACCACCATCACCCTCTCTTTACAAGTGGAAAAGTTGGAAACTTCAGGAATTCAAATAATGTGTCAAGGTTTCATAGCCAGAAAGCAAGGGAAGCAGGATAAAATATTTTCATAATACAAAAAAAAGTTAGCATTTGGAACTCCCTTAGACCTTACAGTGCACATCAGTATTGTTTTTCTTTACTTTGTTTGGTTGTTTCTCTTCTCTAAGAGCCCTGAAGCTCTGAGGCAGCCTTGACATTGTTTTGCTGGGTCTCTGCTCTCCGGATGCCCACTATAAAAAGGAGCAGAAAGCTTGTCCCACCTTGGGGTCTGTGAAGACTTTAAGATCAGTATAATCTAAAAAGGTAGCTTGAAACTTTGCTCTTCTTGCCCAATGTGCTGTAAACACCTCACTTCCTTGGCCCTGAGATTTGAGGTTCATAGCAGCCATGGCTCCATTCATGGAGGCTGACACTTGGACAAGACGTCATCTGTTTGTTTAATACAAGACATCTAATCTACTTCTCAGCACAATTCTTCAAGATGCATTTAGTTGAGACTGCAAAAGCTTTACAGAATCTGTATTCTCCTTCTCTTCCTAGGCATACCGCTAGATACCTCTCCAGCCTCCTTGCATTTCGGGGTGATGAGGCACGAGAAATCCTGCAGCAATGAGGGTTGTCACCTCTGAGCAAAGGTGCTCAAGACTGGATTGCTTTTGACCTATTCTGTCTCTTTTTCTGGCCATCTTTCCACATCTTTGGTTTAAATTCAGAAAAGGGTGACGTTCTAGAAGATGGTGGAGACACACACTGTAAGTTGCCTGGATCCTTGAATGACCATGTGGAACAGAGCCCTTCTCCCACACTGATATTGGACTATGACATAAGAAATAAGCTTTCCTCGTGTTAAGCCACAAGACTTAGAGTGTCCTGTTGTATTGGTTAGTATTCATCACTACAGTAGGTATCTTTATCCCATTTTGCACATGTATTGACAATAGTTGGGATTTATTAAGCAATTTCATGGGTCAGGAACTCTAATGTATTATCATCCCTATTTTACAAATGAGAAAAACGAGGTGGTCCCAAGAAGTAAAATGAATATCAGGTTCCCACTATCCTATGATGAAACCACAATGTAATTCTAGATCTGAATTTTCCAGGCTCTGCTGGTCCATGTGGGCCCAGAAGTGTGCTTTACAGATGGATGAGCCTAACTAGAATAGTTAAGTGCCCTTTATGGGTTTTGTCACCCTCTTCCCTTTTCATCCACCGTACTACAAAAGCCTTTTGATGCTTATGCTTGAGGAGTTGAGCTCATGGTAAAATTTCAAACACCAGAAATGGGAATAATAATCATTAAGCCGCTGTCAGGTGGAGAAAATCTTAAGAAGGATGCCAACAACCTTGGATAGGGGTCATCACTCCTTTATTTTATAACACCACCTTGGTTCTACCACTTGATGAACTAAGAAATAGCAGAATAAATGGAAAATAATGTCTTCCACTTATTAGAAGACAGCTGTGAATTTCATGAGGCGATGATAAAGTAAAGGAAGGGATCTGGGGATATAGCTCAGTTTGTAGAGTGCTTGCCTCACATGCACTAGGCCCTGGGTTCAAACCCCAGCACCACAAAAAAAGAAGTATAATTGGGTTTTTCTGGAAATTTTATTCTACCCAAGTGCTCTGAGTTTAACATACCAACTGTTTACATCTTCCATAGCTCTAGCAACCACTGGCTTCCCTTGCAGAAGTATGAAGTAGCTACAAACAGGAGGAGACACCCATGCATAGCATTTACCACCAAGAAAAAAGTAAGCCTGGTGTCTGTTCTGCTGTCCTCCAGTTACCTCACTCAAATGGACCTTGTTGCTTCTGAGCTCCTGCTTTTCTTCCTGTCGGCATCGATTCACCCTTGACACGGGATGACTAGCTCAGGCTGATCTGTTGATTATGATTCTGTCCTCCTAAAACAAGTTTTGGCTAATGTTGAAAATAATAATAACTTTTAAAACTGCTGACACCTATTAGAGAGAAAAAAAAATCAATCAATCAGTTCTGCCATTACTAGTTGTATGCTCCATTATAAATTGATGAACTCCAGCCTCAGGCATCCTTAATGGCTAAGGCGTCCTTAATGTCCAATGATGCCTCATCTCTAGTAAGAGGATTTAGCCAAGAGTGTGAAGAGAGGATATGGGAGAACTTTAGTGGGAGGGCAGAGAGAAGGCAGGAATGCAGAATGCCTGCCTGGAGTTGGCTCTTCCTTTGGCCAACATCATGGGTACTGTTAAGAGTTCTAGCTGGTTCCATGATTACACAGTCCTCCTTATATCATGTCAATATAAGGACTTGTGCCATTACTTTTTTTCAGAAGTCGTGACAATTTGAGAACTAACTGGAATAGTTGAGTGCCCTTTGTGATTTCTTGGGACCCATTTCCTATCTCATCCACAACAAATGCAAGGCAAGCAAAAGTCGGGGGGCTGGCTCTGGAAGGTTTTCTGGCTAGGGCAAGACTGACATTAGCCATACAGTTCATCGTCATAGGCCTGAGACTCTGTGCTACAATATGGGATTCTGAAATATACAAATGTACCTTTTCTCCAGGCACTCCCTGGCTTCCTTTGATAACATGTATAATTAGCTATTTCCCTTCCCTATTAAATTGTTCATATTACAACAGCCATTCTGGCTAAATCAGACTCGAGAGGCCAACATTAATTAAAGAATTAGGAAGTCTGTCTTCATTATAGGGGAAACAGAATAACCAAGAGGGTCAGGGTGGGAAAATAAACCAAAGGATGGAGAAGGCGGATAAGAATCAATTGCCTAGGATTTACCAACATTTAAAATCTCAGTCAAAGGCATGAGACATCGTGCTATTTCAAAACATTTTGGAAAACGTTTCCTCTTCCTATCCCCTTCCATCTTAAGTTTTGAATGTAAACCATTATTTCATTATTTTGAAGTTGGGTGTTTGAGTTTCTAAAATCATATGAGGGATTATATTTTGTGTCACTATTCTAGTGGATTCTATTTCTTCTGGTTCTGTAACCTCAATGGGATATGTTGTGGTTTAGAAATTAATGTCCCCCAAAAGCTCGTGTGTGAGACAATGAAAGAAAGCTTAGAGTGAAATGACTGGGTTATGAGGACCTTAGCACAATCTCTGAGTTAATCCCCTGACAGGGATTACTAAGTGGTAAGTGGAGGCAGGTAGGGTGGAGATGGAGGAGGTGGGTCACTCGGGCTGTGTCTTTGGAGTATATATTTTGTCCCTGAAGAGTGGAGCTCTCTGTGTCTCTCTGCTTCCTGGTGGCCACGTCCCCAGCTGATTTCCTCTACTATGATGTTCTACCTCACCTTGAGCCCAAAGGAACGGAGTAGGCCATTTATTGACTTAAACCTCTAAAACCATGAGCCCCAAATAAACATTTCCTCCTTAAAATTGTTTTTGTCGGGTCTTTTGGTCGCAGCCCCCCATAAGAGCTGACTAAAACAGGATCTACAGTGATTAGCCAAGGATTATCTCATCTCTGTACTGACTTGCTGAGGAAAGTCTGTTTTATCTGAGATGAAGTGCTTTAGACCACAAATTTGTGAGGAGAAACCATACTATTTATACTTTTGTTTCCAGTATTGTTTTGTTGTTTTGTTTTTGTACCAGGGATTTAGCCCAAGGGTACCTAACCACTGAACCACATCCCCAGACCTTTTTAAGTTTTAGTTTTGAGACTAGATCTTGATAAGCCGCTTAAAGCCTTACTAAGTTGCAGAGGCTGGCTTTGAACTCATGAGCCTCCTGCCTCATCCTCCCAAGTCACTGAGATTACAGGCTAACGTGCCACTGCCTGCTCCTCTTTTTCCAATTTAAAAAAAAATGTTTTCAAGATGTATAAAGTGACTGGTGCCAATGTAAAAGAGTTTTCCGTCATATACTTTCCCGGAGTTCAGCTGTATCCCAAGTGACCATGTGCTGAGACCTAAAGGAAGAAAATATCTTAACTATGCAAAGAGTCCAGTTGGAAGGCTTCTGTGCTCTGTCCCTTTTCACTTCTTCACCTTGGCTTTGAATTTTATTTAAGTAGTGTCAATGAGTGATGTTTTTAATTGGAGGAAAGGGAGATTATAGGGAGGCACACAAATTAGCATGAGAAGGCAATTTAATTACAGAAGAGTCGGGATTCTCACTGAGAAATATTGATGGCAGTGTCGTGAAAGCTCCTACCTTGTCTAAAATGTATTGAAACTGAAGACTGAAGAGGAAATACAATGGACGTTTTACAGAAAGCCTAATTTGGAAAACAGAAAGGTAGCTCAACTGTGTAATATAACCTCTACTTAAGTGCTATTTTTGCTCATGAACTAAAGGCATTTTATAATCATTTTCTCAATAATCTTCCTTGTAAGGCAGATTTACTAATCGGTTTAAAGAAAAAAATGTCAAGATTAGCCCTCCTCCGCTACTAACTGACTCGGTAACGTAGGAACGAAACCGCAATTCATTGATCGCTAATAGCAGATGAGGATCCTGCCAGGTGGCATGACTTCAGCAGACAGGTATTGACTTGATTCTCCCTTTATGCCAAGTGCTGAATAAACCTCTGAAAATGACTCACAGTCGGGGGACAGAGTCTGCCACAGTGATTGCTGTGATTTGGATAAATATCCCCCAAAAGCCTACATGTCGAAGGCTTGTTTCCCAGTCCAAGGCGCTAATGAGAGGTGGTGGAACCTTTAGGAAGTGGAACCTAGTAGGAGGAAGTTACGTCAATGGGGTCATGCTCTAAAAGATATTGGAACCCCAGACCCTTCCTCTCTCTCTCTCTGCTTCCTGATTTTCATTTCAGGAATTGACCCCCTCTACCATACACCCCTGCTATGATATGCATGAGGCCTTGCCACAGGCCAAAATGCAATGACACCAACCAACCATGGACTGAAACCTCCAAAACAATGAGCCAAAATAAACCTTTCTTCTTTTTACATTGATTGTCTCAGGCATTTTGTTACATTTATGGAACACTGCCTAACACAGTGATTAATACTATACTTATACTCCATAACGTAAGCTCTTTGGATGTTCCTAGGAAGGACTGGTCAAGCATTTATCTTGTTCAATCCTCTTTCAGGGTCTCTTAATCCAGATTAGCAGACTAGAAAACCAAAACTTTCAGGAATTTCATTATGTTGGAGAAAAATCATGCACTTTTAAAAAATCATGCTCCTCCTACCACACCAAGGAAGGGGAACTTTCAAACCTCACTTTCCAAAGAAAGCAATAAAATAGCACTTTAGTGTAACAAGCAGGTAGGTGGATAAAACTGATAAGCACTTATCCTTATTGAGCACATACAGCTTCCTGGCACTGTTCTGAGCACTTTGCATGTGTTAACTTGTTTAATTCTCCAAGCAAATTAATCCTTATTTCACTTTCTGAAGGGGATGCAGCTGATAGAATATGTTGCCCCCAGGAGCTGAACCTTGGCCATTTGGCTCTGGAATGAACATATCTGAAGTGCAGGACTGAGAGTACAGAATAACACTGGAGAGTTTTCCACAGAGGAATGATGTGGAATGGGATAGGAGGCTTGCTTTTCCGTATCAGATCCATTTTGACTCTTCAGTCCTGTCTGAACTTAATGACTCTAGTGGAGAGAGCTCAAGAATTCCACAGACAGAGGACTGAAGAATCTTTTAGAAGAGAGGGTCTTCTAAGGAAAGGGCACATTAGGAATCACACTGGAAAGCAAGGCTACATGCAAATTTGAGATGCTTGCATTCTTGGCTCCTGACGCTTGGTCAAGCTCTCCCTTTCTCCCTGGAGGTGACTGAGTGTCATAATCCAAATGAATGACCACAGGCTTGCAGCCCAGGGAAGAGTTCGCTCCCAGAGTGCTGGGAGTTTGTAGGAGAACTGCTACAGTTCTGAGTGGTTCACTGATCTTCCATGATTGCTGGAAGTGAATCCTTTCCTTCTACATTTCCAAGAGGGCTGGAGAGATAGCTGGAAACTGTGAACCATGAGTAATGTCCCAGTGGAACGCTCCAGTCCTCAAATTGCCCCTAAGTAGCTGGTAATTCCACCACGAGGTTATTTTCCTCTCTACTTTCAAATGATTGTTTCCCAAGTCATATTCCTCAGGTACATGCCTTTTATTGCTACTGAGATGACTAGACATTTTCATCTTAACCAGGGCAGCTGATTCATCTGGACTTGCTCAAGACTTTCCCAGATTTAGAAAAAAAAATTTCCCACATCATGGGAAATCCCTCTGTCCCAGGCAAACTAGGACAGTTAGTTACCTGACTTTACCCAGACCCTGCCTGGGCTCTTGCCAGTCCACAGTTGCAGACTTGCTATGCTATATCATCATTTTATCCTTCTCTACTCATGGTGCAACCCCCTGAAGTTCCTAGTCCCTGAATCTCACTAGACAAGCTTCTACCCTCTCTGGTCATTCTCCTAGAGGCTCAGTCTGTGGAAGAACACCACATGTATGCATGCATGATCCATTATGTGCAGACCTCTCTCCTGTGTGTCAACTTATAGAACTTGCCAGGAGTCCATGAATAGGCTGGGCAGGATTTACAAATACTCTGACCATATAGATGAGAAAATCACATAGCTAGGATGTGACAGCATTAGGCTCTCCCCTTTCAAGACTACAGGCTTGGAATCTGCTTTCAAATCTTTGTCCAGTCACTTTCACATTGTGTGAATTTGCACAAATTAAATAACCATGTCTTTCTTTCCTGTCTAAAATATGGAATGGTGACCCAGAATTTATTGAATTAAATTGAAATAATGTGTGCACATGATAAATGCTTAGAAAATGAGAGATTTTAGAATAATTTATAATTGGATAATATTTTGTTTCTCATGGGTAGGAGGAATGTTTGAATAAAATAATTCTCCAAGGTGAGAAGTTTCAAACCTTCTCAACTGAGCTTGAATGGAATTAGTTCACAATTGATGTGCAATCCAGGTGTGAGAATGAAAAGAGCAAAACAGACAAAGATGTGCTTCTACTTGGGATGCACAGAAGACGAACAAGAAGCAGCAACAGTTTGGTAGCCCTTAAGCCCTGTCCGCAAACTATTCTGATCACTGGCCATTCATTTATACCATTAAAGGAATGTGTTTCTGGCCAACAGAAGTTCTGTGAGAAACACACTGTCTCCTCTATTCTCTGACTGCCTGAAATTCGCTCTGCAAAAGTTGAGCCAAAGATTTAAATCTCCACATTGACAATAATAAACCAGTGTCAGCAAAGCCTAAACACATTTGTGTATAAAAAAGACAAAATAACCGGAATCTGGGCAAGACCAAGGAAAAATGTGTGTTTATATATCCCAACTAATCCCACCATCTAGAAATGTTGCTAACACATACCCATAGATGTGTGTTACCGTCTTCCACTATATTTTCAGTGAGTCCAAGTACATCTATAGGTTTGTGTGGTTGTGGGTGTCTAAGTGTACGTATGTGCATGCACCTGAAGGCTTTTCTGAACAGCTCCATCCTTTACTCCCTTCCATTGACAATACAGCCACCTTTTCCTCTGGAGATAATCTTTCCCCACTGGAAGGAAGGGGTGCTAATAGAAGAACCTCACTGCTGCCACTGCAGTGATTGGTCCAGAGATGTTCATGTGACCCAACTCAGACCAGTCTGTAAGTGGGGCCCCAGAAATTGCATAAGTCCTTGTAATGGAGGAGGTATATCTTTTGACATGGGTTGCTAAAATGGAATAATAGGAGTTCAGATCTATTTTTAAACCCTAAAAATAAATTAGCATATTAAAATAGTTTTTAAAAATTTAAAAGGAAGGATTGGAAACATAAAGTGAAATGGAATTGTCTAATAAACAGAGCACTCATAAATGTCCACAGCAGTTAACAAGATCATCATGAGACTGTCATTTTATAATGGCTTTTATGTCATTTAAGTTCTTCCCAAATGTCATTTTCATGTTGGCCCTGATAAATAAATGCTGCTGGGCAAACTGAAAACATTTGCTTTATTAGATTCCAGAGGCAATTAAATGTTGGTGTTATCAAAGGCAATTTGCATATACAATTTACATGATACTTGCAACCTTTCTGATTTAATGATTCTGTGGAAATGATCAAATTATCCTGTCACAGTAACCATTGAAAACAAATAAAATAATCTATTTTTCCATTATCATTTGGCCTTGAAATATACACCTGTGTCACATTAGGTTTGAAGTTAAAACAGAGAAGCTTGCTTAGTTAAGTGGTTTGTGGAAGGGAAGTAATTGCTTCAAAAGAAAAATTTTAAATACTTGTTTTTTTTAGGAGTGTTATTGGAGATAAACCCGTTTCAAAAAGTTAACAAGATCTATGTGCGAGTCTGTAATTTTCTCATTTGGTCTGGTTAAGGTAAATATGAGGTTTTGATGTTATATTCCTGTTCTATTTTTCTGTTGTGTTTCTTATAAAGATGCTGCCTGTCTTATCATGGGACCCATCTTGAATGCCAAACCCTGATGGATAAGCTGTCACTTTTTCCTTACTAGCACAAAGATAGCACTTCAATCTTTTAGCAATGCCCACGCCAAGATCACTTTTGTTAAGGAAATAAAATCTCTTGGAATCATTGCTCTGGTCATACACAACTGCTTATTCCTTCTTGAAAAGTTTGATTCATCTTTGTTTGCATGTAATAAGCATACAACTCACAACTTTTGAAAAATGACTCTAAGTGAGTGTTTGTCCTGTTGCCCTAAGGAATACTGAGCCATTAATACTAACAGAGATTGTAAATTATGAAATATTTTGAATCAAACAAGAAATAGTTCTTTCCCAAAAGACAACTATAAAAATAACTGGCAAAATGAAGAGAACTATAATATATCTTTAGTCCTATCTCAATACAATGACACATGCCTATAATTCCAGCTACTTGGGAGGCTGAGGCAGGAGGACTGCAAATTCAAGGCCAGCTTGGGCAACTTAATAAGACTCTGACTCAAAATAAGAAATAAAAAGGGTCAGAGATAAAAGATTTAAAATTGACATACCGCGGCAATACAGCCACCACGGCATGCTACAGCAATGTAGCCACTTTAATGTTTATAGCAGCACAATTCACAATAGCTAAATTATGGAATCAACCCAGGTTTTCGTCAATAGATGAATGGATTAGAAATTGTGGTATATAAATGCAATGATATTCTATTTATTCATAAAAAAGAACAAAATTATGACATTTGAGGGTAAATGGATAGAAATACAGAATTTTATTCTAAGTGAAATGAGCCAAAGTCAGAAACTCAAAGGTCAAATATCTTTTCTCATATGCAGATGCTACAGTTAAAAAAAATAAAGGAAAGGGGAGATAAGATAACATAAATATAAAAGGAAGATCAGTAATGTAGAAGAAGGAGATCAAGAGGCAGAATGAAAAGGATGGGTAATGAATTCTTTAAAAACCATATTATGTACATATATGAATATACCACAGGGAACTTCACCTTTATGCATAAGTAGAAAGAACCAATCAAATATAAATAAATAGATGAGTAGAAGGAAGTCGGGTAGAGTAGAGGAAGGAAAATGGGATAGGAGAAGGAGGATGAGAAGGAAAGGGGGATCATGAACTGAAATCAATTTCCATACATTTATGAATTTGTCGGGAAGAACCCTACTATTATGTATAACTTTAAAGCCCTAATAATAATAATTTTATAAAGGGTTGGGGATGTCTCTCAATGGTAGAGTACCCCTGGGTTTAATTCCCATCACACACACAAAAAAAATCATCAGTCCTTTATTCAGAATGAGATTATACAGATCACACTGGTTGAGACTGAGCGATGGGTGTGGTTATCAGAATTCTGAATCTGTGGGTTTTGTCCACGTAATACTTGGTTTAGTTTCCTAAGGCTGCCAAAACATATTACTAAAACCACAGACATTTTATTCTCTCACAGGAACAGAGTTCAGAAGTCTAAACTCCAGATGTCAGTAGGAACGTCTTGCCTCTAGAGAAGGATCCATTCTTGACTTCTGCCACCTGCTGGTGGTTGCCAGCATTTGTTGGCTTGTGGCTGCATCATCAGGCCCAGTCTCCATCTTCACATGCCCTTATCTGTCCTCTTCCTTCTCAAATCCTCCTCTTTTTTCCTTTTATAAGAACATTCAACTTTAGATTTGGGGCCCACACAGAAAATGTGGCATTACAAGGACATAATTTCAAATCAAAACATTCAGTCAAATCTCACCAAGTGAACTCTAGGATTTTGTTTACATAAAACACTGTCCAGCCCCAGAAAAGCATGATATTCACTATCTAATTATATCAGCAAAGACCCTTTTTTTTCTGAATAAGATCATATTTACAGGTTTTGGGTAGGCCTGACTTTTGGAATGGCACCATTCAACCCACCACAATGCCTGTTGGTGTTTTTATTTTAAAAACTATATTAATTACAAATCGGCCTAAACCAACATGTTTATTCATAATTATTAGGTTGGGAGGGCAGTTATTAATGTCCAGTGGTTGACACAGTGATTACAGATCTCTTCTCCTATCTCTTCAACACCTGATGGCGTGTTAAAATGGAAGTCCCAGACCAAATTCTGGTCCACAACACATTTATTAGCCCTGTGACACAAAAGCATGTGGTTCTGTTGCTCCTGAAACTCAATGAATCACTCATTCTTTGCCGTGTTGGCCCCTCTACACAACATCTTGCAGGACAAACTTATTCACGGAATATGCAACAATATTCTAGTAGTAAGATTCTGCTAACCCTCTGGCTACAGTTTGGATATATTTTAGGTGTCCCCCAAGGGTTCATGTAATTGGAGGTTTGGTCCCCAGAGTGGTGGCCTTAGGTGGTGGTAGAGTCTTTAAAAGATGAGACCTAGTGGAAAATTAGGACCCTGGAGGTGTGAGGTAGCTGTCATGTGGCCTTGCTAGCTTTCACAAGATAAAAGGGCATACCTGTCCCCTGTCTGACTCTGTGATGTGACCACTTGCTCCCATACATGCTCCTGCCGTGGTGTGATGCAGTCAAGGAACAGTTCTGGCCCCAAAGCCTGCACTTTGTCATGTGTACTTTCAGCCAACACAACCAGGAACTAAATAAACCTTTTTCTTATCAAGTTAGTCTGTCTCACATATTTCATTATGGTAATGAAAAGCTGATTAGTATGCCTCTATTTTATGAATTTTCAAACTGCAGTTTGCATCTCACTAGTGTGTTCTGAAATGAATTCAGGGGTTGCAACCAACAATTGACAAAATGAAATGTAGTAGAATTGAGTTGGACAGAAAATAACAAAAGATATTACATAAGTTAATGTAGCACTTTCTCTGGAAATTTTTCCTGTGTGTGTGTGTGTGCTTGTCCCCTAAGGCCATGGTGTAAACTATAGTCATTACTGTGATATAAAAACAAATGAAAAGCAAAAATTCTGTCCCAAGTGGAACTGGCCACCAGCTATATAATGGAGTCCACTGGTCTAAGACACTCTGACAAGTGTAGCCTGGTGGGACCCTTGGAACCCAAACGTGGAAAGAAAGCTACTTCTTTATAATTATTTCTAGGCTGTCTAATATAACCACTCACTTCACCAATAAAAAATCACCTGTAACATTTTTCATGCAAATAAGCAAATATTCTAAAAATAGTCAGGTCTAATAGTAGCTTCTCTTAGAATGCAGGCATGTGATTAAATTCATTAAAATCCTAGTTACCCCTGGAGTGTGTATCCCTGATTTAAAGTACTTCAACTAAAATATAAGCAACATGATATTATGCTGCATATGCTGGGCAGGAGGAGTGTACCTGTGACCCAGGCAGTGACAGGACTGTTTTCTGTCATGTGGAAGGCTTCCAAGGAAGACAGCTAAGTGCAAAGAAGATTTAACTAAAACACACAGCACGGTACTGTGATGTAAGGAGTGACACTCAGTGTAAAACCACAAGAAAATCTATCTCTGAAAACCTCACTGTCACCTGAGTTAATGGAGTTATAGATCTAGGGGAAATGAGATTACAAGGTCATAATCTCAAGTCAAAGCATTCAGTCAACTCTGACCAAGGGTTTGCAAGGTTTTTTATTTGTACAGAACACTATCCAGCCCCTGAAAAGCATGAATATCCTCTATCTGAAATATAAGTGTGTCATAATAAATGTTAGTGGCAACCACTGCAGCCTGTGACCTCCACTCTCCGCTTGTGCCTGTCATGAACCCACAGGGTGGAGTGGCTGTGGGTCCACGAGAGGAACTGCTCTGAGTATCGGCACGTGGCACCCAGAGGCTGAGCTTTAGAATAGCTCCATAGTTTTAGGGGCCTTATGCAAAAGGAAAACATTAGGGATTTTGTTCAAAAAGCAGGAGAAAAAAAATTTTTTTTCCTTACTTCTTTCTTCTTTCTCTCAACCCCTCCTAGTATTTTGTATTTGCTAGTTAAATTTTCACCCCTGTTGGGCCCAGGGATCCTTCAGGGCTGAGTGCTGATCCTCATAGCTATCCAAGGCCTCACCTGTATCTCAGAGCACACTCCACCCCCCTCAAATCGCCCCCAGGGAAGGCAGCTGCAGATGCTGGGTGGAGACTGGTCCATTTCAGGGAGAGGTCGGAGGCAGGATTGCTCCTGAACTTGGCCTCCAAGCCTCTGACGCATGCTCCATTGTCCCATTGAACTGTACTGACAAAACAAATTCAATGATAAAATTGTTATCAACTTCAACACTGTATAGACAGCCCATAAATCCCCATATGCGGGCCTACTGAGAGCAGAGCTCCCTGTGACTGTGCTGGCCATGTGCCCCAAAAGCCAACCCTGGTGAGCAGGATGGCCGCCATTTTTAGGTCTTTGCTGTGTCCTTCCAGCAGGACAAATAAAATTTGATAAATTGTGATACAATGGGGACATGAAAATCTATGACTATTTGTAATACTGTCACCAGAGTTAGTGAGAAAAACCACACTTCGATAGTAACATTAAAAATAGCTAAAACTTCTACACCACTTGCTATTTGATAGGCTTATAAGACTTTACATAACTCATAATTCAGAACCTAGCACCCCAAAACTCTTTGGAGTTGAAGCTCTGGATCACCCTCACTTGAGTGATTACTGGGTGAAAGCTATCCCAATATATCCTCACTTTCTTTTTTTCCCCATCGTCTGGCTGACCCGTACAGAGTTATTAGCTTAATTCCTCACACAGGCTTTCCTTGATGCCATTTTTTTTTCCTCCTCCTCTCCTCTTGGATAAAAGATTTTCCTTTTGATCCTTGCCTTCCACCCAATCAGGACTAATGCCTCAATAATGGAAGATGAATGGATTCACTGATGTCCTCTTGTCACGGTTTGGTCAGTACCAGCTGTTATTTTATTGAATATTTTTTCTTCACTAAAAGTCAGACATTCTTGGTGACAAAGAATAATGGAGTTGGCTCCCCAAGCATTTAAAAAATACTGTAGGAGACCCAGGCTTAGCAATGTGTTTATTTAGTAATACTCATATTTAATTCATTGGGACTTGTTGACATTAATAATTGATAGAATATAGATTTTAAAAATCCATCTATACAAATACATGCATATAAAAACATTCATACATATATGTATATGTGTGCATATATACTTTTAACTTAATTAATTTACTGTGCATAAAACACCACTGAGTATAGGTGTTGACATAAGGATGGTCTCTTCTGGAGAAACTGAACTCTCCGGAGATAGAATGTTTAATAAGTAAATGAAAATTATAGAAGGCTGGGGTTGGGGTTGTGGCTCAGTGGTAGAACACTTGCCTGGCACATGTGAAGCACTGGGTTCAATCCTCAGCACCACATATAAATAAATAAATAAATAAATAAATAAAGGTATTGTGTCCTTTACTTACAACTAACAATTAAAAAAAATTATAGAAGGCTGAAAGTAGCAAGTACCAGAAGAGAGATCCAAAAAGGCCTCTCTTTCAAAGAAATTAGAATTAGACTTGGAAAAGATTCCTTATGTTGGTGAGGTCAGGTGAAACGTCCCATTTAGCATGAGCTCCATGGGCAGGGGCATGGACCTATTTGGTGGGCACAGACCCTGACAGTGCTCGAGGATTTAGGTCTCAATGCACCTGAGTACAGTGGGAGCTGGCAGGACGGTCAGGACTCTGGGTCTGTCCCACCCTATGCCTAGTGAGAGGAGAAATCTGCACTTCACTGAGCAATGAAAGGGTGCTAGGCATTCGAGTCACTGGGCTACACAGCTGAGTGTTTCATTCATTTTCACAATAATTTTGTCCCATTTTGTCATTGAGATAATGGAAGTGAGACCTTAACTAACCTGCTCAAAGTCAGACAGTGGCTGAGCCAGGAACCCAAACCAGGCACATCTACATAATATAAGATTTTTCATTTAGGGGACAGGACTTTGTCTCACTGAACAGCCCTCGCCCTGAATTTATGCTTTAAAATCTAAAATCTAAAACCCAGCCGTGTGGTAGCTCCCGAGTGATAGACAAAGATCACTTCTTCCCTAACAGAGCACCATTGAAATTAAAAGCCCCATATTTGTTTTGGCTCCCCAATTTCCTGAGAACCTGAATTTCTCCATCCCATCTTCCTCATGCTGAGAATGGAAATCAAAAAGCTGCTGCCCTTGACCTGGGTGGAAGCCCGTGAGACGAATTATAACACATCTCTGGCCAGCACAGCCAAGCCAAATCTACATCGGTATATTTCCTGGCTTTTGTTCCTATAAACTGTGATTTTCCTGTAGGACAGGCGGATGGCAGATTTGCTGCCTTTCCAGTTGTGACCAAACTGTGAACAAATTCATTTTTCATTTAAACACACAGTATCCCCACCTTCCCAGAGCCCATCAGAAAAGCAGCACTTGTTTCGTCTACACTGTGTGAAATTGGAGGACCACTGAATGCCTTTACTGCCTGAGGATCCTTTTGGTTCAAATCCTCAGCCTTCTGCACCTTGGAGGACCAGATCCGTCAAATCCCGCAAGATGCCTTGTGACTAAGAAGGATTTAGCCCCTTTGAGGAGTGCAGAGACCCTTAAACCATCTCAGTTCAGAGCACTGCTGGCCTGTTTGAAGTTCACATCACACCTGGGTCCTCAAGGGAGGCTGTGGGCTCAGAGGTCTACCCTGCTGTTGTTCCCTCAGGGCATCTGCTGTTCAAAACCTTGTGCAGACTGGGCAGAGTCTAACCGCAGCCAGAGGCAAACTAAAGAAACCAGCAGACGGCTGATCCAACGAGCTGGAGGCTCCACCTCTCCCTAACCGCACCTACAGACCTCCCCTGGGCCAGACACCACAGGCAGACAGCTCTGCTCAGGGCCTCAGCTTCTCCCCCCATCGGTGGTAATTGCCATCTATCAGCACCACTGCCTCCCCCACAGCTCCAAAGAACAGTTTGAAAAATCTGTTTGAAATGGCTTGATTACAACCGGGAGACAATTGGTTGAATAAAGTCAATTATCCCTCCGCTGACAGGTGCCCACTTTGAAGTCTGGGCACCTGCCGGCATAATCACTGAGGCTGACATTTCCAGGCCCTTATTAAGAAGGGAATAATAGAATGCTGGCCTGAGTGGGGCTTTTTGTTGTTGTTGTTTGTATTTTTTTAAAGCAGGGCAGAGGGGGAGAGTGATCTGCAGCTGCCTGGGTCATTACCTCCCCATTAGCTAACAGAATCAGGAGCTGGGCCCTGGATACTGCCAGAACTGTCAGAGGCACTAGCCACACTGGTGCTGGCCGACTCCAGGGTGGTATAGAGAGGGTAATTAACTCTGGGGAGCACAGCAGAAGGACTATGATTGCAGCTTGAGGAGCATTAACTGCTCAAACCTGAAGAATGTTCGAATCTGAATATTTAGCAACAGGAATGAGGAAATCAGGGCTCATCTTATTAAGACAATTAGGGAGACATCCTATAGAACCAAAACCAAACAAACAAATGATTTCTCCAGGGCAGTATGGCATTCTGTAACCCACCAGTTTCACCTGTAGCCTGTTTTATCAGCCTTTTCTTACCCTGATCCTGCCTCCTTGCCTCTGCCAAGACTCTTTCTATTGTCTCCACCTTCATTCCCCAGACAAATAGATACTGTGATTGTTAGAACAGCAGATGGTTAGAGTAGGAGCGGGAGGCAGCAGTGATAGAGATGTCTGGGGACCAAAGAGTGAAAAGGAAGTGGTTTATTCACTAAAATACCTTCCTGAGTGAGTCATGCACAGAGAAGGATACATTGTGATACTTGCCCTCTAGGAGCTCATAATTTAGACAAGGATTTAAACACCTGTGATGCTCACAGGACCAGGCAGGTGATGTGTAAGGTCAGTCCACACCCAATAGGGAATGGTGGAGAGTGGCCAACCACAGAGCCCTTGTTCTGTCTCAAAGAGGCCAACTGAATTCAGATCCAGCTGGGACTTATCTCATGGTCATATTTCCCAACTGTTAATAGACCTTCTAATTTTGCAAAAGACCCTGGAGCCCGGATTTTATGTGGGACTTTCTGAGAACTTAAAGAATGTGTTAGCTTACAAAATATGTGTACAATTTGACTTCAGTCTGTGGGACACCAATGTTTGATTCATATCCTAGAGTAGGTTGACTTCCTATCTCCAAAAGTATAGGGAGAAAAAGGAGAATAGGTCATCATGATCTCATTTAACCTCATACACAGTATGATGAGGGCATTATTAGGTCAACTTTATGAGAAAACAGCCTACGTATTTCTATCAGTCATATTTTGGGCAAGAAAAAAGCAAACACTCAAACTTGGAAATTAAGGAAACTTTAATTAAAAGAACAGCTAAGAGGGAATACCCAGGAACAAGCAAAAACAGAGACATGTTTTCACTTCCTCACCTGGAAGACACAAGGAGAGAGTGGTCACATAATCCCCTGGGATAATCTGCATCAATTAATGGACATCAAGGGTAGCCTGTGGGAGTTGCCCACAATAACTATGCAGGACAAGGAGAAGGGGGGAAAATACTGACTACAGACTCTCTGACACACAGAACAGACTGGGAGAGATGAGTTCTCAATAGATTTTAAGCTCTTTAGAGATCAGGAATGGGATGGCATTATCTGTCAAAAGGGCTACAGGGTACATGTCCCTTCAGTTCTGTGTTCAGAATGAGTTTGCTTCTGACATTTTATTCAGAGAAGGACCCTAAAAGGCAAATAAATCCAGAAAAATCTGTCCAACATGGTAAGAGGAACTGAATCCAAGCCATGATGGTAAAGATTATAGGAGCTGACTTCATTTAGATTGGAGAAGGTATTTGATAGGGCATGTAAGGGCCTTCATATCATTGAAGACGACAAGGACTGTTCTTAATAGTTGCTACAGAATTCAGAACCTGAATCAACACTGTTTCTTCTTATGAAGATCAGAAAGGATTTGACATAAGGGAAAAAACTTTCTGCCCTGTAAATTGATTTCCTGCTTCAAAAGATAACCATTGCTCCTCTGTGATGGTATTCAAGAAGTCATTTTCAAAGAGTGTTTATGAACATTTCAGTGGTGTTATAAGTGTATGTGATGAATTGAAGGTTGTGCCAAAGATCCTCCTATACCTATAATGTCTAAGGATTCTACGGGCACACATCAGATCCCAACTTCTCTTGCAAAATTGGGAGCTCTGTCAACACTGGGCCAACATGATTGCAGGATAACTCCCAACTGGAGCTGAACCCAGATGGCCTCTTTTAGTCAGGCCAAGGGCTTCTAGTTTACCACAGTCTCTACCAGTCCCTATTATGCATTGCCTAGATTTAGACATTTATATTTTCTCTCTGGCTCTGTAAGCACTTCAAAATGCTTGACTCCTGATCTAAGCTATAAACTTCCCCAGGCAAGTACTGCAATATATTCTTTTCTGTGCATGAATGACTCAGTATTGTATTTTAGTTGTTAACATGTCAATACTTCGTTAATGCCTATTTAAGTGAAATATTGCATAATTGCCCTCTGCCTTTTATCCCATCATAGATTTCAGAAATAGATATTGCAGTCTTGGTAGAGGGCAGGATTAGGAGGTATCACTCAGTTTCAATTACCACATCATTAATGACTTGCAGTAGATAGACCTCGTCCTCTTTTCATATGCTAGTTTATTTTTCTGATAGTACATGTAAAGGAGAGTCACATTAAGAACCAGAAACCTCTTTTTCAAGATATCGTATTCATATTTGAACATCCTTTCAATTAACATCTGCAAAATCTTTATATTTCATGTAAGATGTGTCAATAAATTGTACCATGTTTCCTGTGTGCATTGTACTAGACTGGAGTGTTTGTGACTTGCTAGCACCACATTGCAGTCAATGATTCTGGAGCCATATTCTCATATTGCATGGGGACCAAAAAACAAAACAACAACAACAAAAAATGTGACCCTTGTCTGCTGCTCTAAGAGTCTAGTAAAAAAATACACTTGTTTGTGGGTACCCTCTGGGCATTGGTTTCAAGAATCCCTGAGAATACCAAAATCCACAGGCACTCAAGTACCTTATGTAAAATGGTATGTCATTTGCATTTGAACCTAAGCACCTCCTCCTCTTTGCTTTGAATCATATCCAGATAATTGTAACACCTGACACATTGTAAATGCTATGTAAATTGTTGATACAGTATATTGTTTAGGGAATAATGGCAAGGAAAAAGTCTGTACAGGCTAGTATAAGTGCATTTATTTTTTCTGAATTGTTTGATCTGGGTTAAGTTGATTCCATGGATGTGGAGTCTATAAATATGAAGGACCAACTGTACCTTGAGAAATCATCAGAGGACCTGATTTGGAGATTGCAAGTGGAAAGGATACACATCAGAACCTAAATCTGAGCATGACTATATTAAATTCCCCATTGTGTTTTGATTACTGATGTTGATACTGCTACCACCATCATTACTGCAATTGCTTTCATGTTTGGCTCAGGGAGCTCATGTGGAGCTGCTGGCACCTGACAAACACTGATGTCAGTAGTACATATTGGACTCCCCACAAGTGGTGTGTGTGTGTGTGTGACAGAGAGAGAGAGAGAGAGAGAGAGAGAGAGAGAGAGAGAGAGAGAGAGAGACAGAGAGAGAGAGACAGAGAGACAGAGAGACAGAGAGACAGAGAGAGAGAGAGAGAGGTGTCCATGGTCACTCATTGTAGTGCTCATAAAGCTGAAAGGGTCGTATGACAGCATAGTGCTAAAGAGATGGGAAGAAAAGCACTCTGGAAATTAGCCCAGGTCATTTTTAGTGCTGGAGGCCAAATGTTCCATACTTGTGACTGTGAGACCAAGTCCAGCTCTTTCTCATCTGCTATTTCACAGCCCAGGATGGCTAGAGTGGGAAACCTCCACTGGGAGAAGGTCAAGATATTTAGGTGACAGACAGTTTAGGAAGCAGATCAGCAAAACAGGAACATACACAATACTATGTTTGGGGAAATATTTTTAAAAATATTTTCCTGAATCTCAGAGGAATTACAGAGAAGACTAACTAGCAGAATTAACACCATGTCATCCCTCAACTCCTTCTATAATAAGTCTACTTTGTTGTACAGACTATTATTGGTATGAGGGATAAGGAAAGAGTAAAGTTTAGTTTCTCTTAAAGAAAACCTACTAGTGGAAAAGTTTGTGCACAACAGAAGAGATCATACTGATAACACACCACAAAGCATGTGTGTGATGATGTAAACAGCCAGCACTCTTCCTGTGGCCCTTGATTTTCTGATCTCTGAAATGGAAATGTGATACCAGTCTTTCTCAAAATCTTATTTTGGAAAAATAAACAGATAAAAAAATAAACATAAATCCCTGGATGACTGGATTTCAGAATCCAGAGCTTAAGTTTCTACTTAACAACTAACTCCCTGACATAAGCACATCCTGAGTGTTGAGTTTAACCATCACTGAGCAAACATTACCTGACATGTCATGCAAACAGCAGCACTGAACAAGACAGATATATAGTCCTTGTTTTCTTCAAGTTTCTAGAAGTTGAAGGTTGATGATAAATAAGTAAAAAATAAAGAAGAGAGTTTCTGGTGGTGTTTAGTGATGCAATGGAAATAAAGACAGCCAACACAAGAAAGGGTGCTGGGGCTGGGACCCGAGCTCGGCTGTTTCTGTAGAGTGTGAAGTCAGGAAGCTCTCTGTGAAGCAGGCACAGAAAACTTAATAAGAAGACCCTGTTGGGAATGGCAAGGGCAGGGGATCCATCCAACCTGAGCTCGGATTTCAGCTCCAATCCCTACCAAAGTATTAGATAATATCTTAGTCCACTTGTGCTGCTTTAACAAAATACCTGAGGCTGCATAATTTTTGGAGAACAGAAGTTCTAGGACCCAAGATTAAGGTACCAGCAGGTTTGGTGTCTGGCTAGGGCTGCTCTTTGTTCCCAAGATGGTGCATCCTCCAGATGGAACAAACCCTGTGTCCTCACATGGCAGAGGGGATGGAAAGGCAGAAAGAGGCCCAGACAGTCCCTCCTGCATTCATGAAGGCTCCACCCTCATGGCTTAATTACCTCCTAAAGGCCCCACCTCTTAATATGCTCTGGGATTTAGATTCCAAAGTGAGTTTTGCAGAGGGCATTCTTATGAGTTCTTCAACCTTAACATTCTTCAAACCTTAACAAGTAGCAATAAGAGCATCAGGCAATAGCATATACAGGTGGGTTCCTAGGACCCTAGAGGTTCCTCAGAGATGACTGTCAGTTCAAAACAGGATCCAGGTTCCAACCATAAACACCTTTGCTAGAGGAACACATTTGTTTTTTCACTTGTGCCAAAATGCTGAAGGAGAAGAGTCATTCTGGTCAAATCTTGGTCAAATCTGAGCATCTTCTGAAATACTTTGCCCAGTGCTAAGAGTCTACACAACTATGATGTGTGACCAGGAAGCTTGATTTGTGAGGAATGACTGAAGTTGTCTCTAGGACCTTTCCTCCTGCCAACATTTCACCTTTGCCAGTCTCTTAACAGTTTTCTGAATGGTGGATCACCCAAGTTAGTCCTCCCTCAAGAGAAGGAAAACTTGCGCTTAGTCTAGAATTTTCCACTTTGAAGAGGTTGCTATTACTTCTATGACGTTAGGCTGAGTATCCTCATCATGTCCTCCTCTCCTAGACATAGAATCCTGAATACTGATTTTGATTGGACATCACCTCCATTGTCACACAATTCCTATGGTTATGACATACAGTGACTTATGACAGATTTTTTTTCATGCAGAATCTTAGGAGATTTTATTGGCCACTTAAAAACACCTCATTCTATCAGGGTGGGCAAGGACTCCATGCTCCTCACTTCAAATCATGTGCAAGAACAAAGCACAGAGAGAACAAAACAAGCACAGAGAAGTACTTTCATAACTTTCTATAGATTAGAATTCCTGAATCCCCATCTTCCAATTTGGCCCCTGTCCGGCATAATTCTATGCCATTTATGTGACAGTGGAAAGATTTGATTGAGGGAGTTGGTACTCACCTCTTTCTCCAGAGAATATGCTTCATCCTCTGGTATCCCAAATAGGCCAGACTCCCTAGTACCTTATACCAACACCTCAAAATTCTATATGCTAGATTTTACATACCAGGAAGGGCAGTGGGCAATCTTTACCTTTCCCCTATATCCTGGGACAACTTCATGGAGATTTGCTCTAACTTGATGCAATCTATGAAGGACAGTGAGCAGAACCAGAGAATTTTGCTTGGTTCAACTAAGCAGCGTGAGAGAAAGCAAGGAAGCCACTGAGGAAAGGCTGTCTCTCAGCACCATCCTGCCCAAGGAGGAAAGAAAGGCTTGACCTCCTAACATTTAGCATCAGGACCTCTTCCTTGGGGCTGGGATGAGGGAGAAAGTGTTGCCTGTTTGAAGCCACCTCCTGAGAGTAATCAGAAGTAGTCAAATATATTATAAACAGGAGTATATAAGTGTTAAATAAGTGGAGAGAGAAAATCGGTTGTGAGGTACTCCTAAAAAGTAATAAGGCACTAATTAAGTAATAATAAGTCATATTTTAAAACACAGGCACTAGAACTTATGTGATCAAATGAGCAGCGCTCCTTTCCAAATAGTCCCTTTGGGAAAATAAACAGTTATTCTAACAACGCTGCCATAGATCAAACTATTTCTGGAACTGGAACATTATCTTTCAAGGCTGTTTACTAGTTCCACCAGAAAAGAGCCTCACTAGATGAATCGCATCTCATTTTTCACAATTGAAACCAACTCTGTACAGCTTCAGAATCCATCAGACACCTTTCAAGAGCTTGCTTGGGAAGTAAAAAGGCCCTGGCCTGGAGCTGGGCTCAGAGGGTGGGCAGCAGCAGAGGAGCCAGCACCCCACAAGGTCCTCCGTCTTAATTGCCTAGTGTCAGTGACCCCCAGGCCTGAGATCTCCCACCTCCTGCTCCATCAGTGAGCCCGTGAGGATTCTGTCTTTATAGCCTAGTTCTTACTCAGTAAGTTCTTCAGGCATTGATATTTGGGGGCTGTAGTCCAGCCCCTCAGAGTTCTTCTCAATGGACTCTCACTTTTACCAACAAGTCAAGGAAGTGTACTTTGCAGACCTCCAATAAGGGTAATTAAGCAGCAGCATAATTGACAAAGTCCTTAACTACTGTGCTACTCATGGAGGTCAAGCCTCTGCCACCGAGTGTTCCCAGCCCACAGTGGACCAAGGCAAGTAACATTTCCAGAGATGTGGAACTTTGGCTTGAGGGCTCCTAGTGACCTTGCCTAACCTCCCCTGGATTGCATGGGAATCTAGGAAGCTTTCACCCATTCTCCTCTTCTCTCCCTCACTCGGGATTAGACTTGCATGGAGGTCTGAGGACCCTCCAAGTCACCCTACCCGTTTTATCTCATGTGAGTATTTCCCCTCAAAATTGCTTAACCCTTTGAATCTCACCTTGCACCTGCTCCTCAGAGGACTCAAGTTCCTACAGTCCTTTTATGTTCTTCCCCAGCTTACCTTTGTGACTCCAGTTCTCATGTGGCTTTAGCCCTTCTTCCCTAACTAGCACAGTTGGCATGCTGAACTCCAACCAAAAATGTCAATCCTGACTAACTCCTATTCTGATTCCTCAGAAGGAATTACTTCATCCCTTTAACATGTAATAATAGTGTCAACTGAACTTTTGGATATTTTCCATACTACTTCTTTATAGTGGGTTATTTGCTGGTTCTGAAACTCTCCCAAATTATAATAATGCCAAGCGGATTTCCAGAAGGAAATCCACAGCCTAGTACTTCTCAGCCCCGGAAACATCACTAGAACAAATACATAGTATCTGATAATACCATCAATTCAAATGTTATGATGTGTTTATTTGAGACATATCCCAATAAGGGCTAAGAATATCATAGTAGAATATTTATCTAGCATATGCAAGGTCCTGAGTTCAGTCCCTATCACTGCAAAACAAATTTTTAGTAAATAATTAAAAGGTAATAATGTGGTTTTGCAAACCTCTTATTGTGCACTGAAATACATAAACAAGCAAAGAAAAGAAATAAGCTGTCCTGGAATAAATATGCCCTAAGAGTTTGGGTTGGAAGGATCAATATTTTGACATGAATTGACTAATACAAGTTGGGGAAAGCACCACAAATCCCCTGCCCAAGAACATAAAGGAACCAAAATTTAAGTTTTTAAAATCCAGCTCACACATTTTTGCCTTATTTCATAATCTGTGATTCTATGATGGATTCTATAATTCCTAAATTAGTGTTAATTTAGGAAGACTGTAGTTACTGACCACCCTGCTAGGAATATGTAAAATGCCCCGCTCCATTTCTGCCACCCAAAGGATACTCGATCTATAAAAATTAAGTCCTTTCCTAAATTATCCTGTTTTAAAAGTTCATCCCTGCCAGGGGTAACGGAATCACCATAATCCCAGCAACTTTGGAGGCTGAGACAGGGGGATTGCAAGTTCTAAAACCAGCCTCAGGAACATTACAAGGCTCTGAACAACTTAGTGAGATCCTATCTCAAAATAAAATATAAAAAAGGCAGGGGATGTGGCATGTGGGTCAAAGGTTGAGCACCTCTGGGTTCAATCCCTGTGAGACTTGCTGTCCCATCCACAAACTATTTGCTACAACATGAGGAATCAGTTGCACAATCTGTATCTTGCTTCATCAGGGGAATCATTGGTGTTTCATTGGCAAAACTTCATATGAAGTAATTGGTTTACATTTGGGTTATCCTATATGAAATAATTTCTATCTCTAAAAGCTAGAGTCCCTCACTCTGCAAGATTTTTACAAGTGTGTGCAGCCCAGGACAACTGAAACCCATAGAGAAACAGCAAGTTGACATCACAGTTTGGGATGGGTGTTTCTTAAAAGAGATCAGGGTTAATTAGCCACGTTTTGAAATTATTATTTCTCTCGCTGAGCAGCTATAGTTCAATTCACAGAAGTTAAATAGATGTGTAGCCAGTTAGAAATTTACAATCATAAAATTATATGTTCAAGATTGTAACTTTATGTGTCTGTAACTGAACACCTTTATCAACCAGTATATGCTATCATCCTAAAGAATCCCCACTCAATGGGTCAAAATAACAAAGGTTTATGTTCCACTCATCATGTGTGAATCTGTTGTAATCACTCACAATCCCAAGGTGGTAAATCTCCATCATCTTATGACAACACCATCTGAATATAAATCTTCAGAGTTTGCATTGATGGACAAAGACAGCAGGAGAATTGTGCTACAGCCCCTGAATGCTTCTACCTACATGTGATATATATCATTCCTAGTCATTTTTCAATGTCCAAACAAGTGGCATGGCTTAGCCCAAAACTTTACAGGAACATGTGTCTCAAAGGAGCAGATACCATTTTCATAGGTGCTAATGATGTTTACTACATTATGTTGGCTTTAGTGCTATCATTTCCACTGATGTTGAGCATTTCTTAATCTTGACATTTAAATGGAATGGTTATAATTCCATATAAATCAACTTCATTGTACTCTACTCCTCCCTCCCAGTATGATTTCTATCTCTAACCTGTAAATATAGTAATTCTGGAGTCTCCACTGGAGGTGACTAAGTCCCTTCTAGTTTAAAATTGTCTCTTTGGGGGTCATCATTCAGTCTGTTTAGGATTTCAATTCAATTCAAATTCTCTGTAAGGGCTGTAGTCTTCTGCACTCTACCGCTCCCATATTTGTCCACCCAGGCTGGGAAGGTAGCAAAAGAAAGTCATTTCAAGCCCCCAAGAGTAGACCACGATTAGGCTAGTCTTCAGAAGAGGAAAAGAACAAACAAGCATTGTAGATTTTTTGTTGTTCTTGTTTGTGATTGAATGTAGGTACGGGCTGACTATGAGATTTTAAGATATTGCTTCTAACTGTGAAACAGGATCTCAAAGCACCTCGCAGAAAAACTTTCTTACTTGGAAAACTGATGTAGAAGTAACACAGAACAATGAACATCTTGTTAAATGTGGAAAACCTCTTTGTCCTTTTAGCCTGAGAGCTGCAACCTTGGGTATGTTGGAATCTTGATGCACTAATTCGTTCACTTCAGTGGTTCTGCAGAATCTCATCTTAGGACTAGAGACTTAGAACTAGAAGGCAAACAAAAATTCAAAACATATTGAAACGAATACTCCTCAATCTTCCCATTTCCTCTTGGCATCTGCTCTGATCCTGGTAAGATGTTGAGAGTGGATCACTTAATGAAGTCTCCCATTTAGCCAGGAAATATATAAGTCCTGGACTATACACTATCCCCTTTGAAAGGCCTTAAAGTGAAACATTCACCTAATAAAATTTGGCTAAGGGCACTCTAGCCATAGAAAACTATTTTAAAAATAAGAATAAAGATCAGCATGTAGTTTTCATCATTTATGATTGAAAATAGGTGTTCCACATATGAGAAGAGAAGTGGTTATTCATTGATCTCTACTTTGAGATGTGAGAGGGAATTGGAAGTTGGGAAAATATCTCCCACTATAAAGTCAGAAGAAAAATGGGAAATCCAATAAGTCTTCCAGAGCTACATCTCTGCTTCTCTTAATAGTGATATATAAGTGTGATGTATGTGCTTGAAGACAAGAACTGCAAAACAGGCATCAAGGGATGTGATCAATGTGGGCATGCCCGGTAAACACAAAGTATCTGTCCACCTAAAAATAGCTCCCATTAAGTGGTTTAACCACAGGGGATACTATAACAAACTGGCTGAGAATCCTTGAATATGGCTAAGTCAAAGGATTCAGAGAAATCGTTCATTCTCCTTAGGATTCTAGAGGGAAGGGCTAGGTTTCTGCCATTAAGTTCAAAAAACGGACATCCGGGCATTTAAACCCTCCCAGACATTCAAATTAACCTTCAGGGGAAAATTCTGAAAGACACCAAACCTCATGGAGAGCATGTAGAGTAAAGCAGAGCTAGAAGCCTGCATGGTAGACACCTCATACTGAAGACCCAGATAACCCAGGCCATGGGCTTTAAATGTGACACAAGGTCTGAAGTCTAAGATGCAGCACTGGATGTCCTTGGGATGTATCTAGATTCGAGGAAACAAGAGGTCTTTTCCTGGGATAGTTAGGGACAACACAAGGAAAGACCCTCACCTCAGAATGGCTTATGTCAATGAGGAGCATTATGAGATAAGAAGTCACTTGGTTTCACAGAAAAATTTGCCCCTTTCCCATTCTGGACTAGAAAGCTACATTTCAGCAGTGACATTTTAAGACAGCAATGGTCACAATGGAAATCAAGGATAGAGTTCTTGAGGTACTGAGTAGCTACCCCAGTTTTCTTTCAACCAAGTGATATTATATCTAGGATTCATGCACCAGGCTGTGGAGGTTCTGGGAGAGCTGAAATTTTCATAGAAGTAGAGAGAATCCTAGAGATAAAAAAATTATGCTCCTGCCAAAATGATACGAGGCTTGAGCCACTAATCAGAAAAATGAAAAGACATTGTCTTGTTTTACAGTTGATCTGTTGAGGTAGAATATATCAGCTGCAGAATTAAAGAGTCTGTTGATCTTCTCAACTACGATTTGAGTTACTGGAAAATGGGAACCATGATGACTCATCACTGTATATTCTGGAATATGCTACAATTCTTTACGGATGTCAATAAACTTCTTCAAGATCCACATTATAAATATTTGATCTCTGTGGGACATATGGTTTTGGTCACACTACTCAGCTCTCATTGTATTGCAAAAGTTGTCATAGATAACTTTTAATAAAGACACCCATAAACAAATGGGTATGGCTATGTTACAATAAAACTTTATTCATAAAAATAGGTGGCAAGTCCCAGGTCCATAGTTTGCTAACTTTACTTTCCAATGTAGAATGGTTGGAAGACCATAGGCAAGATAACCCTTATTTTATATTCCAACTTTTTCTCTCATATAAACTTTTAAATATAACTTTGTTTTCTGAAAAATGAGGTATAATAATGCATTACATATCAATAGAAATTATACAGATGAGAGATCTTCAGAATATTTGGAGCATAAGAAAGTACTCAATAGGGTGTTCCTAGTAGGTGTTTAGTTTATAGAATTTAAATTTGAAGATGTTTTACTTTGAGGAGCCTCTTGACCAATCTTTCCTAGACAGTTCTTTATATCTCATCTAGAGATCATGCTTGTCATTGATTACAGCAGAAAACCCGTGCAATCAGAAAGCTCAAATGGAATTCAGGTTGTAATTCCAATTGACACAGGTTGATTTAAACCTCGAAGGCCAATGTAATAACTCATAAAGTTGAAAGAAATAAGGGAAGTGGAGCCTTCAAACTTACTATGTGATTAACCTTCAATACACACAGAGAAAGAGCATAATAAATGTGCAGCATTTGCTACACTCTTTTGATGGCAGAATTTAAAAAATTAAGTAGAGTCTCTGAAGATCAGAATTTTGTTCAGGAGACTCTATTGAATTGGATTAATGTCCTCACAAATCATCTTATGATTAATTCTGTAATGATAGCATTTATTGACCTGCATGTTGGAGAAAAACATTATACATGAAGAATTTGCTGTAAAACGTGTGTTTAATGGGAAGAACAAAGAAACTAATGTCCGGGATGAATTTCCATTGCTAGGGGTGTAAACAAAGCATTTAAAGTGTGGAGCTCTGCTTTAAACACTGTGCTATCAAAGCAGAAATTTCATGTAAGGGGCAAAACATGGTATTCACTTCCAGTAAAAAATGGCTGGAATTATGAGCTCTGTCAATGTGTTATTGGGTTAGCATTATAGACTTAAAAGGCTTGTATCTAAATCCTCCAGGCCTTTTCAGTGAAGGCAGGGGGCTTCTCTTTTATGATCCTTAGTGTGAGCCCCAGTGTATGCTTTACAAATTGCTTCTTCCTCTAGAAATTTCTATAATTTCCTTTCTTCCTTTTATTAAGAATGCACATTTATTTTTTGAAACTAATATTGAGGGAAGGTGGGTCAAAAAATCTTAATAAAGATATTGTGGATAGGCATCATGGCATGGCTTTAAAAGCATAGCTTTGGTGAATTCCAATTTTGAAAAAGCAGTGAAGGGGCCTGGTGTAAATTATCAAGTTACTTCTCGGCTTCTCTGTGTCCTCATTTATAAAATGGGAGGATAATATCTATGCTTCAGGTGGTGGAAATTAAATGACATTGTAACATTAACAACATAATATCAGATATACTGCATATTATCAGTAAGTAACTATTAGTTATTACAAACTCATTTTTTATTTACTCAAATCAATGAGCTACCATTTGTTAGATCCTGAGTTAGCTAAAGAAGTAGAACCACTAAGAAAAGAACTGCTAAGAAGAACTTCAATGAAAAGTAGTTATTCAATAAGTACTGGTGATTTGATTTGATGCCACCCACCATCACTCTATGCTCTGATGATTCCAAATTGGGCCATAGATATTTTCTTAGCTATTTTAATTAGAATCAGATGGAAGAAGAAACATTGAATGTAAGAATCTGTTTTACATCAGTTCCCAGAGGATGGAAGGAGGAAATAATGGCTCTTTTCAATCTTTAATTCCAATGAGTAAAACAGGAGAAAGGTTGCCAGGACAAATGGAGCTGCTTTGCCTCTCCAGTTGAGGATAATTTGATACAAGCTCCCTTTCCCAAAAACAGAAGCTGGGGCTGTGACTCAGCAAACCAGGCAGGCAATGGTCTGAAAAGAAAAGTCTCTGTGTGCCCTTCTGGACTTTGGATGGAAGGCTGCCTGTTTTATTTTATCTGGCCTCCTTATCGTATTACTCCACAATTGCAACTGGCATCCTGTTACAGCCTTGGCTCATCTCCCACCAAAGCTATAATGGCATTTGCCATGTGCACATAAGAATGTCAATGTCAAGTCTGTGGCAGATGGATGGAGCACTTTGTTGAGTGCATCTCTCTGTTCATGCGCCTGGCAGCATGTGCTGTGTGCACCTGCCAAGCATAACCATGTATGTACGGGTTGGGGGATGGAGAGTGACCTTTGTGTGGCTTTGCTGCTTAGGCAGAAGGATTCAACTTCCTCACTCTGCATCTTCTATGTAGAGGCAGAGGAAGTCAGTTATCTCTTACAGATACTATTAAATTGAGCATTTTTTCTTCGTGGAGTTAGATTTATACAATGAAATAAAGCACAAAAATTTCCTAAGCCATACGAGGTATTGGAAGACCACCTGTGGCCAGAGGGTACATAAATTTCCAAGGATAACTTTTTGGAAAAGTATGCCCTGTGACCCACAGTCCAGCACACAGCTGTTCTCCTTTATTTAGGTTGATGACATGCACATTCTGCAGGGAACAGGGCAGAGCTGAGCTGGAAGCTGCACCCTGAGAACCCACATGAGGCTCCATCTCTCTCTTTAAACCCATGACCAACCCTGACTTTAAAGACAGTAGCAAGTATCTTGATTCATTTGGGCTGCTACAACAAAATACAATTGATTGGGTGGCCAAAAAACAGCAAACATTTATTTCTCATGGACCTGGAGATTAAGTGTCTGGTAAGAACCTGTTTTCTGGTTCACAGATGGCATCTTCTAGCTATGTCCTCATGGCAGAAGGGGAAAGGGTTCTCCTCCAGGCCTCTTTTTTTAAAAAAGATATTTTTTAGTTGTTGATAGACCTTTGTTTTATTTATTTATATGTGGGGCTGAGAATTGAACCCAGTGCCTCACACATGCCAGGAGAGCGCTCTACCACTGAGCTACAACCTCAGCCCTCCCCTAGGCCTCTTTTATAAGTGAACCAATCCCATTCACAAAGGATTGACCCCATCATTAACACCTCCCAAGGGCCCCAATGCACAATTACCTTGGAAGTTAGAATCTCAACATATAAACTTTGAGGGGACACAGTATTCAGACTATAGCAACCAGAGTGAAGGAAAACCATATCCAGATCATCACAGACTTTCTAGAAACCACTTTGGGTTAGTCTGGGTTTGGTTTAATTTAATTTTATCTTTTATTAACTCTTTTTCATATTCATTTTTTCTTGGTCATAGGATAATTTATGCTATTGTAGAAAAGGCTGAACTAAAAACACAATATGCAAAAGCAGGGAAGACTTGAGCACTGAGTATTGTGCTGTTGAAATGGCTTTGGTGGTGGACGGGGAGAACCTTTGCCAATTCCCATGTTGCAAACTCCCCAGTCAAAATCATGGTCATGATCAAGCTAACAACAGTTTAACTACTAGCTCTCAAAATTCCTGAATATTTGACATTAGGCCTTTGCTCGTCGGTTCTAGCAAACCCCAGTCTAAGCCTATCTCTAACAAGAAACCCTTGTAAAGAAAATGGCTTACTTTATTTCCAGTCTTTTTGCTGCACTTTGTGCACAATTATGGCCTATATTATAAGTAAAATATCACAATTTACTTTTTCCTATACCTTTTTTTAAATTTGTTCCATGACCATATTTATTTATTTTTTCCAAAATGCTTAGGTAATAAAATAAAAGAAAATGCATAAGTCTTGGAGGCAAACAAAGCTATGTTTAAATAAAGGTGTTACCAGTCACCTTGGTGCGATTACAGGGACATCACTTAACCTTGTTAAACCTCATTTCTTCACCTTTTAGGTGGAAGATGATAGACAATACTCCATTTGCAGCTTAAAAATAGTTGATATTTATTGAGTAATCATAAAATCTTAGTACTTTCCTTCTCACTTCCAATCCTTACGTTGGGATTGGTTTGTTCTTATTGCATTTACTGTAACAGAGAATTAGAAGTTGCTTTTGCTAAAAAGCAGTGACTCTTCATTTGGGCCAGCAGATGCTAAACCGGTAAGTAAAAGCATAATAAAGCTTGGCATCTCTGTCTTTATTTTGTGTCTTCAGATTCTGCTCTGCTCTGCATGTAGCATATTAATCATTTAAGGAGTTTTCATCTAAAAACTAGTAATACATGGTTTACTAGCACTAACTTTACCTAATCTATCTCATCCCCATTCCAGACAAGAACACCATGATAAGAGTAGCAAAGGTATTTTCAAGACACAAGGACATTCAATTGTCAGCTTTCCAGCTCCCTAGAGTGGGGCCTAGAAGTCATAAGTCATTGTCCTACATCTTGCAGGAACAGCAGAAACATGCAGGCACATCACCTCAAGATGACACTGTCCCCTAAGCAGGAGTAATCATCTCATTGGAACCTAATTGCCCTTTCAGGGTCACAGGTCTGAGAGACAAATCTACGGAGCAGCAATTGGAGACTGAGCCTTAAAAAAATAAGGACTTCTCCAGAGCCACCTCACAGAACAAGAACTAGGATAATGACCAACCAGATCACAGTTTGACCAGGATTATTGAGTTGTACAGACCTCTCACCTCTCACCTCTTTCTCCCAATTCTCCACCTATTTCAACCTAAAGTTCTCGTCAGTGCCCTAAGACAGGGTTAAGATGTTTGATCTCACTTTGTTTTCCCAATGTGAGCACAGAGATTAAATTTCCTCCCCTGCTTTTCACCATGGCCTTTTCTGTTTGATTTTTAGGACAACTAGACAGACCTGATTTGTTGGGATTCCCAGAGTTCAGCCTCTGGCCTAGGATTCTGATGACAATACCAGTCTTACCAACTTAGAATATATTCTTGCTTGTTCCCTCTTCGTGGTGAAAGAGCAGAAGAGCATTCAGTAGCCTATTGTCAAGTGAATGTTTCTTAGGAAGTCAGATTCCATGATCTTAAGCTCCCCAACTTTTTCCAAGTGACTTGCTAAACAGAGCAACCCAGTTCACAGACTGATGATTAAGAGGACCCAAGGGCTATTGGTACATTTCCCAACTTATTTAGCTAGTTGGATTCAGAGACATCATTGCTGGACTGGTGGGAATAACTAGCCCTAATCTTTCTCCATTCTTACAAAGAAACAGAACTGCTAGTGAAAATGAAAAACATTGGTGATATGATTGTGTTTGTACAACATATCAATATTGGTAATAATCAATGCATTTAGGGCAGTGATGATGAATTATTTCCATTGAAGTACATAGTTTCCATTGAAACCTGATTAGGTCAAAATAGGGACACAAGTATTTATATTAGGTGAGGACAGTTTGGAAGTTTCTCTCTTTGATGCCAATGGGAGAGGGCAGAAGGCTGAATTCCATAAAGAGTAACGAGGAGGAGGAGGCATCAGCTGATCCATACATGGCTGAGATTGCTCTCTGCCTACTGATGAGCCTTATGTGTAGAATCTTCAGCCATGAAATCCCAGGCCCCTTATGCTAGCCCCAGTCTTTTGCTGCATATCCTGGGACTTAATTAATATGAAAGAAAGCAGGAACTTTTTTTTTATATGGGGGGTGTCTGTCACATGTTACCAATATCCTAATCTGATAACTTATTTGATAACTCACATAATTCAAACCCAGGAGATTTGATTCCTGAATATGCAATGTGAAATGAATTAAAAAATCTTAAGAAGCCCCCATCAACCATACCAAATAGCATATGATTATTACAAATTTAAAAAAAAAAAGCTGATCGAACCTCTCTCTTATGTGCTAGGCATTGTTTAAGTTTTAAAGTACATTGTGCTGCTCAGCCCCTCAAAGTAGGTATTGTTGTCCTCTCTTTTCTAAGAGAAGTGAATGAATGGCCCCAAGGTTACTTGCAATGGAAACAGGATTCAACCATTTTATTGTCTGACACCAAATCTCATAAACTTAATATCTTGTTCTCAGCTATTGCAAAGAAATAAAGAATCACTCATGGTTTCAAAAACTATATCCTTCTATAAGGCTTTTAAATATCTGTGAGGACCCCAGTCATTTCTGCAACATAAGTGAAATGGATGGAAATTAATTTTAATATTGATTTTAAATCTTCAAATCATATTAGCCAAAGATCCCCAGTGCCTGTCTAAAGAGCAAATGGAAATTACGGAGAAATTTGTAATTCTATATTATATGTATCTTCTAATATTTATTTTTCTTGTTAGGCTGTAGATTTTTGCAGGATGATAAACAATTGTTCCTTTGAAATACTTCACCTTCTCCTGATTCCAATTTTTCACTTGGATTCATATGTCTCTGATTGGAAGAGAATTCTTCATTTCTATGGCAACAAGCATTTTGTTCCCTGTCCCCTCCTTTTTAAAAATCCAAACAGATATCCTTTCCTTCAAAATTGGAATAAACAGTGGAAACAGGTGACTCTATTTTTAAAGTATGTTTCCTTCCACAAATAGTTTCTTGTCATCAAGTTAGAAGAAATGTTCTTCAAGACCTCGCCTTCCCTTGCCTTCAATTTTATACTAAAATATAGTCAGCCTTCCAGATCTGTGGGTTCTGCAATTGTGGATTCAACCAAGCATGGATCAAAAAGATTCACAATAAAAATTTCATCTGTACTAAACGTGTACAGACTTCTTTATTGTCATTATTCCCTGTAACAGCTATTTACATAACAATTTTACTTTATATTAGATATTATAAGTAATCCAGGGATGACTTAAAGTGATGTGGAAGGACATGCATAGGTTATGTGCAAATACCACACCATTTTATCTAAGGGGCTTGAGCATCTGTGGATAAGCAAGGGATCCTTGAATCTGCAGATACCATGGGGACAATTAGCAGTTGGCCTGATGTCTTGCCAGGAGGGTCTGGGCTTAAGACTGCCCAGCTACAGGTCTATATTTTCCTTTGGGATAGGATAGAAAAGTTCTTTAGGGTTGTTTGACCTCCTTATTGATTATCCAGAACAAAGAACACGGATTCTCTGGAACATGGTGGACAGAGAGATGTCACATTTCAAAAAGAATGTATAAAGAGCATTAAATGCGATCCTTTAATGTCTTCCACTCTTTTCCAAGAGCATGAGGCCTTAAGAACTGGTAGTTCCAAGTATTAGGATGCTAACAAGTGTGCTCTTGGGTTGCAAATGTCACCAAAGGTCAGGAAGAATGGGTCCCAGCAGATGGGAACTTGAAATCACAACTGTACCATAAATGCTCCAGAGCAGCCCCGTGCCCCCTGAGATGCCCTAGTGGTCAATCCCCACTGTGTTCATTAATGTTCTAACCAATGTCTAGCTTTTGATGGATGTTTTGTCCACCCTTCCCACCTTGTTCACACATGGATAGTCAAGTGTTCCCTGGGATTATGCATATGTTTTCCTTAGCTCCATCTTGGAGTTGGTATGACATGGTGATGAGCCAATGCCTTACCACTAGATTGAGTTACTTTCTGTCAACTTTCAGAAAGCCATTTGGCCTGAGTGAATCTCAGTGTCCTCCTCTAGAGTTGGGGTTACTATTGCCTGTACTAGAGAACACTCAGTGAGGTTATATTTCCAAAGCATCTGACACAGTACCTGGCTTGTTTTTAAATTATTCTTTATAATTTTTAATATTATTAACTCAATAAGGATCTAATCATGCTCCTTCTCACCATTCCATGGTCATTATTTTCCAGTTGGACATCATAGACTTATTTGTGGGTTGTCTCAATGAGGCACTCTACTATCCTAGATTTGAGAGAAACTTAAGCTTTTCATTAACTTCTTTAGTCCTGGGCATCCTTTAATTCACCAATTTTAACTCCCATTTTTAATTACCAGGATTAAATGCAGAGATGAAATATTAGGGATGAGACATGTGCTTACGTTAAGAAAGACATTCAGCTAGATCCTAGTTCCACCACTTACCTGCTGATGCTATGGCTATCAAATGAGTAATTCATCTTCCTCTCAGGCCTTCTGTCCCTCCCAGGTGTAAGTGTGCAATAGCAGTGCTTTCTTTACAGGATTCACTTAGGCAACAGACCAGGTAAGTGTACAGCAGTATCTGGCATGGTGCCTGACCTACACGTGTGAGGCCCTTCCTCGCTTCCTGCTGACGTCACCACTCCTTTTGTCTCCCACTTTTAGGCACCAAATACTACTTTGAGAGGATGATTCCTTTGGAATTGTTTTGGTTACTCATTGCTGCAAAACTCACTTAGGGCAATAATAGTTATTTACTTTTCTCAAAATGCCTGCTTTGAGTAGGGTTCAGCAGAAATAGCTCATTGTTACTCTGCCTGTAGTGGGTGGCTGCTGAGTAGGGAGGATTAACCGGAGCCACGAAGAGAAGATCTGTTTTCAAGGTGGCATCCCCATGTGGATGCAAGTTGGTGCCTGTTATTGACTGGGAGCTCAACCAGGACCCAGGGTCTAGGGACTTGTTCCCTTTCTACATGGGCTATCTTAGAGCATGGCAGGAGGTGGGGTCTTCAAGAAGAAGCATTCTAAGAGAAAAAGGAAAGAGTACAAGTAATTTTGCAACTTAGCTCTACAAGTCACACTGTGGCACTTGATTTGGATTGTCCAAGATGGAGGGGATCATCCCATTACTCAATAGGAAGAGCTCCAAATTCAGATTTTAAGATCACATGAGACAGCAAATATTGTTGTTATTCTCTTTGGAAAATACAATCTGCCACACAAGCCATTTACCTGAAAGTAAATGTAAAAATATAGACTTACTATAGTCCACCCCACGTATATTTCACCATTGAGCTGAACCCCAAAGCTTAGGAGACTGGAATACACATTGGTTAAGGCTTCAAGGGCATTCATTTTTATATCCAAAAGCCACTAGGCCACTTACTTACTCATGTAACTTTAAGCAAACAATTTAACTCCTGGGATTCAGTTCTTATCTATGAAATAGAAATAGTAATTGTACATCACTCATAGGACTTTTTTTTTTTTGGTAGGGGGTACCAGGGATTGAATTTAAGGCCACTTAACGCATGAAGCATGTCCCCAGCCCTGTTTTATAATTTATTTAGAGACAGGGTCTCACGGAGTTGCTTAGCACCTTGCTTTTTTGCTGAGGCTGGCTTTGAACTCCTGATCCTCCTGCCTCACCTGCTGGGAGTACAGGCATGCGCCACTGCATCCGGCTCAGGACTGTTTTGAAGAAGTTTACGAGTGTACATTATATGTAGCAAAAAAGTTAATTATTTTTACTCATTAATCTGATTACTTCTTTAGATGACAAAAAAGTTATCTTACTTATTGGTAAAATGGTGACAGCTTTTCCATGAGATACCCTGTGAATTATCAGAAGGAACCAGGGACAATGCCACCTCTCCCAGCTCATCTTGTGGCAGGTTATAAAAAAGAATGTGGATGGTAGAGTCAGAAGACTTATGTTACATCCTTGACCTACTCCTTACCCATCTTACATTGTTATAATTGAATTGGTCTATCTTACATTACCATCATGAAATAACTGAGTCAAGCTAACTTTATAATGAAAAGAGGACTATGTAGCTCACAGTTCTGGAGATTCAAGGACATGGTGCCAATTTGACTCAGCTCCAGATGGTATCACATTCAAAATAGGAAATCAAAGATTCTGGAACTAGGGGACTGAACCCAGGGATACTTAAATACCAAGCCATGTTCTAGATATTTTCATTTTTTTTATTTTGAGACAGAGTCTCACTAAGTTGCTGAAGCTGGCTTTGAACTCATGATCCTCCTGCTTGGTCTCCTAAGACACTGATACTGCACGCATATGACACCATGCCTGGCAGGCTTTTATAACAACTCTTTCATAAGAAATAACCAGGGTCCCATGAGAAATACCTAATTCCCTCAGAGGGCAGCAGGCTCCAAGAACCTCTGATGAGGCTCCACTTCTTAAGCGATGGCTCCACCATCTCCCAACATCACCTTCCTGGGGACCTAGGTCCCTACCCATGAGTTTGTAGGGGGACAAACCATAGCACTGCCTTTTGGAAAGTTATACCATCTTTTTGAACATCTATCAAAGGGGCCAACTGTTATTACGGGCACTGAATCAAATCGTATGCATGATTATGTTCTACTGCTCAGATACAAAATAGACTGGAGTAGAGAAAGGCATCAAAGTTTGCTCACAGCAATAATATGAGTCATAAGTACATTCATGGAAGAGCATCCAATTTAATGAGAATTTGAAGAGACAGAAAACTTGCAAAACATTTGAAATCTTCAACCCCTCGAAGCACATTGTCTTTTAAAATATACTTGGAGCTAACCAAGAGGGTCAGGTCTTTTGATGAGCCACTGGGTGTGAATTTTGGTAGTGGAAACTTGTGATGAGGATATAATGAGAAAACCCACACCTGAGAAGGAAGCTGACAGAACCAGAGGCACAGAGACACAGGGTAAAGCAAGCGCAGCTTTATGGGGAGGTCTGGGACACAGTGTGCTTGGCAGATCAAAGATGCATACCGAAGGGAAAGAGACTGAGCCACAAATAACGTACCAAACCTTTATGTTCCAGGTCAACAAGGTTATTGAAAGAACTGGTGTCTTTCACACTGTGGTGTCTCCTCTTATGGTACTTTCTATGGTATTTGCCTGTGAGCATATGGTACCCCCCCACACACACATATGGTGGTGTCCCCTGTCTCCTATGGACGGTGCTGAGAACACCACCACCGTATGACAGCATTTCCATACATAAATGCTCTCCAAGTTCTCTGCAAATGAAGTAGACACAAAATTTCAGACCATTTTAATCCTTTTGGGATATACTTGTTTATACTAGAACATATCTAGCAGGTGGGGGGCTCATGATTTCTTAGGTTTTTCATGTTTCTATGGGAATTGGCAACAGACACAAAAATAAGAGAGCTGAAGGAGCAGTCTGTGCCCATACCTGTGCTCGGAGACCTCTCAACACCATCTGCACCTTGTTCCTCCTCCACTACAGACACAACTTCTCTGCTGGAGTGTTCTCAGTGGGTACCGTAGGTGCTCTACCCAGGGCCACTCAGCTCCTTTGGCCATTTCTGGCTACCCTTCTCCAGGCTTTAGTGTGTTTTTAATCTCCAAACATCTGCTGCTCCCCTTCCTCTCCTGAGCCCTGCCCCTGAGCTCTGGCACTGATTTGCTCTAGAAGTGCCTGGGAGTTTACATCTTAAGAAATCATCTTCAGCCCGTGATGGCACACGTGGAAGCAGGAGAGCCAGGCTCCCTTGTTTGGGGGCAAAGCAATTCTGAGGTGCAGCATATCTGCAGAGTTCCTCTAGGAGTCAAAGCTGAAGCCACCTTTTTCTGGAACTACCTGTAGCCCTGGCCCATGCCCACTACCAGTCTCATGAAGCACTTCCAGAGTACATCCTTGTGCTCAGATCCTCATCTTGGGGACGGATAATGAGGACCTACCAAGACACGGCATGTTATCAGGAAAAGCAAAGCATCTATTTTATCTATATTTTTTTTCAGTACATATTGTTAATAGGCTTTCTTTCTTCCTTTTTAGCACAAGCATTATACTATTATTACACCTAAAAATTCATTAAAATTCTTTAACACCATCTAGTAGTCTCAGAAATATGTTTTTTGACTTTGGTTTTTACAAATTCGAATCCATAAAGTCCACATATTACATACAGTAAGTATGTTTATGCTCTACTTTGGATTTTTTTTTTTAAAGAGAGAGTGAGAGAGGAGAGAGAGTGATAGAGAGAATTTTAAATATTTATTTATTTATTTTTTAGTTCTCGGCGGACACAACATCTTTGTTGGTATGTGGTGCTGAGGATCGAACCCGGGCCGCACGCATGCCAGGCGAGCGCACTACCGTTTGAGCCACGTCCCCAGCCCTACTTTGGATTTTTTTATTTTGGTTTTTAATTCTAATCTGTTGTATATGACAGCAGAATGCATTACAGTTTATATCACATATATAGAGCAGAATTTTTCATGTCTCCGGTTGTACACAAAGTATACTTACACCATTTGTGTCTTCATACATGTACGTAAGGTAATGATGTCCATCTCATTCCACTGTCTTTCCTACTCCCATGTCCCTTCCCTTCCCCTTCCACCCCTTTGCCCTATTAGAGTTTGTCTAATAATCCTTTGGTCCCTCTTCCAACTCCACTATGAATCAGCCTCCTTATATCACAGATAAAATTTGGAATTTGGTTTTTTGGAATTGGCTTACTTCACTTAGCATAATATTCTCCAACTCTATCCATTTACCTGAAAATGCCATGATTTTATTTTCTTTTATTGCTGAGTAATATTTGATTGTGTGTATATACCACATTTTTTTAAACTATTCATCTATTGAAGGGCATCTAGATTGGTTCCACAGTTTAGCTATTGTGAATTGTGCTGCTCTAAACATTGATGTGGCTGTGTCCCTGTAGTATGCTGTTTTTAAGTCCTTTGGGTATAGACCAAGAAACTGGGTCAAATGGTGGTTCTATTCCCAGTTTTCCAAGGAATCTCCATACTGCTTTCCATATTGGCTGCACCGTTTTGCAGTCCCACCAGGAATGTATGAGTGTGTCTTTTTCTTTACATTCTCACCAATACTTACTGTTATTTATATTCTTTTTTTTTATTGGTTGTTCACAACATTACAAAGCTCTTGACATATCATATTTCATACATTAGATTGAAGTGGGTTATGAACTCCCAATTTTACCCCAAATGCAGATTGCAGAATCATGTCGGTTACACATCCACAATTTTACATAATGCCCAATTAGTAATTGTTGTATTCTGCTACCTTTCCTATCCCCTACTATCCCCCCTCCCCTCCCCTCCCATCTTCTCTCTCTACCCCATCTACTGTAATTCATTACTCTCCTTGTTTATTTTCCCATTCCCCTCACAACCTCTTATATGTAATTTTGTATAGCAATGAGGGTCTCCCTCCATTTCCATGCAATTTCCCTTTACTCTTCCTTTCCCTCCCATCTCACGACTCTGTTTAATGTTAGTCTTTTCTTCCTGCTCTTCCTCCTTGCTCTGTTCATAGTTGCTCTCATTATATCAAAGAAGACATTTGGTATTTGTTTTTTAGGGATTGACTAGCTTCACTAAGCATAATCTACTCTAGTGCCATCCATTTCCCTGCAAATTCTATGATTTTGTCATTTTTTATTGTTGCATAGTACTCCATTGTGTATAGATGCCACATTTTTTTTTATCCATTCATCTATTGAAGGGCATCTGGGTTGGTTCCACAGTCTAGCTATTGTGAATTGTGCTGCTATGAACATCGATGTGGCAGCATCCCTGTAGCATGCTCTTTTAAGGTCTTCAGGGAATAGTCCGAGAAGGGCAATAGCAGGGTCAAATGGTGGTTCCATTCCCAGCTTTCCCAGGAATCTCCAAACTGCTTTCCAAATTGGCCGCACCAATTTGCAGTCCCACCAGCAATGTACAAGAGTACCCTTTTCTCCACATCCTCGCCAGCACTTGTTGTTGTTTGACTTCATAGTGGCTGCCAATCTTACTGGAGTGAGATGGTATCTTAGGGTGGTTTTGATTTGCATTTCTCTGACTGCTAGAGATGGTGAGTATTTTTTCATGTACTTGTTGATTGATTGTATGTCCTCCTCTGAGAAGTGTCTGTTCAGATCCTTGGCCCATTTGTTGATTGGGTTATTTGTTATCTTATTGTCTAATTTTTTGAGTTCTTTGTATACTCTGGATATTAGGGCTCTATCTGAAGTGTGAGGAGTAAAAATTTGTTCCCAGGATGTAGGCTCCCTATTTACCTCTCTTATTGTTTCTCTTGCTGAGAAAAAACTTTTTAGTTTAAGTAAGTCCCATTTGTTGATTCTTGTTATTAACTCTTGTGCTATGGGTGTCCTATTAAGGAATTTGGAGCCCGACCCCACAATATGTAGATCGGAGCCAACTTTTTCTTCTATCAGACGCAGAGTCTCTGATTTGATATCAAGCTCCTTGATCCATTTAGAGTTAACTTTTGTTCATGGTGAGAGGAAGGGATTCAGTTTCATTTTTTTGCATATGGATTTCCAGTTTTCCCAACACCATTTGTTGAAGATGCTATCCTTCCTCCATTGCATGCTTTTAGCCCCTTTATCAAATATAAGATAGTTGTAACTTTGTGGATTGGTCTCTGTGTCCTCTATTCTATACCATTGGTCCACTTGCCTGTTTTGGTACCAGTACCATGCTGTTTTTGTCACTATTGCTCTGTAATATAGTTTGAAATCTGGTATCGCTATACCGCCTGATTCACACTTCCTGCTTAAAATTGCTTTTGCTATTCTGGGTCTTTTATTTTTCCATATGAATTTCATGATTGCTTTATCTATTTCTACAAGAAATGCCATTGGGATTTTGATTGGCATTGCATTAAACCTATAGAGAACTTTTGGTAATATCGCCATTTTGATAATGTTAGTTCTGCCTATCCATGAACAGGGTATATTTTTCCATCTTCTAAGATCTTCTTCTACTTCTCTTTTTAGGGTTCTGTAGTTTTCATTGTATAAATCTTTCACCTCTTTTGTTAGGTTGATTCCCAAGTATTTTATTTTTTTGGAGCATATTGTGAATGGAGTGTTTGTCCTCATTACCGTTTCAGAAGTTTTGTTGCTGATATACAGAAATGCCTTTGATTTATGCGTGTTGATTTTATATCCTGCCACTTTGCTGAATTCATTTATTAGTTCTAGTAGTTTCTTTGTAGACCCTTTTGGGTCTTCTAAGTATAGAATCATGTCATCTGCAAACAGTGATAATTTAAGTTCTTCTTTTCCTATTTTTATGCCTTTAATTTCTTTTGTCTGTCTAATTGCTCTGGCCAGTGTTTCGAGAACTATATTGAATAGAAGTGGTGATAGAGGGCATCCCTGTCTTGTGCCAGATTTTAGAGGGAATGCCTTCACCTTTTGTCCATTCAGAATGATGCTAGCCTGAGGCTTAGCATAGATAGCTTTTACAATGTCAAGGTACGTTCCTGTTATCCCTAGTTTTTCAAGTGTTTTGAACATAAAGGGATGCTGTACTTTGTTGAATGCTTTCTCTGCGTCTATTGAGATGATCATATGGTTCTTATCTTTAAGTCTATTGATGTGGTGAATAACATTTATTGATTTCCGTATATTGAACCAGCCTTGCATACCAGGGATGAATCCTACTTGATCATGGTGCACAATTTTTTTGATGTGTTTTTGTATTCGATTCGCCAAAATTTTATTGAGGATTTTTGCATCTAGGTTCATTAGAGATATTGGTCTGTAGTTTTCTTTCTTTGAGGTGTCTTTGTCTGGTTTTGGAATCAGGGTGATGTTGGCCTCATAGAATGAATTTGGAAGAGCTCCCTCTTTTTCTATTTCCTGAAATAACTTGAAAAGTATTGGTATTAATTCTTCTTTAAAGGTTTTGTAAAACTCCGCTGTATACCCATCCGGTCCTGGGCTTTTCTTGGTTGGTAGTCTTTTGATGGCTTCTTCAATTTCATCCATTGATATTGGTCTGTTCAAATTGTGTGTATCCTCCTGACTCAGTCTAGGCAAATCATATGACTTAAGAAATTTATCGATGTCTTCACTATCTTCTATTTTATTGGAATATAGGTTTTCAAAATAATTTCTAATTGTCTTCTGTATTTCTGTAGCATCTGTTGTGATATTGCCTTTTTCATCCCGTATGTTAGTAATTTGAGTTCTCTCTCTTCTTCTCTTTGTTAGCATGGCTAAAGGTCTGTCGATCTTATTTATTTTTTCAAAGAACCAACTTTTAGTTTTGTTAATTTTTTCAATAGTTTCTTTTGTTTCAATTTCATTAATTTCCGCTCTGATTTTAATTATTTCTTGCCTTCTGCTACATTTGCTGTTGTTTTGCTCTTCCTCTTCTAGGGCTTTGAGATGAAGTGTGAGCTCATTTATTTGTTGGTTTTTTCTTTTTTTGAGGAATGACCACCAGGCGATGAATTTTCCTCTTAAAACTGCTTTCATTGTGTCCCATAGATTCCGATATGTTGTGTCTGTATTTTCATTTATCTCTAAGAATTTTTTGATTTCCTCCTTTATGTCTTCTGTAACCCATTGATCATTCAGTAACATATTGTTCATTTTCCATGTGATGTAGGATTTTTCCTTCCTTCTTTTATCATTGATTTCCAGTTTCATTCCATTATGATCAGATAAAATGCATGGTATTATCTCCACCCCTTTATATTTACTGAGCGTTGCCCTGTGGCATAATATATGGTCTATTTTTGAGAAGGATCCATGTGCTGCAGAGAAAAAAGTATATCCATTTGATGATGGTTGATATATTCTATATATGTCAGTTAAGTCTAGGTTATTAATTGTGGTATTGAGTTCTATAGTTTCCTTATTCAACTTTTGTTTGGAGGATCTGTCCAATGGTGAGAGAGGTGTGTTGAAGTCACCCATAATTATTGTGTTGTGGTCTATTTGATTCTTGAACTTGAGGAGAATTTGTTTTATGAATGTCGCAGCGCCATTATTTGGTGCATAAATATTGATAATTGTTATGTCTTGTTGGTGAATGGTTCCTTTCAACAGTATATAATGTCCTTCTTTATCCCTTTTGATTAACTTAGTCTTGAAGTCGATTTTATTCGATATGAGGATGGCCACCCCTGCTTGCTTACGAGGACCGTGTGCGTGGTATATTTTTTCCCATCCTTTCACCTTCAGCCTGTGTATGTCTTTTCCAATCAGATGTGTCTCCTGGATGCAGCATATTGTTGGATTTGTTTTTTTAATCCATGATATCAGCCTATGTTGCTTTATTGGAGAGTTTAAGCCATTAACATTCAGAGTTACTATTGATATATGGTTTGTACTTCCATCCATGTTTGATTATTTATCCTTTTTTTAAAAAAAAAATTTAATTTGTTTCTCCATGATTATTTTTCCCCTCTCCCTCTGTCTTTACCGAGGCACTTCCCTCTGGTCGTTTTGGTTATTGTTTTTCATTTCTTCCTCATGTAGTGTTTTGCTCAAAATGCTTTGCAATGCTGGTTTTCTGGCTGCAAATGCTTTTAACTTTTGTTTATCATGAAAGATTTTTATTCCATTGTCATACCTGAAGCTTACTTTTGCTGGATACAGAATTCTTGGTTGGCATCCATTGTCTTTCAGTGTTTGAAATACATTGTTCCATGACCTTCTTGCTTTCAGTGTCTATGATGAAAAATCCGTTGTTAACCTTATTGGTTTACCCCTGAATGTAATCTGTCTCCTTTCTCTTGTAGCTTTTAATATTTTCTCTTTGTTCTGTATATTGGATATCTTCATAACAATGTGTCTTGGCATTGGTCTACTGTGATTTTGTGTGCTCGGTGTCCTGTATGCATCTTCAATTTGTATATCTGTTTCCTTTTTTATTTCTGAAAAGTTTTCTGTAATTATTTCATTCAGCAGGTTACTCATTCCCTTGGTTTGAATCTCTGTACCTTCTTCTATCCCGATGACTCGTAAGTTTGGTTTTTTTATGTTATCCCATAACTCTTGGATGTTTTTCTCGTGATTTTTTACCAGCCTTTCTGAGTTGGCTAGACTCTTTTCAAGATGAAATATTTTGTCTTCATTATCTGACGTTCTGGCTTCTACTTGCTCCACTCTGTTAGTGATACTCTCAATTGAGTTTTTAATTTGGTTTATAGTTTCCTTCATTTCTAAGATTATGGTTTGATTCTTTTTTATAATCTCTATCTCCTGATAAAGGTGCTTAACTTCTTTTATCTCTTTGTGTAATACATTCTCAATGTGTTCTTTCGTGCTTGAATTTGCTGTCTCGTATCCTCTTTAAGGTTCCATTCCATCTGTCTAAGGTGTTCCTTGAGTTCTTTATATGACCATTTTTCTGATGACTCTAGGTCCTCCTGAATATTTAAGCTGTCCTGCATTGTTTGTACTCCTTTTCTTCCTTGCTTTTTGAAGCTGCTCATGTTACTTCTTGTTCTGTTTGACTGCTGAGTTACTGTTTACTCCTATAAATTTATTTGATGCTTGGGAGGAAAGGTATTAGAAGGGAAGGGAAAAAGTCACTAAAGAGAATGAGAATAAGCAGGTAGAATTCAAGGAAGGGGGGGAAAGATAATTGAAAAGAAATGAAAAGACAAAAGAAGAAAAAAAATAGGAAATAAAAAAAGAAAAAAAATTTTTTTAACTAATAAAAAAAATTAAAATTAAAATTGGAAGAAAAAAAATTGTAAAAAAAATTAAAAAAACAAGAAAGAAAAATGAAAATGAAAGAAAACCCGAAATCAAAATTAAAAAAAAAAAACTAATAAATGCAGTCTTAGAGTTTGATTAACTTCTCTTCCAGTAGGTGGCGCTGTGACTACCAGGCCATGTTTCTCCTATCAATACGCGGAAACCAATCACTGTGCAGCAGCTCCTCCTCCCAGACTGGGCGAGTCTCCAATCCTGGGTGCCTAGGGAGTCCTCTTGTGTCTAGTCACGTTCCCACTATTCCTCTAGCCAGGCCCCTCTCATGGGTGCCGCTTACCACAATACTGGGTACATGCCAGATCTGCTGCTCTCGGGAGCCCTGTTGTCATGAATGACTGGGCACACTCTTCCAGTTTGCCAATCCCTCAGACCCTAAGTTTTTAGAGCTTGGGGCTGAGAATCCTCAGCGAGTTTTACTGCCCCTCCGGTAGCCACACCCCCGGTAGCTGGTGCAAGAGACCTCAGCTGTCAGCACTGGTGGGAGCGGTAGTCCCGCGCCGCGGGTCCCGTGCCACCTCTAATTCCCTCGGTCTGGCTACCATGCTCACGGGAGAGCTGGGAGGGGCCCTTACAGGAGAGCTGAGATTGGTCCTTAAGGTTTCCCCCATGTGTGGAGAGGGAAGGCTAGCGAATTACACACCTGTAGCTGCAGGTTTCAATGAAGTTATCTCCTCCGCCGCAGTCTGATGATGTCAGTTGTCTGCCATGGTGGTATCTCTTGCAAATGGCGACAGTTCGTTTCCCTTTGCTGGGTGACCAATGCAACGGGTGGGTCCTTACTGTCTCTCCCAAGCCCTGTTTCAAACCTGTGGCCACTACCTATGAAGGCTCGGTTGGCATTTACCTCTGTAGGATCAGAAGGGCTGACCGGTTGTTTCAGCTGGATGGATTAGTGCTGAGTCACAGCTGTTTGTCTGCGGGAAGCAGGCGAATGGGAGCTTGAATTCAGCCGATCCAGGTTCAGTGTGTGTTCTGAGAGGCCCAGACTGCTCGTCCCAGATCCACGTCAGCTCAGCATTGCCTAGTGATCCTGAGCAAACAGAATTAGGCTGTTTACGACTCCCTATGCCTGCACAGCTGAAGAGGTCAGAGAGTTGATCTCTCTGCGCCCGCCACCATGTTGGAATCCCCCCTGTTGTTTATATTCTTAATAGCTGCCATTCTGACTGGAGTGAGATGAAATCTTAGAGTAGTTTTGATTTGCATTTCTATAATTGCTAGAGATGTTAAAACTTTTTTAATATATTTGTTGATTGATTGTATATCACCTTCTGAGAAGTATCTGTTCAATTTCTTGACACATTTATTGATTGGGTTATTTGTTTTTTTGGTGTTTAGCTTTCTGAGATCTTCATGTACCCTAGAGATTAGTGCTCTATTTGATGTGCAAGTGATAAAAATTTGCTCCCAAGCTGTAGGCTCTCTACTCACCTCACTAATTGTTTCTTTGGTTGAGAAGAAGCTTTTTAGTTTGAATCCATCACATTTATTAATTCTTGATTTTAATTTTTGAGCTGTAAGAGTCTTATTAAGGAAATAGGGACATAATCCGATATGATTGAGATTTGGGCCTACTTTTACTTTTATTAGATGCAGATCTCTGGTTTAATTTCTAGGTCCTTGATTCATTTTGAGTTGAGTTTTGTGCATTTATTGTGTTGCATATGGATTTCCAATTCTCCCAGCACCATTTGTTGAAGAGGCTATCTTTTCTCTAATGCATGTTTTTGGCAACTTTGTCTAATATAAGATACCTGTAATTATGTGGGTTAGTCTCTGTGTCTCTATTCTGTACCATTGATCTACCAGTGTGTTTTGGTGCCAATACCGTTCTGTTTTTGTTACTATTGCTCTGTAGTATAGGTTTGGTCTGGTATAGTTATGTCACCTGCTTTATTCTTCCTGCTAAAGATTGATTTAGCTATTATGGGTCTCTTATTTTTCCAGATGCATTTAATGACTTATTTTTCTATTTCTATGAGGAACGTCATTGGGATTTTGATTGGAATTGCATTAAATCTGAATAGTGCTTTTGATAATATGGTCATTTTGACATTATTAATTCTGCCTATCCAAAGACAAGGGAGATCTTTTCATGTTCTAAGGTCTTCTTTAATTTATTTCTTTAGTGTTCTGTAGTTTTCATTGTAGAGGTCTTTCACCTCTTTTGTTAGGTTGATTCCCAAGTTGTTTTTTTTTTTTGAGGCTACTGTAAATGGGATAATTTTCCTCATTTCACTTTATGAGGATTTGTCATACAGAAATTCCTTTGATTTATGGGTGTTGATTTTATTTCCTGCTACTTTGCTGAATTCATTTACTAGTTCTAGAAGTTTTCTGGTAGAACTTTTAGGGTCTTCTAGGTATAGAATCATATCATCAGCAAATAATGCCAATTTGAGTTCTTATTTTCCTATGTGTATCCCTTTAGTTTCTTTCTTCTGTCTAATTGCTCTGGCCCGTGTTTCAAGAACTATATTAAATAGAAGTGGTGAAAGAGGGCATCCCTGTCTTGTACCAGTTTTTAGAGGGAATGCCTTTAATTTTTCTTCATTTAGAATGATGTTGGCCTGGGGCTTAGCATAGATTGCTTTTATGATGTTGAGATATGTTCGTGTTATCCCTAGTTTTTCTAGTGTTTTGAACATAAAGGGGTGCTATATTTTGTCAAACATTTTTTTCTGCATCTACTGAAATGATCATATGATTCTTATCTTTAAGTTTATTGATGTGATGAATTACATTTATTGATTTCCATATGTTGAACCAACCTTGTATCACTTGGATGAATCCCACTTGGTCAGGGTGCACTATCTTTTTGATAAGTTTTTGTATTCCATTTGTCATAATTTTATTGAGAATTTTTCCATCTATGTTCATTAGAGATATTGGTCTGAAGTTTTCTTTCTTTGATGTGTCTTTGTCTGGTTTGGGGATCAGGGTGATATTGGCTTCATAGAATGAGTTTGAAAGTGCTCCCTCTTTTTCTACTTCCTGAAATTAATTGAAGAGTATTGGTATTAGTTCTTCCTCAAAGGTCTTGTAGAACTCAGCTGTGTATCCATCTGGTCCTGGGCTTTTCTTGGTTGATAGACTTATGATGGCGTCTTCTATTTCATTGCTTGAAATTGATCTGTTTAAATTGTGTACATCATCCTGAATCAATTTGGGCAAATCATGTGACCCTGGAAATTTGTCAATACCTTCAATATTTTCTATTTTATTGGAGTACAAGTTTTCAAAATAATTTCTAATTATCTTCTGTATTTCTGTAGTTTCTGTTGTGATGACATTTCCTTTTTCATCATGTATGTTAGTAATTTGAGTTTTCTTTCTTCTTCTCTTTTTTAGCATGGGTAAGGGCTTATCAGTTTTATTCATTTTTTTAAAGAACCAAATTTTGCTTTGTCAATGTTTTTAATTGTTTCAATTTCATTGATTTCAGCTCTGACTTTAATTATTTCCCATCTTCTACTGCCTTTGGTGTTGATTTGTTCTTATTTTCTAGGGCTTTGAGATATAGTGTTGAGTCATTTATTTGTTGACTTTTTCTTCTTTTAAGGAATGAACTCTTTGCAATGAACTTTCCTCTTAATACACTTTCATAGTGTTCAAGAGATTTGTGTACATTGTATCTGTATTCTCTTTCACTCTAAGAATTTTTTAACATTCTCCTTGATGTCTTTTGCAACCCATTGTTCATTCAGTAGCATATTATTTAGTCTCCAGGTGTTGGAGGAGCTTTTATTTTTATTTTATCATTGATTTCTCATTTCATTCCATTATGATCTGATGGAATGCAGGATAGTATTTCTATTTTTTTATATTTGCTAAGAGTTGCATTGTGGCTTAATATATGGTCTATTTTATAGAAGGATCCATGTGCTGCTGAGAAGAAAGCATATTCATTCATTGAAGGATGGCATATTCTATATATGTCAGTTAAGTCTAAGTTATTGATTGTATTATTGAGTTCTATTGTATTATTGTTCAGCTTTGGTTTGGACTATCTGTCCAGTGGTGAAAGAGATATGTTAACGTCACCCAGAATTATTGTGTTGTGGTCTATTTGACTCTTGAACTTGAGAAGAGTTTGTTTGACAGATGTAGATGTTGCATTGTTTGGGGCATATGAATCTATTATTGTTATGTCTTGTTGATGAATGTTTCCCTTAAGCGGTATGAAATATCCTTCTTTATCCATTTTGATTAACTTTGCCTTGAAGTCTACTTTATTTGATATGAGGATGGAAACCCTGCTTGCTTCTGCAGTCCATGTGAGTGGTATGATTTTTCCCATCATTTCACCTTCAATCTGTGGATATCTTTTCTTATGAGATGAGTCTCTTGGAGTCAGCATATTTTTGGGTCATTTTTTAAAATTGAATCTGCCAGTCTATGTCTTTCGATTGGTGAGTTTAGGCCATTAACATTCAGGTTTATTATTGAGACATGATTAGTTTTCACAGACATTTTTGTTTATTTTTTGTATTTAACTTGACTTGGTTTCTCCTTTGATTAGTTTTTCCTTTAGTATAATACCTCTCTTTGCTGATTTTCATTGTTGTTTTTCAATTCCTCGTCAAAGAATATTTTGCTGTTATATATGGTTCTATAGTGCAGGGTTTTGAGTTGTAAATTCTTCTAACTTTTGTTTATCATGGAAGGTTTTATTTCATCATCAAATGTAAAGCTTAATTTTGCTGGATACAAGATTCTCAGTTGGCATCCATTTTCTTTCAGAGCTTGATATATGTTGTTCCAGGATCTTCTAGCTTTCAGGGTCTGGGTTGAAAAATCTGCACATAATCTAAATGGTTTCCACCTATATATAATCTGATTCCTTTCTCTGTGGCTTTTAATATTCTCTCCTTATTCAGTATGTTAGGCATTTTCATTATAATGTGCCTTGGTGTGGATCTGTTGTAATTTTGTACATTTGGCGTTCTGTAAGCCTTCTAAATTTGGTTTTCCAATTCATTCTTAATGTTTGGAAATTTTTCTGATATTGTTTCATTGAATAGATTGTTCATTCCTTTGGTTTGGAACTCTATTCCTTCCTCTATCCCAATAACGCTTAAATTTGGTCTTTTCATGCTATTCCATATTTCTTGAATGTTCTGCTCATGGTTTCTTACCATTTTCACTGTGTGATCTACGTTCTTTTTAACATTATATATTTTGTCTTCATTGTCTGAGGTCCTGTCTTCCAAGTGGTCCAATCTGTTGGTGATGCTTTCAATTTAACTTTTAATTTGGTTTATTGTTTATTTCATTTCAAGGATTTCTATTTGTTTTTTTTTGTTTGTTTGTTTTTGTAGAACCTCTATCTCCCTATTGAAGTAGTCTTTTGCTTCCTCTATTTGTTTATGTAGTTCTTTGTCAAAATGATCTTTTGCTGCCTGTATTTGCTCTCTTATATCATCCTTTAATTCACAGAATATTTTAATTATGTGCATCCTGAACTCCTTCTCTATCCTTTCTTCTCCTGTGTTGGCCATGGATTCTAATAATATGGTATCTTGTTTTGTTTTGTCTTTTCATATTGCTTGTATGTCTTCCCTTCGAGCACTACGGATCCAAGGCATTACCTTTTTTTATCCAATAGGCTTATAGTGCCCCTGAAGGGATCCAATACCTTTCCTTTGAGGTAAAGGACAATGTTAAGAGATCCCAATATAAATATTATACACCCTAAAAACCAACTGTTTGCTATTATGACATTTACAGTTTGGTCACAATGTACAGAAATGGTGAATTTGATTATTAACTACAATATACTCAGTAGGTTTGTAAAAGGGTTTACAGTGTCTGATGGTGGACAAAAAACCGGGGGTGTGAGGAGTAGGATGATATGCTGAGTAGATAGGAGGTGAGACTATAGAGTTATTATATCTTAGAAAGAGTGTAAGAGAAATCTAAAGAGGAAGATTAGTAGCAGGAGAAGAAAGAAAAAGTAATTTTGGGTAGACAAGTGGGAAGGTGGTAGAGTACATAAAGCAAACACACATATATATTAAGAAAAATTAAAAATGTTAAAATAGTAGAAATTGGTGGAAAAAAAGAAAAAGAATATACAATACAACTGTAATATACTATTCAGATGTCCCAGTCCTCAAAATCCAAATTCATGCAAAGTTCTTGGTTTCATATATGTTAGAGATATGAGGGCAGGAGAAGAGAGAGGGAGGGGGGAAAAATCTTGAAGGAAGAAACAGAGATTGTTTTGGTTGGAGATCAGCATCGTTCCTGCTTCCTTTCTCATCCAATAGGTGGGTCCTCTCTTGTTAGTTGGTATCAACACCCTCAGGATAGTGGAGGTAACCCTGTTGCCACTGTGCCAGGGTGGCACCTACTAGGGAGGGGGGAGTTAGAAACTAGGTACCGGGCCCGCTGGAGTTCCAACCTGTGAGTTGCCCCCACTGAAGATGGTAATGAAGGTGGACCCAGATGAAGGTGCCTACTTTCAATGAAGGGGTATCGAATCAGGTTGGGGGAGCAAGGCACTGGCTTTGGATGATGAGTTCAGAGAAGAGATCTGTGGCATGCAGTGTGTGGCCATCGGCTGACTTTAGAGCCTGTGTGATGTTCTCGGATGCTGGCAGGTTACTGCACCTAGGGGACTATCTCTGGTGCTGCAGAGTCCCAAGATTGTAGTAACTAAAGGAGCCCCACATTGGTAGACAGAGGTTCACATGAGGGTGCAGCTGGAGTTCTTGTGTGTGGGAAGCTGCTGGTGTCCTGCACAGAAATGGCATCCATGGTATCTGTTTGGGTGGGTGGCCGAAATTTCTTCTTGAGGGCTGCTGCCACGATGATCTCGCTCTGGTACCTTGTAGTCCTGCATGAGCGAGTAATTGGGAGACCTACTCTGACACTGAGGCCTGGAGGCCTGGACAGGCATTCCTGCACAGGGATAGGAATATCGCTCACAGAGAAGCAGTATTCTCACTACTAGAATTCCAGGTCATGGAATGACACAGAATGCTGCCTCTGTGTCACCCGCCATCTTGGATTTCCCCTCTATGTTGGATTTGATGTGTCTCCCCATGGGCTCTGTGTTATAGGCTTGGTCCCTGGCATGGTACAATTGAGAGTTAGTGGAAACATCAGTAGGTGGGGCCTAGTATAAGGTCTTCAGGTCCTAGGGGTGCACCCTTGAAGGGGATTGTGGGATCCCATGTCTTCTGTTTTTCACTTCCCAGCCATGAGATGAATGGGTTCACTCCACCAAGTGTTCCCACCATAAGAAGCCAACTAACATGGTTACTTAGTTTTAAGGGCTACTCCCTCCTGAGAGCCAAGTATTTGTTGAAAAAAATCAGATCACTGGTGTTGAAAAGTTACCCATGTGAGTTTTGTGACAATTGCATCTTTGTGATTTGGAGTAACACTTATCACCACCATTCTTGAAAATTGATAATTGGATTTAAAGATTGATTCGATTCAGCTTTCTTTTTGCTTTTCTTTTTTTCCCCAAAAGTATCTCATGGGATCTGTGCTTCATATTGCCTTATCTCAAAACACCCATTATGTCTTATTCACACTAATCCATTATAGAATTATAAAATTCACTGTTACTCTTTCATTTAGTGGCTTTGGTGGCCAATGATGAGTGATAACTCCAAAATGCTGCTTTATTACAGATTGTAAAATAGTGAAATTGTATTCCATTCTTCCTTCTGCATTTATTAGCTGGTAACCCCTTCTAAAGAACAGTCTCTCATCAACTATTTGATTACCTGAAATATAATTTGTAAAAGAAAGCAGGATATGTACTTGATTGTTTACTTTTACTTGCCGAGTTCTAGATAAATGACTTGGTGTCATAGTAATCCAGATAGGTGACAAATTCAAGCAGCATACTTTTTTAAATTCTTGGATTGTTATATATTTGATCTAATTTATAAGGTCAGGATCCTTTTTGTTGTTTAAATTGTGCCATATTTGGTATTGGGATCTCATTCAACTCAGCTCTTATAGCTTTATACCAAAATCCCAGCAGTCTCCCTTGAAGTACAAGGTATTCCTGCCCAGACATGAAGTTAGCTTTTTCCTTTGCTTTCTTTTTTTTTTAAGAAGTCTGATTCCTGTTTATGAGAAATGATATTTAGAGACATAATCTGAGTGCTATGTTACAATTATTACTGAGTTGTTTCAGTTCTAGATCTTTTTTCAAACTGAGATATGAAATGCATGTGTGTATATATAAAATGCATGTTGTATATATAAAAAGTATTCTATATTTGTATGGATATTTACAACTCAAATAAAATATTGTAGCATTTTACTTAACTTCCTTGATTTTGTCTTATTCTCAGGACCCTTTTCCCTAACTACATTAGTGATCTTATTATTTTTATTCTTTAATACAAATCTCACACTTTCAAAATACTGATATTATTATTACAAAAACGTAGTTTGAATTTTCTGAGTCACTCCTTATATTTGAGGATTATTTTACCACAATGATTGGTCAAGTTACTCAAATTACTTTGCGCAAAGGTCACTGGTACAAATTTTTCTCTGCATTTTGCCATCAACATCATGTGCAACTATGTTGATTTGTTTTGTAATTCTGGAGATACTGAACATTTTAAATTTAAAATAGTATAGAAAATTTTCATGGTTCCAAAGTCAAAGCCATAAACCAAAGCAGACTCCTTGCCATGGTTTCCCTATTCCACCAAGGGTATCAATTTTGTTTGTTTTTAGTTTCTTCTTCCTTTCTATTTTTTTTTAAATAAGAAAATCTGTGTGCTTCATCTAGAAAAGGAGACAAATGTACACTTGGCTCTAAGTCTTGAATTTTTCCCTTAAAAATGTGAAAAACTTATAATGGGGGTCTCAGAATATTCCCCAAGAACTTCATTGTTTTCTTTTTCTTTTCTTTTTTTTCCTCTTTCTCTATTTAAAGCACCTTGAACTAAGCTGCTCAGACCTTCACTGCTTTGAAAATAGTTTTGCAAAATTAGTCCCCAGAGGGGTTGGCATGTGCTGCTGGACATGAGCCTGAGCTGAAGACACGTCCAATGAAGGGGCAGTTGACAAGAACCAACAGGGTACAGGGCTGAAGCCAATAATCAAAACCTTAACAGATTTTTACACCATGATGCAGAGTACTTAATAACTAATAGCAGGACCTTAAGAGTCAGATCAATCTGAGTGACCATCTGCTCACTATTTGACCTTGGGTAGAGTATGTTTATCTCTGTCCTGTAGGTTCTTTGTTCAAAAAGTGAGGATTCTTTTTAAAGTAAGAATATTGAATGTGATGATGTATATGATGCCCCTCACACAGAATGTTTATCATCATCGTCATCATCACCACCATCAGCACATAGAGCAGGCCCTTGCAGGCCAGAACTAGGACAGACCTAATGGAGATGTCCCTCACAGTGGCCTATACCCAGAGACATTTCCAAGGATCAGGATAAATTGAAGGTGTTGTTTGAAAGAGTGGTTACCTAAAAGAGAGGGACCAGCAAAGAAATAGACCATAACAGAGCAGCAAAGTTATAGCAAGAGACCAAGTGGAACTGGAAAAAATAAAGAGTGTTTTGAAGAGTGTGAGGGTGTCAAATTGAAACAGGAGCTAAGAAGAAATCCCAAGTGTAGAGAGGAGTATGGTGAGTGGCTTCTATGCAGTGCAGACTTAGTGCTCCCAAGGTAAATGTGAATGCTTCAAGCATCTATGTAGTATGAGGTTATCGGTGAAGCATTGCTTACCCAATATCAAGCGCTGTCAAATAGGTATGTGGGAGAAAGCTTTTGGAGCTGGGGTTGATAGGACTAAAGCAGACTATGATTCTCCAAATGGCCATTGGGGTTGTTATTTGGGATTCATTTTTGGTGTTAAGCCCATGGAGGAAAGTGAAAAATTTAGTAGTCCAGCGTCTGGGAAGAAACCTGAGGTCTTACAAAGTATTCAGAAAAAGTTGCTGATATAATGTGACATTAAAGGTGTGTCAGAACCTATGTGACCCTTCACAGGTGGATGAAACCAATTCCCAATCCTGGAGGGACATTGGCATGCATGGAATTATACCTGCTTGGTGCATCACTTTACCTGGGTGTAGGCAAAAGGAGCACACAGCAACTGTCTAGAAAATTGAGCCAGAGGTAACATTCAGGAGGAGGAAAACAGAACAAAGCAACTCATACTGAAGTGAAAAGGTTTGGGGTTTGCTGTGACCTGGAGACTTTTCAATATAAACAGTTTCTCACTGACCCTGCGGTTCCCACCTGTTCTCATCTTCATTTTGATTGGTAAGTTTTCTCCAAAGCACAATCCTGATTCTCTTTAATAACTTGAACTTAATAGAAGAAAAATAATTCATTTATTTTAGGTGGTCCTTCCTATATTTCCATGAATAATAGCCAACATATTGTAGTACATATATATTTGCACTGTAAAAAAGATCTCGGGTGATCAAAGATTTAGCTCCCTTTATCTGGGGTCCCTCCTCACCTTAACCCTCTCTACCTTCTCTGTTCACATAGATAGCTCCAACTGATCTTTCATATACCAAGGCTCAGGTCCTCCAGAGTCTTCCCTAAATTTACTGGGTAGAGCTAAACTCTTTTCCTTGTATATATACCATAAAACTTTATTCATTTATAACTACATTTAAGTAACCATATTTCTTTAATTACCTATTCAAAAATCTATCTCTTCCATTGAGCCCATGGAAAACTGTATGCTCTTCACTTTATATCCCTGGTACCTAGCCAGAGTAAGTATACTTCAAATGGTTACTGAATAAATTAATATATACATGCCAAAAACCAAGCAACCCAGAAATCCATTTTTCATAAACTTGCCAAGTCATGACCAAGTAAAGAATAAAAAGAGAGTCATAGACAAATTGTCCAGTTAACCTTATAAATTTGATAAATTTAGCACAATCACAGTAGACTTAACTTCAATCAACTCTGTGTCTTGTCTGTCATTTATGTAGTACTTAAATATCTATACATCATCTTTCTCAAGCATACATCTTATGCATGATTTGTAAGCCTATAGAGGCTGGTATGTTATTCTGGCCTACAGAGAAAAGTCACTGGAGCATAGATATGCTTGTGGGGAAAAATTCAAAGACCTGGTATGAGTTAATAGACAAAGATTGTCTGCTTCTTTGGCCAACAGAGAAGGTTCAATACAGAAAGATGTAGACAGATCAAATAAGCCCACATGTTAGGAAACATTATCCAAAATAATTCTAACCAAAAGCGCTTGTTATTTAAAAGTATTAGCAAATTCTCTAGGAATGTGCAGATGATTTAAAAATCTTGGTTTATGTTTGTTCTTAACTTTCCCAATTGACATCTAAGACAGTTTGGAACAATCATGGCTCCCTAGTGATGCTTCTGTATGAGGCCTATTAACCTCTCTGTTCCTTAGTCCTGTGACTTCAAGGTGAAGACAGAACCATTTTAAAGAGTCACTATGTAAAGTCTAAAAGAAAGAGAGCAAGATAAAGACAGGGATGGGGTATGTCATTAAACCCACATTCCACTATATAACACATACCTATGACCTGGATATAATGGGCAAATGTACAGAAAGGATTACTAGAAGTTGAATTTGCTGAATTGGCACAGTTGCAGATGGCCAGAGACAAAGGGGGATGAGAAGATACTCATCTGAGCTTCATCTTCCTGGAGGATAAGAAAGAAGGTGGTAGAGAAAAGATAGTGATGAGAACAGTTTCCCACTCCAGGCACCAGATGGTACCATTGATCCAGAATATCCCTGAAAAAGGAGCGTGTGGTAGGAAGGGAGGAGAGCTGTCCCGAGCAAACCCCAACGGGAATATATTTGGTACTTAGTAACCTGGATGGCTAGGCCCATTGTATATTGAGTTTCAGTTTATACATTTTTTTCAGTTTAAGGAAAGACTCTTGGGAATATTGGAGGAAGGGGGAAAAACAATATTTCAGAAGCAGCGAAATTTGAATAGCTTATGGCCAAAGAACTAGCTTTTCTTTCACAGAGAGTGGATGTCATTTTAGGTCGTGGCACAAGAATATTTGCTTCTCCAAAAAGAGGAAGGAGGAGTCTCTTGGTCTGCCTAAACTGGACTGCATAATTGCTAATATCAGAACAGGTCTCACAGTTCAAGCCATCTCTTTTTTACTAATACCTGAAATAACTCCAAAACTTCTTGTTTCATAAAAAAAACTTGAGGAGGTGGAGCACATCATGTAACCCTATCTACTAGGAATGAACAAAAGAATCTTATATTCAGAAAACTGTAAATGATACATGGGTAACTCTTTGCACAGTAACTTACTACACAGTTCCTGGAGCCAAACTGCCTAGGTTCAAATCTGTTTTAATACTTAGATGCTGTGAAACTAATAAAGAGGAGCAGGAGAGGGGAAATCAGCATTGCACATTTCTGTTGTCTGCATAAGGTAGAAGCCCATCCATTAGGCAAGGGAAATTAAAAGCTAACTGATCCTGTGTGAATGTCTCTGGATCTAATCAGTGTCTGTGGCCCCAATTACCAGGCCTCCTGCACATCCCCTCCCTCTGCATTTGAAAATGATTTAAAAAATTGAGTTAAAACTTTAGGAAATTTTAGCACCAAAATTTACAAATCTTAAGTGCTGAGCCTGATAGATTTTAACCACCATACAAATAGGAACACAGATCATCCCTAGTATAGTTATAAGTTTCCTCCTGCTCCTCTACCCTCAGTGTCCTGCCCTCATAGGTAATGACTCTTCTGACTTCTATCACTGACGTTTTGGGTTGTATTTAAGATTCGTAAGATGCGATCTTTTGTCTCTTATTTTACTGAACATTATGCCTGAGAGATCTGTCCATGGTATTTGACCAGTGGTCTTTTTGCATTGCTGTGTATACTTGTATGATATGAATACAAGTTACTTTTCCAGTACAGCTTTGAGGGATGGTTGGGTCATTTCCAGCTTGGGACAATTAGGTGTAAAGCTGTTCATTCTGGAAGATGTCTTTGGGTAAATGTAAGTACTCATTTTTGCTGAGTGGTGGGGTAGAAATGCGTGCATCTTTGACAGGTTCTGAAAAACAGTTTTGTGAAGCAGCTGTTCCAGTTGAACACCCCTGTTGATAGTGTGAGTGTGTTGGTTGTTCTACAACCTCATCAAACCTAGACAATATCTGTTCTTGGATGTCAGCTTCTCTGGTAAATATTTGTCAGTGACACATTGTGGTTTTAATTTTTACTTTCTGTAGTCTTCTATGTAATTGGGGGGCCATTTGAATATCCTATTTTATGAAATCTGTTCAAGTCTTTTGCTCGGTATTGAAGTCTATCATTTTACAGTTAAGTTGCAGATTTTTTTTTTTATTTTGGACAAAAATTTTTTGGACATGGGCCCTTTTTTGGGTTTATGTCATAAATCTCTTTTCATGACAATTGCCATTTTATAGTGTATAGAATTGCCTTCATTAATAAGGTTTTAATACACTTAAATGAAGTCTAATTTATTATTTTTAAAAATTATTAGTGAATTTTATACCCTGTTTAAAAACCTCTGTCTAGGAGCAGAGTGAAGAAGAAGAGGCCAGAACAACTCCTGGAGCAACCAACCGCATGGCCCTGCCTCCTGCTGCTGTGCCACCAAGTCCAAGGGAAAGCTGAAGGGGATGCTGAAGGAGATAGAGCCACGGTGATCCACAGAGAAGATCCACCAGGCTGTCTGCTAAACCTGCTCCTCCAAACCAGAGCCCACGCCTGAAAAGGACCCCTGCAAAGAAGGGGGAGAAGGGACCCAAAGGGGAAAGCTGAGCTGGTAAGGATGGAATAGCCCTGCCGAAAGTGGAGAGGCCTGGACCGACCAGGCACAGAAGTGGAAGGTGCTGGAGATGCCAAGGGCGCTGTGAGTGTGTTTGATAGCTGTGTGTTTCCGGTGACTGTACAGATTGAAATAGTATTATTATCAAGCTTTATAAAAATGCATAATTTTGTTTTACTTAAAAAAAAAAGACAATGTTATTAGCACACAGAACCCTTCAGTGTTGTTTTGGGGAAAGTAGCGTACATCACCAGCAGAATGTCTCCAAAGCTAGACTGCTGTGGGGAAGCGCCTTTCCCTTCTGGTTTTGAGGGACTTCCTCTGGGCTCCCAGGAGGAGGGATTCCTTCAGGTTGGCACACACAGCCACCTTGGCACATATGCTTTGTGGTGTGGCAAAACTCAAACTCATCTCTCCCTCTCTGTAATTGGCATAGACTTGATTTACCTAATCCCGGAGACCTGTTGGGACCTGACTCCTTGCAAATTGGTTTTACTGGTGTGTCAGGCAATCTGCACTTTCCCGTGACATCATTGAGACAGTGTCCCTCAAAAGAGCAGCAGATCCTTTTCTAGATTGTGGATCTTCAGGCTGGTAATTCTGCCATTCTCATTTAATATCCTGAAAAATCAGGATCCGCTCATGAAAAGTTAATAAACAACAAGCTAGATGTGAAATGTCAATGGTTGCTCTAAACTCTCCACCTGCAGAGCATAAGATGAAGATTTCATTGGGTTTTATAGTGGCTTTCTGATTTTGGTAGCCCATCCAAGAAGGGAGTTTGAGAGTTTCTATATACTGTTAGCAATTATCTGCCCATGTCCTGCCTAGAATGTCATTATTGTTTATGAAAAGTATCTTTAATAAGACTTTGGCTTGGAAAAATAAAGTAAAATTTTAAAAACATTAGCTTATCAAATATCATGAAAAAAAATTTTTTGTTGTTTGCATCTAAAGTCTGATTGCTTTAGGTCACAATACATGCTCTATCTCAAGAGAATGTTTTCTATATGGTGAAGGGTAGGAATCAAAGTGCACTTTTAAATATAGATTTTCAATTAACTCACCACAAATCATTGTAAAGATCACATGTTTCTCACTAATTCAATCTGGTGAGCCATTTATTTCAAAATACATTTTAATTTTATATTCACATTTCTAATTATAGGTGGATCTTGAATTTTATAAAGAACTTTTTGTATATATCTATCAAAATAATTGTTTATTTTCTCTGACTGACCAACAATTTTGCAATACCAGTTGGGTGTCTGATAATTCAGTTCAATTCTGACACTCATCAGCGTTTCACAGAACTCAGATGTTTAGGACATAGTCCCACAAGATTGTCCCACAAGACTCTCCCCCAACTTCAGATACCAATCACAAGTAGTAAGTTGCCAGGTTACCCACAACTTCTGTCTAACGTGGCTACAAATCAGAAGTTCTCATGATCCCTTTCTCTGGTTTGATAATTCGCTACAGCAGCTTACAGAACCCAGGATAACAGTTTACCAATAATTGCCAATTTATTACAAAGGATATTTTAAGGGTTATAAATAAAACAGCCAGATAAAGAAATGCCTAGGGCAAGGTTTTGACGGGTCCTGAGAGCAGAACTTGTGTGCCTGTGGAGTTCAGGTGACCCCCTCCTGGTACAGGGATGTGTTCACCAACCTGGAAGCTTTCCAAGCCTGGTAGCACAGAGATTCTAATAGGGGCCTCCTAATGCAGGCATGCTCCATTAACTCAGCCCCTCTCCCCTTGCTGATAGGGAGCAGCCCTGAACGTCTCAATCTTTTAATCAGGCTTGGTCTTTCTGGTGATCAGTGTCAAACCAGGATCCTGCCAAGAATAGCTTCATTAGAACAAAAGATGCTTCTATCACCAAGGAATTTCCAAGCCATTAGGGACTCTGTCAGGAAAGGGAGTCAAAGACCAAATATTAGAACAGAAGATATGTCTAAAGCCCTTAGAATATCTTAGGAATTTACGAGGGGTTTAGGAGCTCTTTGCCAGAAACCAGGAGCAGAAATCAAATACCTTTTTTATATCACACATTCTTCTTTTAAAATATTGTTTAGTTGTAGATGGACACAATGCCTTTGCTTATTTATCTTTATGTGGTGTTGAAGATCAAACCCAGTGCCTCACATGTACTAGGTGAGCACTCTACCACTGAGCTACAACCCCTGCCTCTTATGCCATACATTCTTTTTTTTTAATATTTTATTTTTTAGTTGTAGTTGGACACAATACCTTTATTTTTTTATTTATATTTATATGGTGCTGAGGATGGAACCCAGGGCCTCCTCTATAGCTGAACCCCAGCCCCAGCCCATGTCACACTTTCTAAGTTGTAAAATATTAACCCATTTATACACAAGTGGATTTGGCTTACTAATATTTTATTTAGGAGTTTTGTAAATATACTCATGACAATATCGGTCTGATTTTCCTTTCTCATACTGATCTTTTTTGTTTTAGTGTCACATTTATTCTAGCTTCAACAAAATGAATCAAAGAGTCTATACTCTTCCTCAATTCTCCAGAAGGATGTATGTACAGTTGGAACTGCATATTCCTTACACCTGAGAGTCTTGCCAGAGTGTTTTGATTCTCATGGATATGTGGTAATAGTGTATTGATTATGAAAATCTCAAGAAGTAAAAGAGATGTCAATAGATGCATATAGGTGAAAATTTTGAGGGAGTAGGAAGAAACCTAGCATGAGCCACTTTAGTAGGGACTTAGGGCCTCTTATCGGCTCCTTCCCAGAGGAACCCATGACCATTTACCAGGCACCAAGAAAGGGAAACATAAAGATCTGTTAGAAATGGGTCCTGAACTTGTGCTTATCCTCAGAGACATGAAAGACATGGTAATCCACCAGTCAGAGTGGACATCAGATGGTAAGTGAAGATTTAGCCTCATCCTAATGGAACTGAAGGGCCAGAACAAATAGTGGTAATAGATATACTTAGTAACTGATAGAATGTCCACAATGGTTTTCTGACATGTGGAATGAGGGACATTCTGATTGGAAGGACCAAATGTATATTACTGAATCTTCCTCTGCTGTGAAGCTTGTAAACCTGTTATGGTTTACATATGGAATGTTCCCCAAAAGCTCATGTGTGATACAATGCAAGGAGGTTTAGAGGTGAAACGCTCAGGTGATGAAAGTCTTGACCCCATCAGTGAATTAATCCCCTGATAGGGATTAACTGGGTAGTAACTACAGCAGGTAGGGTATAGCTGGAGGTATATATTTTGTATCTGGTGAGTGGAGTCTCTATGCTTCCTAGAACCATGTCCCCAGCTGCTTTCCCCTGCCACACCCTTCTGCCATGATGCTCTGCCCCACCTTGTGCTGTGAGGAATGGGGTTGGCCATCTATGGACTGAGACCTCAGAAACTGCGAGCCTAAAATCAACTTTTCCTCCTTGAAATTGTTCTTGTCAGGTCTTTTGGTCACAGCAGTGAAAGCGCTGACTCAACCAAAGCCAAAAGCTGAAATTCATCTCTGGGGAGAGTCATATTTAGCACAGCCATCAAAAACTTGAGAATGCAGAGGGTGATTCTTGTCAAAAATCGTTTTGTCTAGATTACTGATGCAAACGCCAGATGGGTTGTAGAAAATGACCGCAGATCATTACAAGCCTAATCAGGCACTACGGCCAATCACAGTAAGTGTCAGACACAGGGGTTTTGCTGGGAAAATCCACCCAGCTTCTGATACCTGGTGCACAATGAATGATCAGGTCAATGCTGTATTCTCCCACTCCAAACAAAAGGAGTTTATATCCATGTAGCAAGAACAGCGGTTTATTGAAGTGTTATTTAATGTTTGTATAAAACTTGACTGCATTGTCTCACCCCTGTGTAAACTCCCTCATTCTCTTTCCCCATAGGATCCAGAGGAAACTTGCTCTTTCCAATAGCTCACAGAACATGATAATGATTTTATATATATATAATGCTAAGTCGAACTGGTGGGCAAAAGGTATCAAGTACTACAGATGTTTTAATTAAGTATATGAATGCCTGAAGATGGGAGATAAACTTGAAGAAAATTTAGGGGCCTGTCAGGGTGATAAAGTCTCTGGAATGTTAAAATTTTCCTCTCACAGTTAAAAGATAGGGTACTGAAACTTGCTTCACCACAATTAAGAAAGATACCGACTGTCTTGTATTTTGGCTGGTATATATACTATATTTTGTCATGCTTCTCTGACCCATTCAGCAGATAATCCTCAAAACCCTCTATCAGTTCTGTCATCTATGGGTTAACAAAATACCTTATCTATTGTTCTGGATTACAATGCAGCACTGCCTCCTTTCAGGGACTATATTTTATAGCCCAAGAAATGCAGTGATAAGCTCATAATATACTGTCTTATCATATGATTAATATCCAGAAACAGCTTACTTGATAGACAGTAGAATGTTCTGATTAAGACTTGGTTATGTGGGAGACAACTCCTTTCCAGACTGCAGAATATGCTACAAGCTTTAAACCTATGGCCAATGACCTACATGAATGACAACAGGCTCCTTTGCCCTTTGGTTTTGTTTGAGCCACAGGGAACCCCATGCAGCAGGAGAGAGGAGAATGAAGAAGGATGAGGGGGACTTGTTTTCCTGATTTCCCCTGCAACACACACACACACACACACACACACACACACACACACACACACACGTCTTCTAAAGTCTGGCTTCCTCCCTCTAAGGGCCACTGCTTTCTTGGTCAGCCTCTATACCAGTCTCTCCTTGCTCTGCAAACCACTGCCTCCCTCATCTCTTCTGGCCAGTTGGTGCTAACAGCTCTGCTGTAATTAGACTCAGGATGTTTCTCTTTTCCTCGGGGATTCCACCATCCTAAATTGAGGGCATCATTTCCTTTTTGCTGAGACCTTGTCTGCTACAGGTTTTCTATATTCTCTGCCCATCCCCACATTCCTGTAGAACTATCACTCACATTATCCTAAGTGTCTCCCTCCTCCCTTCTGTTTTTGGAGCACACAGCAAAGAATCTCTGCAATTAGTTTCATCTTTTTAAGGGACACAGGTGCCATTGCACCTTGTGTTTTTTCTCAGCAAAAATCCCACAGGCAGGGAATTATAAGTTTTTTGGCTACCCACTCTGAAGAGGTGAGGAGAGAAGGAGGAATCAATACAAATTAATACTCTAATATATTCCAGTATAACTCCCTGGCTGGCCATTTGCCTGCTTCCAACCTGGACATGGATGCTCTGCCTCCTCTCAGTGGCCCTGTCCTTAGCACACTTGGCAATAAAAAACTAATCAAAGGAAGGCAGATGCATTTCACCTCCAGTGTCAAACTTAATTGATTGGCTCCCAAAGCACGTTATTGGGAAAGATTCTGAGGCCTCATCCTAGTTCCACAGGAAAGAGTGCTGTAATCAATTGGTGATCACTAGGGGAGGTGACCAGAAGTATAGCAATCAAAAGCTGTGCATTTATTATTCTCTGTCTAACCCCCCTCCTCCCTAAGAAGCAACCTCATTCTTGGCTAGTTAATCCACAGGTAATGCAAGAGGCCATTTCTCTTATGGGAAGAGACCACATTGGATGATTAGGACAAGAACTGTGGGCTTAAATTCTAAAACACACTTCTATTTAGGAGGGTAGCAGAAACGTGTTCCATACAACTAAATAGACATTGGTAAACAAAGGAATATATACTTTATAGGCACATAGTTTTGCTAGACATGTTCACAGATATTTATACCTTTAAATTTCTTTAAAAAAATAAATGATATGATTCCAATACTTCATGGTCACAAAGGAATTGCAGTAGCAAATGATTGCTTAGGTCTAATTGAAGCAGGCGATGGAGATCGTCACTCTTCTTTCAGCATAATTTTTCTGCTTCTGTTTCCCCAAGTCTTAAAAGGCAAATTCAAAGACCCCTCCTACCTTTTGGTTGTATCCAGCTCTGGTTCAGACCCTGTTCTTGAACTGAAGAAGGAATTCATAACTCAGCCTGCTGTGGGCTGTATGTGGACTATCACCGTCACAGCCAGTGAGGGGACAGGACTGGCTTTGGGAACTTCTCGTGGCACCCCCACAGGATAGGCCACCTGCTACAGGTGAACTTCCCCCTCAACTCTACCAAAGGTCCCACACAGCACCAGAGATGGGGTGACCTGCCAAGATGCCAACCAACCGGCTGACCACAAGATATTAAGAAGCAAGACTTTACCCCTGAAACCTTATCCCTGCCTCTGATGTATCCCCTTAATAAACCACGGGAGCCATTTCCCAGTTGTCTAGCTCCAGCTCCTGTGTGGACTGGACCTATCAAGGGCTCCACCTTTTTGCAACTGTCTTTCCAACTTTGTCTTTTGTTCTTCTTTAATTTCTTAGGTGGCTTACACCCTCCTTGACAGGAAGAAGAACCCCCTGATGAGGCGCTGCCTTCTCCCCGTAGCCTGCCGTGACTGGAACTCAGCATTAGCAAGCTGGTGTGTCTGCTTTACTGCTCAGCTGCCATGATGCTTTCCCAGTCAAAGCAGGGTCCTGAATTGGTGGTGGTTATGATGAGGGGCCTCAGTTCTCTAGATCGTTCCTTCTGCCTTCCCTGCAGATGAGGCCCTGAGCCCTTACTTACAGGAAAAAAAAAAAAGCCTTGCTCCTCTTTAGGAATCCTCTCCAATAATGACTCCCCACCTCAGGTCCCCTCTGCGTTCTCCTATCCAGAGTGGTCTTACCATATCATTATTGCAGCACTCCCTCACATGGATGTGCCTTAGACCTTGGTCTAATGTACATTGCTGCCACTTTAAAGTGCCACTGGCCCCTGTCCAGATCTGGGTAAGTTTCATCACCAGCGCACACTCTGTTCTCTACCCACCACCTCTGCTTTGCTGTTACGGAGTAGTGAAGACTTGCACAGCCTAAAACTTCAGAACAGGAGTTGCCTCTAGGTGCCAGAAGTCACAGAAGTCAGCTACATTCATCAGCTAGGAACTCTGCAAACCCAAACACCAACATGCTCTGGGAAAAGGGGTACACCCAACTAAATCTTTGCCACTTGATGCCAGAAGTCTAGACTTTGTTTTACTTCTCCTATTAATGTCGTCAATTAATTCAAAAGGTTTCTAAACATCTAGTTCGCATGTCACTGATTTGTGATTTCTACTTTCAAGTGAGAAGGTGAAAGGTAATTTTCTAGTAATATAACCAACTTTCATCTTTCTACACTCCAGCTTAACAAGTCTTTCAAATGAGCTGAGCAGTTTGAGTACAGTGGGGAGCTGATTTTGAATCTCATTGTATGCAAAAGGAAACATTTAAAAAAAAAAAGAAAAACAGAATTTCTTGACTCGGTAGCATTGAACACTAATTTAAAATAAAACTTTATTTCAAGCTACATTTATTTCCTAAGAAATGAGATGAAAAGAATTGAAATGAATCATCATCCAGATGATTCTAGCTTTTAATCACCATCCTCACTCTTGCTAATTGAATCTTCAATGAACGTTGGCTTCACTCCCTGAGGTACACTAAAACAAATATATAATGCGTATCTCCTTAAAATGAGAGATTTCACATGTTTGAAATTAAAAGTGCCCATAAATTGCAGCAAAAGCAGAGTATGACATCTAAATAGGAGATGGAAACCTTGTAGGAGAGATAATAACCTTATTCATCAGATTGCAAAGGTTCAGAACCAGAGGGTCTTTATCATTATGTGGTTCCCAAATGAAAACTTGGAAAGTCTGATTGTGATGGTGCCTAAGCAACCTCATAAAGGTAAACCTGAGACCTCCAGGTAGTGGCTCTGCGTTTTCTTGAGTCTGCCTTTTAGTGCTGTTAATGTTGGATCAGATTTGCAATGTTAATTGGGTTGCATCAGAGCCTTCTGATTTGGTCATTAAGAACATCAAAATAACCAGATGTTGCCATTAATTGCTTGGCTATTGGTCTGAATTTTTTTATGATGCTGTTGATTCATGGATACATTCTGATTTTCCAAGGTAGAGACACTGACAGTGAGGTAAAGTATTCTGTGTATGGAAAATGTCCCTGGGCCTTTTCTTGCTATGAAATCCTGAAAGTCACCTTTTCATATTCATAGAGAAGAATGGGGAAAAGCAAAGCTTGGACATAAATAAGCCAAACTGTAGTGAACTAATTACTTTATGTGACACACCTGGAAGGGACTACTCATCTGAACAGGAAGTGACTGAAAAAAAACAAGCAGCCCCCTTTAAAGTTCAGATGAACCGTTTCAAACACAATTGTTCAAAAACATAACTAGGAAGATTTCCAGTGGATTACCTGTCCATAGGAGCTAACTTGTGAAGAACCATTTTTGCCCCATTGTATTGCAATCATATGCAGTCTTGGCTGTGACTAAAACAGGGCATACCGTATATTAAAAAATATTTTAATTATATTTCGAGATATAAATTTATATAGACATATTTCAAGATATAATTGCCGATTTGTGCAGTTTGATAGGTCCCAGTTAAAACAACCTAAAGGAAGGAGGAAATTAAAGAAGACAATTTTTTTTTTCAGTGCTGGGATTTGAATCCAGGACATTTCACATGCCAGGTCATTGTTCTGTCAGTGAAGTACATCCCCAGCACAGACAAAGTTCAATAATATTTAAATGTGGGAAGATGTTAAAACTATAAAAATGTAATGACTCCTAGGGTGATATATAGATCAAACGAACATGTTAATCACTTGCTTAAAAGAATAATTAAGATAAAATAGAACATTGTTTGTTAATATGTTTGACTTTTGCATTTATTTGTTCAATAAAAAAATTATTAATTCCCTAAAATATATACCCCTTCCATTCTATGTGTGATCCAGAGTTCATGGCATTGGTAATCCACTGGAAGATTATTATAAATCCTGATTCGGCCGACTTCAGACCTGAGTCTGAATTTTACGAGATCTCTAGGTGATTCGTGTATACAGCATTAAAGTTGGAAAAGCTCTAGACAACAAGATGCTAAGAAGAAAATAAAAACTAAATTAGCTCCTGATTTTCATCAAATCATATTCAAGAGAGGGAAATGGATCCCCACAGATAACCCGTGATACAAGTATCAAAGTATTTAAAGGTGCTATGGGAACACAAAGGCGAAAGTTAAAGAACTTAAGGGAGGCAATTCCTTGAAGAGGTTGGATCTTCCAAGTAAAAAATGGAGGGCATACCCTGAAGAGGGAGCTTGTGGTGCTTGGGGAGCAGCTGGGATGGTGACCATTGGAACCGAGAGGCTGGGATGGGATGAGCAAGGAAGGGTGGTGATACTGTGGACAACAGGATGATGAACCTCACCCATGGGACAAGGAGGAGACAGAGAGGAACACTGTATGAAGCATACTAGGCCACACATGTTAAAGAAGACCAGTGGGTCGGGGAGGTAGTGATTCAAAGGAAGGAAGAATTTAGAAGACCATTAAAAGATAGGACTGAGTGTGGATTTGACCTGATTCCTTTGAACAAGATATCTTGAATACTTGCAGAATTCTGAAATGATGAATGTTTAGAAATGCATGTCCACTAATTGGTTTTAGAGTTTTTACATATTTCAATATTTACAGAGATATGCTAATGCATGGGCCAGTCATGGGGGCACATGCCTGTAATTCCAGGGATTTGGGAGGCTGAGGCAGGAGGATCAAGAGTTTGAGGCCAGCTTCAACAACTTAGTGAGGATCTAAGCAACTTAGCTCTCCTGTTTCAAAATAAAAAGGTCTGAAGATGTAGCTTAATGGTAAAATGCCCCTAGGTTTAACTGCCCCCCCCATACAAAAAAAAATGTTCAGGGACAGATTGTTTTTCTCCTTCTCCTTCTCCTTCTCCTTCTTCTTCTAAACAAGTATCTGTGGGTATTTTTCAAAGCAATAACTCAATTTATTTTTTAAATAAAAGTGACTTGTTAATTAGAAAACAGCCTATTGTGTGTGCATGCGCGCTCGTGTATAGATACTCAGTAAATAATGGAGAACAATGAAAAAATTATCAGTATTCTATTTCATCATGCTAAAATGACTATTGTTAAACTTCTGCTGTATAATATAAAATTTTATGATGAAATTGAGATATTTTTATAAAATTTGGTCAAAATACCAATAATGTTTTCTGTCCTGCCTTTTTCTGCTAGCAATTTATCAGATACAACTGTCAATGGCACTATAAATAAATGCACATAAACATTCCAGTGGTGGCCTTATAATTATTGTGCACATATCCTATGACCATACACCTATTCCATCATACACATACCCTGTAAAAAAAGGAGTCTCCCTTGTTTTGATATTTCCAGCAATATAGCAAGACCCTTATAAATACAGTATGTTCACGTGTCAAATTATTTCCTTAGGATAATTTCCCAAACTCCAATTCACAGTGGAGTTTCTGGTTTGAATAAAATGCCTATTCAAAATTAGATAAGCATGCCGCATTGTCCTTCAAATATACTTACCAACTTACCACCACCCTCCCAAAATATGAAAGAATGCTAATCTTCTCCCTGAGTCTATCATCTTTATCAATACTAGCTTGAAGCATTTATTTTTGATAATAAGGGTAGGCCTACTTATTTCTTTGTGGTGAGAGCATTTAAAATCCACTTTTAGCCATTTTGAAATATACATAATGATCAACTGTACTCAACATGCTACTCAACAGAATTTATTTTTTCTAACAGAAACATTGCCCTCTTTGATCAGTATTTTCCTTTCCCTCATTTGCCTGTCTCTAATCTTTCACCCTCTACTCCATTTCTATGAGTTGTACTTTTTAAGATTCCATATGTAAGTGAAATAATGTGTGTTATGGTTTAGATGTGAGGTGTCCCACAGAAGCTAATCTGTGAGACAATACAAGACTGTTTAGAGGTGAAATGATTAGGTTGTGAGAAGAATAACTTAATCAGGGAATTAACTCACTGATGTGGATTAACTATACATGGGTGGTAACTATACATGGGTAGCATGTGGCTGGAGGAGGTAGGTCACAGGGGTGTGCCTTCAGACTATATTTTGTCCCTGGTGAGCAGAACTCTGTTTCCTGGTTAACATGTCCAGAGATGCTTTCCTCCACCACCCTTCCACCACGTTATTCTACCTCACCTTGGACCCAGAGCTATAGAGTTGGCTGACTGTGGACGGAACCTGTCAAACTCTGAGTCTAAATAAACTGTTCCTTTTCTACGTTGCTCTCATCCGGTCTTTTGAACCCAGTGATGCAAAGCTGACTAAAACAATATGGTATTTGTCTTTCTGTGCCTGTCTTACTTAGTTCACTTAACATAATGGCCTCCCGATTCATCCATGTTCCACAAGGTATACATTGAGCAAGCATTACATTATGCCATGACTATCTATGATTTTTTTAATGAAAAATATAATTAAAAAGAAAAGAAAGGTAAGTAAAGTGCTGATCTCAGAGACAATCTTAAGTAAGTCAAAAGAGAGAGCTAGAAGTGGGTGGTGACTGGAGGGGCCCCTTCTATCCCAGGTAGTGTTTGAAGGCATGAAGGTGGGTAAGAGTCCCAGAGCGGGAAGGTATATAGAGTGAGAAGATGCCAAGACAAGTAAGCCTGGACTAACCTCTGAGAAACCCTAAAATCAAAGGAACCAATAAAGGAACAGGAGTCAATGAAAAGGATTAGAACAAACTGATGAAAGTAGAATCAGAAGAGAGATAGAAGCAAGCTGTTTAAGCCAAGGGTCTGTACCTTCCAGATGTTGCCATCATGGACTCCTCAATTGAATTCAAATCCATCATTCCTCCAAGACTTCTGTTGACCTCATTAACCAAGGTCAGGTGGGGCCATAGAAAGTAATTAGCTACATAGTAGACATTTTCAGAAAACTTAGAATATTCATTTATCTTTCAAGTTATATAACCCAAAGCAATCTGAGTTTTGCAGAATTTCTATTAATGGTTCTAGATAAGACACCAAGAGATTTTAAAACAGCACAGCTAAAAAGCCTGATCTCACATTGTCAAATAAAAAGTTAAACTTATTCTGTTAAAGTATGACTAAAGGCGCCAAACTGTACATATTTCAGAGATAACGCTGAAAGCCTGATCACGAAACACAATGGAAAAGTAACTTCAAAATAAGTGAAAAACTTTTTTCCTTATCTATATGCTCTTCAATTTCTGCAATAGGTAAGACATGTGTTCAAGTGAAAAAAAATTACAAAAATCAGGTGAGCCTGACTTCTTTCACTCTTTTTCACTAAATTTGAGACTTTCACACCCTAGTTAACCTTTTCAATCCCCAAAACAAAATAAAGCTTCTTAATAAATATATATGTGTGTATATCCAACCCCCAAAGCATAGTTTTTTTAAAATAAAATGTGTGTATATGTGTGTATAATATGTATGTATACATACTATAGCATGTGTTTATAAGTAAATACATATATGTACTATGTAATGTATATATAGTACATTATATATGCATTATATATACATTTAATACATAGTATATACATAAGATAGTATATATATTATATATTGAGTATCTATATACATAGATATGTACTATGTGTATGTATATTATATACACATATAATTTTTTTAAAAATATGTGATAACAGGGGGCTGGGGATGTGGCTCAAGTGGTAGCGTGCTTGCCTGGCATGCGTGCGGTCCGGGTTTGATCCTCAGCACCACATACAAAGATGTTGTGTCCGCTGAAAACTAAAAAGTAAATATTAAAAAAATTCTCTCTCTCTCTCTCTCTCTCTCTCTCTCTCTCTCTCTCTCTCCCTCCCTCCCTCCCTCCCTCCCTCTTAAAAAATATGTGATAACAGGAACATATTAAAATAATTTATTCCCTCAGATGTGAGAAAGTCTCTCTTTGGGTGAATATTTTTACTGCTGAACGAGTCTTTTAATCAGAAGTTCCTGCAAGGTATATTAGCATCTGCCAGACTCTTAGGATAGTGAATAACATTTTGTTTTTGCAGGGCTGGGTATTGAACCCAGGCCCTTACACATGCTAGGCAACCGCTCTACCACTGAGCTTCATCCCCAGCCCTAAGAATAACAATTTCTTAATAATCAGCATCATGGTTTCGAGATTACTATAAATTGCAGGATTTCTGTAATATTCAAAGCAAAGAGAACAGGTCTACGTTATGTAAATAGCTCTTCCCTGGTGAAATTCTTTTTCTCTCTCAGATACTCTTCTGATTGGAGAAACTGTGATAATGGACAATAAAAGGAGGGAGTCTGGCTATTTCTTTATTCTTGCTAGTTCTTGGAATAAATGCATGCTGCAGATTGACCCTATGTGATAATTAGCTGTCATCCCTGCTTTTGCAGCTCTGACAGTCAAGTTGTCAAGACAGTAGAAAAGCATTCTCAGGTGTGCAGAGGCTTAGAAAATGTACCCACGTACTCACCCTGGAGAAAGAAAGAAACTTCAGGACAGAATACATCTGAGGGGAAGGTTAATCTACCTAAGGAGTACCAACGTGCTGCAGTCAGTGGGAAAGAACTGGTAGTTTGTATCTTAACAGGTTTAAAATAGATGTAAATCACAAAATCAAAAATGTGACTGCAAAATGAAGCCAATCAACCTAATTAATGTTTAAAACATATAATATAAATATTATAGTGTGATCATGATTATCTGGGTCCCAAATTGCCAAATGACCTCAGATGAAAATCCCAGTTTCTCCAAAGAAACAAGAGACTGACAAGCCCTTTCTTCCAGGGCCCACAGCAACAAGACACTTCCCAGCTCTCCCGGTCATAAGAGAGTGGCTGATGGGGAAAATGCCACAGAGGTGTACATCCTGCTTCCAGGGCTGCCCACAAAGCCTCTCCTGCGATTCCCTGGTCCCTCTTCCTCCATCCCAGACTGGAAGGGAACACCCCAGGCAGCTCCAGAAGCCACAAGTGGGAGATGGCAGGACCCTTGCCATTCTCGATTCCTAATTGACCACACGATGCAGACTTCACCCATCTCTCTGTCCTGGCTGAGCTTTACATGAGTAAACTTCTTTCCCTGCTAAGCCTCTGAGACAGTGGGTCTGAAGGCTACAACGGCCGGCCTCACCTCAACTAACATAAGATCCTGCTCAAGATCTGGGGGTATGAGTCCCTTTGTCAAAAGCATCACTATGCTTGGGAAATTTTTAGGAGCAGTGCTGCTCTGTGAACCATCAGGATTTATGATCCGTTCTTCAGCGGCCTCTCAAAGGTCACATCAATGTCACAACCCATGACTCTCTTCTCTTTCTCTGTCCTCGGTTTTTATTTCATTGGTGGTGGGGAAAAGGAAGGAAGGAAAGGCAAGAATCATATCAGTATGATAAAAGGAAAAAGCAATTTATTAACTCTTCCCTAAAAAATATATCTGACATGTCCATGTGGAAATTGAATCCACAAAGGAGTGGTAAAGAGGAGAAAAGAACATGATTTAATTTATTCTCAGCTAACAGGAAACTAAAATCCATATGGCTTTCATCTCTCCTGCACCCGAGATGGGCTGGAGTGCCACATCTGTGAGAAATATGCTTTATGTCAAACTGATTAGGAGAGTCAATATTAGACATAACCTCTTTCTCTTTAAGGGTAGGCACACTCCATCATCCATTTATTTCTCTGGTGGGGCTTAAAGGAAGGCCTTAATCAACTTGCCTTATAACCTAAAGGCATTTGGAAGAAAAATCTATATTTGTTTCCTTAGTCAGATTGCTGAAGCATGAAATGGGATGTCTTGTCCTGCTGGCTTGGGTGGAAATGCCATATATTCTGCTTATTTATTTGGATGGGGAAAAGCAGGGGAAATGTCGAGAAGTTTTATATTGCCCCACTGACTTTGAGTGATAGGGTTCAAATTGCTAGAGGAAGGCAGGCTGATGCTTTCATCCAGGAAAGGCTCACAAAACAACTTTTCCTCTTAAAACACGGGATGACATAGTCATTGCAATGACATCAGCCAAGAATAATAAAAAAAATGAATAAATTAAAAAATCAGTGCCTTTCATCAAACTACTTTGAGATTCTTAATTGCAATATTGCAAACATCAACTCCAAACTTCATCTGAAAGAGATCTTGTGGCTAAAAAAATTAACAAAAGTTCGGACTAAGTAGAAGAGTTATGCAAAGCCCTTGGTCTCCAAACTGGAGGCCAGCTAGAAGCAAATGTGATGGGAATGAGAACAAAAAGGACAGACATCCACTTGACTCGGTCTATACTTAGCCAGGAGATTTGGGCAGAATTGCTCATCAGTAGGAGGAATTCCCATCAAACCTCCCAAACCCAACCAAAGGAGGTGTCTTTTCTCTGTTCTGGATATGAAGCTGTCAGGAAGGCAGGAGATGCAGGTATGCCAAACAGGCATCAGAATCTGGGTAACAGGCAAGGCCCATCCAAGGAGCCCACCACCATTGCCATTGAACTCTGAATTACATTTCCCCTGCTGCATCTGCTGCACCTGCATGCTGACTATGTCCCAGTGTCGCTGCTGCCATCACCACAATGAATTATCCATGGTCAGAGTTTCTATGTGACATCAGCCAGGTCCCTCTTCAAAGTCTTGTGTGAGTGTGTTTTATTATCAAACTAGAGTCTTTCTCACTATCTAATTCCTGCCTGGGCTGAAAAAATTGTTATCTGTCATTTGGATAGAGAGAGTGGAGGGAAATTCTGCCTCCCAACAAGGTCTTAACTGGGGAATTCCCAAAACAAAAGAAGGAGGTATCTCCCAATAGCTAACGAATTACACACTCTCCCTCCAAGGGGAACTTTGACTTTGCCCAACTGAACAGGGGAAATCTGTGAGGGAGACCAAAGAGATAAAGTAGGGGTGAGAGTAGCAAGTTCACAGACTGGGATGACTTAGGAATAGGTGTTTCTGGGAAGACTGGGGGAAAGATGAGCTTATGAATCATTTAACAGACTAATTGTCTAGACGTTAGTAACCATTCTCTCTAAATATTTAGCTACAGAAAAAAGTTGTGTTTGAACATAAAATAATTATTAACAATGGAGGATAGTGTGGGAAAATAAATCTGTTCTTATTTTCAAAGACATTTTTAACTAATAGGAGTTTTAGGATCCATGTTATAGAGTAAATTTAGGATTCTATGTTGGAAACCTACTTGGAGGAATACCTGAGAATCTGAACAGGTCACATAGCTCTCTGGAGCTGAAAATTGTTGTTTATATGCAGATATAGCAGATTGTCTATCTCCATAAAGCAAGAAAGGAGTTCTAGATTCTCTTATCAGGATCAGAATTCACTGAAAGACCAATGATCCATTGCAGGAAGCCATTCCTGAAATACATGAGGACCTGCTCTCAGCATGGAAGCCAGGGAGGGATAGGCCTGGCCTTGGGAACTTCCAGTGGCTTTCCCATGATGACAGGCCTCCCAATGCACTTGACCTTCCCCTCCACTCTGCTAGAAAGACTCCTCCTAGTAGCACCGAAGATGGATGCAACCCATTAGGAACTGAACAGCCCACCTTTAACCTTTTGTTATACGGAGAGACTCAAATAATTCTCAGACCACACATTGCCATTTAAATTAAGCCTTTATTGCTGGCCAGCAGTGGTCACTCACTCTACTCTCCAAAGAACGAGATAGTCAGAGTGGCACACCCACCTTCAGTTGGCCTCATATTTAAGCCAAAAAGCCACAAAAGGGGCATTTGGGGGTTTAGCCAATTTAAGCAAGCAAGTACAGAAGCTGAATTGGGCAGTTAATGAGACAACGCAATGGGTACATTGGTATTTCCCACAGGACTTTCCAGGTTGGCATAGCAGCAAGCAAACAATCAGAAGGAAAGTGGGTCAAAATGACCTTAGTTGAGTACAAGTTAGAGAATGGTTACTAACATCTAGACAATCTCTGACAAGGTACATTGCCCAAGAAAAATGGAAAGCATGCCCAAGAAAAATGGAAAGCAAAGAGAACAATCTTACACTGTATAAGAATTGCTATTTTGTTTGGCCAAGTATGTTATGCTAGGTAACTATTAATGGGTACAGAGGTGGTGCTTTCCCACAGGAGAAGCATTTCTTACATGATATGGAGTCTCAGGGTAAAATGGAGTCTGTTTGGTCATTGTGCTATAGCCTGGCCCAGAACACATTTTTGGAAAAGAATATTCTATAGAATCTCTTTGATATCTCCCAAATATAAATAAAGTAGGCACGGGCTCCATTTTGTCAGAAGCTCAATCTGTCTGGTCAGCTTGCCTGTCCTGCCCCCGCTTTTAAAACTACTTTCTGTGCTCTGTGGTTTTTTTTTTTTTTTGCCATTCTAATTTTCCTAGCTTTTATTTCTCAGCTAGCCCATTCCACCCAGGGGAACCCCATTCCCACCACCTGTGTGGGACGTGGGCAGGAATCTATGACCAGAAAAATGCTACTCTACCACTATGACTCTACTTTGAACCAGCACAGTAAGAAATGGAATAGAGATCAGAAAAGAAGAAGTAATGCCTACACCATGGTGCACCACTGTAATCCCAGCAGTCACAGAGGTTGAGGCAAGAGGATTACAAGTTCGAGACCAGCCTGGGCAACTTAATGAGACCTTGTCTCAAAATACAAATAAAAAAGGGCTCAGTGGTAGAGTTAAGAATGGACACATCAATGAATGAATGAAAGAGACTAATAGCTCAGTGGTAGAGAACTTGCTAAGGATGCCCAAGACCTGCGTTCATCTCAACATTACAAAAAAGGAAATAAATATAAAAAAAATCAGCAGAAAACCCAGAAATGGACCCACCCAACTATAATCAATTGGCTTTTTTTCTCTGTTTATTCCCTATCCTTTTCTCTTCCCCCCCCCTGCAACATTTTTGGAGTTTCCCTAGGGTTTACAATTTTTAATAATCCAAGTCCACTTTTGTATAGTGTAGTGCTGCTTATATATAGTGTAAAATCTTGTAACAGCATATCACATGTTCTCCTTCCATCCCTTGTACCATGATTATCATTTCACTCATTCTTACATAGGTTGTAAACATATTATTATTGCTTTAAACAGCCAAGTTATATCTTATAGAAATTAAATAGGATAAAATATTATAATTTCTCTTCATTTATGTCATTTGTGCAGATGTGTGTTCCTGGATTGATATCAAATTCTTTCTGCTTAAAGATCTTCTTTTAACAATTCTTACAGAGTAGACCTGCTGGCATCCAGTTCCTTCAGCTTTTGATTTTCCAGGAAAGTGTTTATTTCTTCTTCACATTTGAAGGGTATTATTCTAGACATAGAATTTTGATTTGAGAACTGTTTTCTATCAGTAGAAAACATTGCTCCATTGACTCTGGCTTGTATGGCTTCTAATGGGAGGTCTGCTGTAATTCTTATTTTAATAACACATTAGCTACATTTGCTCCCACAGCCCCCATCTTCTGCTGTATTCAAGGTTTTCTTTTTGTCTTGGTTACAGCAGTTCAGTTATGACTACATTAATTTCCTGTTGTTTCACTTTTGTATTCTCCTGTAGGGCATTCTCTGAGATTTCCATGTTTGTGGTTTGATATCTGTCACTAATTTTAGACAAGTCGCAGCCATTATTTCTTCAGATATTTTTTATGTTCCATTTTCTTTGTCTTTTCCCTCTAGTATTTCAAATATGTTTGCATTAGAAAGCATGGTATTATCCTACATCTCTTGAATGATTTTTTTCTTTTGTTTTGTATTTTCCTACTATTTTTCTCTTGGCATTTCCTTTGGTGTAATTTCTATTCACCTATCTTCAGGTTTGCTAAGGCTATGTTGAAAGCACTGTTTACTTTTTTGCTTTTAATTTCTAGCATTTTGTTATTGATGCTGTTATAGCTTCCATACACTGAAATTACCAGTCTGATCTTGCATATTCTATATCTTTTCTATCAGAGCCTTGAACTTATTAATTATAGTTATCTTAAATTCCCTATTAGTTCAATTGTCTGTGCATATGTGAGCCTCGTTTTGATGATAGTTTATCTTGTAAGACAATATTTTTGTGCCATTAGGTATGCCTTATAAGTTTCTACTGAGAGTTAGATATTTTATATATGACAGTAGATACTGAATTAAGCACATTTCATAATTGGGGATGAGCGTGCATTTCCTCATACTAGACCTTTAATATGAGTGTTTCTGCTTATCTCGTCAGGCATTGAGCTGTTTTTGTTGCTATGGCTACCAGAGTTGCTGTTTATTATTGATATTGGACACAAGAGATTTTCAGTTCTTCAAATGATATTTTTATTTTTATCTCTCTGATTGACTTTAGTTTCTTTCTTTGTACTATTCCTGAGAAAGAATTCGCCCCTTACAGCTATCCAGATGAAGCCCCCATTATTATTTTCATGTGAGCTACTTAGCATTGCTAGTCTTACAATGTGTGTGTGTGTGTGTGTGTGTGTGTGTGTGTGTGTGTGTGTGTGTGTATGGAGAGGAGAAAGGCCTGGTATTCTGACTAAACATCAGACTTGGACATGTACTGGTATTGAGAACCTGGTGCTAGGGGGCTCTAGCTTTACTGTCCTTTCTCCAGAGAAAGAATCTTTTTTTTTTTAACCTCTTCTTCCCCTCCCCTCCCTGCCTTTGGCTATGGTTGGTATCCACCTCTGTCCTTAGGCTACAGTATTAACACCTTTCCATGACAGATTGAGCCCTTTTTTTAAGGGTAATAGAGAAATGGATTTGAGTATAGGTTTGGTGATTGCCTCTATCCTGCCCCCCAGCCAAACTACAATAAGATTCTTCCAGACCCCTACCTGCAAACTTCATTGACTTCCCATGAAGATTAAGCCTCTCATCTGTAGGAGAGTGTTGGGATGGGTCTGGGTGGATTTTGCAGGGCTTGTGCTGTTTTCCTCCCTAACAAGCACCTTATATGGGGAGGTCATACAGAACTTTCCCTGGATTCTACCCTATCTACCCTATATTAGTGTTGTTATCATTAAGCTACATCCCACCCTGGGTCAATTGGTTTTAAAAGTGCAAAGGCAATTGAATGGAGAATAGATAGGTTTTTGAGCAAGTAGGGATGGGACAGTTAGACACCTAGATGCAAAATATAAACTTCAATACATACCTCACAATTTTACAGAAATTAACCCAAAATAGATCATATACCTAAATGTCAAATGTAAGACTAGACAATTTTTATAAGAAAACATAGGCAAAAAATCTCTATGTACTTTGTCTAGGCAATGACCATTTAAATAGAACACCACAAGCATGATTCATAAAAGAAAAGAATTATAAATTTAGGATTTACCAAAATTATATCTTTACAAAAGACACTATTATGAGAACAAAAAACAATCCATACACGGTGAGAAAGTATCTCCAAGTCACAACTCTGACAAAAGGCTTGTACACAGAATACATAAATAACTCTTTAAACTCAATAATAAGAAAATAGGGAAGATACTTCAATAGATGCTTCACCGAGGATGATATAAAGATGACAAGTAAGCATATGATAATACGCTCATCATCTTAAGCATCAGGGAAATGTAATTCAAAACCACAGGAGATACTACCATGTACCTATCATAGTCACCAAAACAAAGAAAACTGACAATTCTGAGTACTGGGAAGCATGCAGAGCTCATGAAGCTCTCCTTCAGTGCTGGGGGCAATGAAAAGGGGCACAGCCACATGGAAAAACAGCTTGGCAGTGGCTTATAAAGTAAAACATACACTCACCATACAACCCAGAAATGCTTCTCTTAGGTATTTATTCAAATGAATTTAAAACTTATATCCACACTAACATTTATATTCAAACGTTTATGGTGGATTTATTCATAATGACCATAACCTGAAAATAACCCAGAAGTTATTCAGTGGGTTAATGAACAAATGAACTCTGGTGTATATGATTAGTAGCAAAGGAGTCAACCATCAATACACATTGATATATTAAGTATATCCAAGTGGAAGACCTGAAACACATTTTGGTAAGTCTGAAAAGCTAGGCATAAACCACTACATATGATGTGATTCCACTGATAGAATATTCTGGAAAAGGCATAACAGTTGTATGGGAAACAGATCAGTTGTTGCCCGCTATTGGAGTGGGTGAGGGGTTGACTACAATAGGCTATACAGGGGAATTTTTGAGGTGCTGGGTGATGAGTATACACAAACTCTCTGAAATAGTTTTTACAATTTTTAGTAATATATAATTAATTTAAAAGGACATTTGGAAATAAAAACAGTTAGTCTTAATTCTATAAATCATGAGCAATGAGAAAAGGAGTTAACTGACTGAATCACAGTATGGCAAATCCAGAGGACAGGTAGATTAACTAGTTGTAGTCATATTCCACATATCCATCTTTCAGTGGATTGTAGACCACAAATATCATGGGGATCTCACAAGATTTTAATGGAGCTGAAAAATTCCTATCATCTAGAAACATAGTAACCACTGTCACGTTGTAGTGGAATGAACTACTCAGTGCTTGTGGCAAGGCTTGTGTAAATAAATCTACTGTGCTGCCAGTCATATAGAAGTATGGCATATACAATCATGGGCAGTACCTAATAATTGATATGGAGAATAAATGACTATGTCACTGGTTTATGTATTTATTGCACTTTCTATTGCTATATGAAAATATTTCTTCCATATATACTCACGGAAACTTACTTTAAGACAGTGTGCCATATATGCCAGCAGCAACTTCATACATCTTGTTTACCTTATATCTTAGTCGTAGCAAGAGGCCACATCTGGAGACCGACCTATGCTATCTAGGTTTGTATAATTATACTCTATGATGTTTGCACGATGACAATCCCCTAATGACACATACCTCAGAAAATATCCCTGTTGTAAAGTGATGGGTGACTGTACATAGAGCATTAACTGCCAGTTTTCCCCACTATTTTAATTAATTTTTAATTGCTGCATTATGTTTATACATAATAGCAGTTAACTGCCAAGTTTTAAGAACTTGAGATGATTCATGATCTATTTGAATAACAGTAGGAAACAAAGAATAAAGTAACCATATTTTGAAAAAAAATGGAATATAAAAGAGCATGAGAATTTGCCTAATTTATGAATTAAACTTTATCATAGGAATGTACACAATAGGGGGGGGAAAGCAGTATATATAGGATTTGGTGCTATCTTCAGCTTAAGATCTCCTTTGAGGGCTTACAATGCATGGAGGATAACTGTGTATACACACGCGTGTGCACACACTCATTTTTAACTTTTTTTTTCTTACAACTTAGAAAAAATGTCAATAAGAAAGTTGGCACCGCTTTTTGGCGACTAGAATGTTAGTGCTTGGCAAAGCTGAGAAGCAGCAACGCGGAGACAGCTTTCTGATTTCATCCTACACTTCTGAAATTAGAGCGCATCCAGTCCCGGGAAGCCAGATGGCCGCCTGTGAACTGCAGGATCACCAGGCATCACTCATCCTGCTCCCCAGCCATGGCAAAGCAATTCACTCCAGCAGGTGGCCTCAGTTTTTGTTTTTGTTTTTTTGTTGTCTTTTTTTTTTTTTTTTTTTGACAAAAATCCAACTAGAGCCTCCCCCGAGCCCCATGCTCTGTGAGGACTGTACCACTGAGGGGGAGCAGCAGCGCTTTCAGACCACTTCCCCTCCAGCTCTTGAGGGAAGGGGTCCATTTGCTATCTTAGGACTCAGCCATTCCAAGCTCAGCAGATTCAGAACAAATATTTTTTTCCTCTGAAGTTTTAGGGACAAAGATAGTGCCGTGCCTGCAGCAGCTCACCATATTCTTCTGCACTGTGATCGCCACACTGATTCATCTATCTGCTTCAGTGGTTGCACCCCCAGCACCTATGACTGTGACCAGCATACATCTCTTAGACAGTAGTCCACAGCTCGCAGGTCATCTGTATTCACAGAGTCCTGAATTCCCTTCCTGTGGATACCAAAACCTGAAGATATTTACATCCCTAATATAAAATGATATGAACCTGTGTACTTCCTCATATAGGCACTTTTTATAAAACCTTAGATGATATACAGGATATACAATAGTTGTCATACTGTATTATTTAGGAAATAACGACAAGAAAAAAAGTTCTGTACAGATTTGGCACAGACACAATTATTTTTTCCAAATATTTTCAATCCGCAGTTAGTTGAATCCACAGAGGCAGAACCCATGGATAAAGCCAGCTGTAATTCGAATCAAAGGTCTCATGAGCATCAGACCCCAGCCCTCTTGAGTTGCAAGTGGGACAAATGGAACAGCATCTTACAAGGCACAGCCTACTGAAGCTTAGCACATCTATGGGCAAAGTCCAGTCCATGGTACCATGAGCCAGAACCTCTGGGTTCTATGTCTAACTCTCTATTTATGGTCCTTTCCTTAAATTCTCCAACCTCTCTCCCTCTGTTTTCTCATTCAGCCCGAGGGTGCTATCTGTGTGGTCAGGCCATAGTGAGGATAAATTTAAAAAAAAAATGTGTAAGGATGCCAGATGTGATCAGTGAAGTGCTGCACAGATGAAAGACATGACCATTACTTCTCCAGGGCAAGGAGCATGCCTGCCATCCATACCCCAGCTTTTCCCATTGAGTGGTGGCCAGAGTCCCCAGTGTTCGTATCCACTAAAGACCCTCTGGTGGTCTAGCCTCCCAGGAGGCTAGTGCTTTTATTTGAAGATCTGAGGGTGGCAGGATGGCTCAGCTTAATCTGCCTCTCCCTGCTTCCTTATTGTTGAAATCTTTCCCAAACTGTCCTCAGCTCTCTGAAGCTGAAGGGAACAGAGAGGGAAGTAAACACTTAGAATTATCCCTTCTAATCTCCACCTGGTGGTTAAATCTCAGTGCGCCTCTTGGTTCATTGACGCAACTCCTCTGTGCTTCAGCCCTCAAAGGTGATCTGAGATAATGCCACCAACAAACATGCTGGGGACTTTTGTGAGGTCGAACTTATCAAATATAACGCATTTTACAGATGTCAAGGGCCTTAGGAAAGCTGCAGAAATCAAGCTGGTGGCATTTGTAGCAGACTAATTTGAAATTTACTTTATGAGCACTTAATTTGAACAATAAAAACACTAAATGTTTTCAGTCTGAAGTCAAAATCTTATCATGCCTTCATGTTTTATTTTCTCGCAATTGATTTGTAGGGTAGATGAGGCCATATCTAGTTGAGCATTTATAAAATTGAGATCACATTTATTTGAAAATTCATAAGGAACAACGAGGTCCTTACTTTTTGTAAGTGAGCTAATATTATTTGGGCAGGACAACTGCCTGGAATTCAGAGATGAATGAAAAACACCCACTATATATGAAGAATTGACCAAACAGTAGTGGAAACAGGTTGCCATGGACTGAGAGAATGTTTGTGTTCCCCTAGATTCATATACTGAAGCCCTAAACGTCACATGATGGTATTTGGAGGTGGGACATTTGGGGTATTAAATTAGAAGAGGACATGAGAGTGGGACCCCCATGATAAAATAGTGCCCTCATAAGAGACCAGAACTCTCTCCCTGCCCAACAACATGAAGGTACATCTAGAAGGTGGTGATCTATATGCCAGGAAGGGACCCCTCACCAAGAACCCAACTGTACTGGCATCCTGTCTTTGGACTCCCAGTCTCCAGAACTATGGGAAAATAAATGTTTGAGTTACCGGGTCTGCAGTATATTGTTATAGCAGCCTGAGCAGATTACCAAGCAGTTATATAATATTCAACATATTAGGCCATCAGTGCTACACCATGGATATATCCAGGTACAATGGGAAAACAGGGGAAGGAGCAACTTTCACATCCAGAGGAGGTTACATGTGACTTCACCGAGAAGGAAGTATTTAAACCCGAGACTTGAGCTTATATATTTATGGAGTGGTTACTATGCATGTTTTTATTAAATATCTGCTATGTGCTTGGCATTGTTCTAAATGGCAAGATTTTAGCAGTAAACCCATAGATAAAAGCCCCCCCCCTCGTCCACATGTAGTTCACTTCTAGAGGATTTGAATGAAGAAATAATACTTACATTATGCAAGGCTTGGCATGCCTCTGGTGACCTGGAGTATCAGGTGGTAAGGGACAAGACATCAAGGTGAGAAAGGGCCAGATTGGGATGGGCCTCATTTTAAGTCCTTGTGCTTATTTTCGTGACTTCAAATATACAAAGAATTGAATTTTCTGCATGGTGGTTAGGTTGATAACACTGCAGTTATGGCTATGAGAATTCTTTTTCATATTGAAATTCTTTGGGAATTTGTACTTGCAAATCTGAAACCCTCTGCCAACTCCTCGCTCTTCACCAAAACCCTTAATATAAATGTTACAGTTGTGGAGTATATTAGGACTGGAACCATCATATAGAGCAGAATAAAGAACACTGTGCACATTAGTCTATTTTAGGACCAAGTAAGTGGAGCTGCAATGCATGTCATTTTATGCCCATTTCCCTACCAGACTGCAAGCCTGAGAATAGAGATTGTTTTTCAAGTTGATCATCAAATTTCAGGCATGAAGCCTGATGCCTGGGAAGTGGTAGCTGATCAATAATTAGCATGCAATAGTAAGGAGTTTACTACTTCTGTTGTGATAATTCATCATTTCCATGTGGCTGCTTAATTTTGTTAATATTAAATACAGTCATGCACTGCATAACAATGTTTCAATTAACTATGGGCAGCATATGCAATGGTGATCTCATAAGCTTATAACGAAGCTGAAAAATTCATGTTATCTAATAGTTCCACTGTCCCTTTTTATGTTTAGATATGTTTAGATGCAAAAAAAATTCTATACACAAATTGTGTTACAATACCTGCAGTATTCAGTAGAGTAACATACAATATGACTGGTAGCCTAGGTATGAAGTAGGCTAACCCATCTAGGTTTGCATTAAGTACATGCTATAATGTTCACAGAACCATGAAAACACCTAGCAACTAATTTCTCAGAGTGTATCCCTATTGTTAAGTGATGCAAGACTGTATGTTGTACACCAAACGAGTTCTATAAATCATTTTAGGCAACCACTCTACTTTCAAGAAAATTACATAAAAACAAAATATTTTGATCCCTGCAGGATTTATTTATTTTACCTATGACTTCTCTCCCCTGCTTACATACAAATCTGTACTTTGAAACCACAGAGCTCCCAGTGGGAGGGTTTGAGCTAACAACCAAGATTTTAGATCCAATAAAAAAGAGATGAAACAGAATGACAAATAATAAAAATTAAACAATGGTACAAAATAAAGCACATATTTAAAAAAAAAAAACGAAGTTTGTATTATACATCTGCAACAGAGGTTCAGGCAGCCTTTTCAGAACAACCTTGGAAAATAACCAAATCACTGCCAAGCACCTTTTCCATGCTTAAATTAATCTAGAGGGTAATATAGTGAATAACCACAGCAGAGCCCATCAGTATTCTGCCTCTTCTTACCTCTTTCTCCCATCAATGTTTCCTTGCTCAGTGACACCAAAGTTTCCCCCACTTCTCCCAGGCTTCCCCCACCTCCAACCACCAGTACCTTCCACCTGCAATTTTCTTATGTGCTTTATTCCCGTTTTGCTTTCCTACAGATGCTTTTTATTTCTTTCCAAAAGACATACTCGCCCTCACATTTCCAATTTTGTCATTATTTCTCTGTTGCTCTGATTATTATAACCAAAACCCAGAGAACAGACTGCAAGGTTCAGGGGCACCTTGGCAGACATAGAGGAAGATGGGCTTTGAGGTTCAAGCAGGAGTCTCTCCACTGTGAAGAGAAGAGTGAAGAGGATAGCACTTCCATCAAACTTTTTCCTTCACCTCTATCACCTGTGCAAAGTTGTTTAACATATTGAAATTATTCCGCCATCTATAGCAAAAGGAAGGTAAACTCCAGAAATGCCATTCTAAAGACACGGTCACTCCCCACGTGGCTGTGAGAGATAACTAGAACAGAATCCAGAAACCAAATATCCATGCAAGAGCAAAGTCAGGTATATTCTGGGCCTAGAATTGAAGCTAAGAAAAGGAAATAGGTAGTTAAAACACAAGGCCCTAAGATGGGTGTGGTGGCACATGCCTGTAAACCCAGTGGCCCTGGAGGATAAGGTAGGAGGATTGAAAGTTCAAAGCCAGTCTCAGCAACTTAACAAAGTTCTAAGCAATTTAGTGAGATACTCTCTCAAAATTAAAAATAAAAAGGCTGGGGATGTAGCTCAGTGATTGAGTGCCCCAAGTGCAACCCCTTGTATAAAATAAAATTTAAAAGTAACAAGGCCCTGAGGGCAGGGACACTCCATTTTGAATTCTGAAACCAAGACTTAACAACTGTGAGACTTTAGGCATGTCATCAAATGGTTCTGAAATTCTGTTTCCTTCCTTACTGGAAAAGCGATAAGATTAATCATACTCTGCAAAAGGGTTAGCAAGGAGTTCAATGCTCAGTTTTCCTTAAAGGTTAATGAGTGTTAGTTATTGCAATGATCGTGTGTATTATTACTTCAGACCTCAGCCCCAGGACTGTTTATTTCTAGGACATCAGAATTTATTTTAATGGATTTACCTCATAGAGTATTTCATATATTTTTGAGACTCTAAATTTTTTATAAAATTTCTTATTTTTCTCTATTGATTTATATTTAGGGTGTTTATAGAGTTTTTAATAAGCCTTAAAACACTTTGAGAATTTCAAGTTGCCATCCAGTTGTAGATGTGGTCTTTTTTATAGGGGACATACACAAACATACGTATGCATAATATAGTTAGCCCTCTGTATGTACAGATTCTGTATCCATGGACTTAACCAACCACAGATGAAAAATATTCTTTAAAAGATTATATACGTGAATCTGTGTGTGTGTGTGTGTGTGTGTGTGTGTGTGTGTGTGTTGTTATCTGATCAAAATATCTGACTAGAACAACTTAGAGGAGGAAAAGTTTATTTTGGTTCATGGCTTCAGAGATTTAGTCTATGGTTGGCCAAGTTCATACTTCTGGGCCCGAGGTGAGGCAGAACATTATGACAGAGGGCATGGCAGAAGAGCAATGATCATCTCATGGTGGCCAGCAAGCAGAGAGACAGAGAGAGAAGGGAAAGTGACCAAAGGGAAGAGAAATCCTTCCAGGCCACATCCCCAGATATCCACCTCCTACAGCCACCCCCACCTGCCTACAGGTACCACCCAGTCAATCCATTCAAATTAGGATGGACTGAATAAGTTACAGCTCTTATAATCCAATCATTTCACTTCCAAACATTCCTGCATCAACACTGGAGCTTTGGGGGATGCTTCATATTAATGCCATGACCTATATCATCTCTCATGCACATGTACATTTTTGTCATTATTTGCTGAAAAATATAGCACAACAAATATTTTTATAGAATTTACATTGTATTAAGTATTATAAATAATGTAGAGATGGGTTAAAGTATAGAGGTGAATGTGCATAGTCTACATACAAATACTATGCCATTTTTATAAGGGAATTGATCATCTTAGGATTTTGATATCTACAAGGGATCCTGGACCAATCCCTCACAGATACTGAGAGGCAACTTCATACACATAGATGCATATCTGTGGGTGTACGTGCAGGTATGTATTTTCTGAACCTCAACGTTCGGTATTATTTTAAGTGGCCAGTTTCCAGCCGGTTCTCTAATAGTTTCAGCAGGACAGGCAGAATTGGCTATGGACTTTCCATTAGTGTGTTGAAGGTCTTCACATACATTTTCCCATTTATCAAACCTTAGTGAAATAATAAACTGTACTCCAGGCAGCCTGGGGTAGCCTTATGAAATTGTTATGATTTGTTTCTGAGATAGAGTGGAAATTCCATGGCAATCTTTACAGAATGTTAATAAGAGCGAAAAGAAGATTTAATTAAAGTGTTCCTTGTGGCTTTTCCCCCCTCCAACCGTAGCCATCTGCAGACACTTCCCCACAGTGTCTTATCGCTATCGTGCAGGCACAGTGGAATCTTTATCATGTGTGGCAGGGGCTGAGGAGCAGAGACACATAAAAATAATGGTGGAACACTTATTTTTAAAAAGCACAACACTGCTCCTCTTTCATGCACCTAACCCCAGATGGAGTTCCCTCTGTGCTTGAATGTAAGGTGCTATTTTCATTGCATGGCTCCTTCTTAAGGGTTCTAAGAATCCTGGCCATTGCTTGGTAACGTGTAGTTCTCTTTCTAGAGCATGAAGTTTGATAATGAGGGGAAGGTGTGGTATAAAATAACACAATTTTGTTTTGAAAATTCAAATAGGGACTCAAGGGTTTAGGAGAGTTTAATTGCTTTCTCCAGCTACTTACCCATTGACAGCAACCAATTTAAAAGCTTTGCAACTTGAATGCTTAATGATAATAAATTTGGTTTTTAAAGAATTAGGGTACATCATGTAAAGGAATGCTCACCACACAATTTGGAACAGTGAAGAACGTATGTTACAGTGAAGAATTTTGGAGAAGTATGTATGTTACCATGGAAATAGGTTGATGACACATTAAGGAGAAAGTAAAACCCAGTACAAAGCTTCATATACAACATGATCTTAACATAAAAATCAAAATAAATTAAGCTGCAAAGAAAAGAAATTAAGCTGTAATCTTGACCTTCTTCTTAGCTACACACATTCTCCATTACCTATGAGGAATAGGTATTAGTTTTATAATTATGAAAAAGATCTTTAGAATGTATATTATGGCCCTATTTGGGAAGAATATAGAAACATACTGCATCTTATACTTATATACTTATAAAGTTTGCATAGGCTACAGAGGAGCCATATGAGGACTCTAACACATGGATGATAGCAAGTAGCATGGAAAAAGAGACCAGATTTTGAGTCCCAGAAAACCAGTGGTTGCTTTACCATTTTCCCCTCAGTATCATCCAACCTGGACAGGAAGGCAGAAACACACACCAGATGTTGACAGAACAAGCATCAGGAAGCCTTCTTTTTCCTTCTCTCCCACAGCAACACTCACCCAATACTCTGGTGACCCTGGTAGTGGCACAGTTACCTCAATGGCAGCAGGTGGGCACCTAAAACTCTGGAGGAGAACTTTCTCTCTAATCAAAGGAACTGTGGTCCCAAGAGTGAATACATATCGCATGTATTTTTCTTCTCCTGCATTTGATTTTGGACACAGGCACAGTTATAGAAAGTTCACAGAATATTGGGTTGATGAATATTCCAGGTTTCTGGCCAAAGGACTGAGAAGGGAGGCCCTGATAACAAGAGCATGCTGGAATGATAGAGAGGAAGGAGATCAAGAGAGTGATCCCAATAAAGTTGTGTATAAATTCTAGAGAACCACTTTTACCTGTGCAAGTGTGAATCTGGCCCTAATAAACATTTCACAGGCTTTGAGAACTGAGATCCAGGGTCACAGACTGGCCAATGGAACTGGTCTGAACAACACTGAAAATGCTTTGAAAATAGAATTATGTTGGAATCAGAACCGAGAGAATAACACAGGTCAGAATTTGTGGCCTAAATCTGATTTGGATGATTGCTTGTCAAAACAACAACAACTACAAATCAACATTCCCATTAGAATTTCGATAAGACATAGAAATTCATGATGTAACAGAATGCCCAGGATATAATCTGAAATTAATCAGTATGCAAAGAACCAGGTGCATTAGTTGCTATTCTGTCACTGTGACCAAAATACCCAACGAGAACTTGGAGGAGATTCATTTTGGTTTATGGTTTCAGAGGTGTAGTTCATGGTTGGCCCTGTGCATTGCTCTGGGCCCAAGTTGAGACAGAACATCATGGCAGAAGGGCATGATGGAAGAGCACCACTCCATTCATGGCAGTCAGGAAGCAAAGAGAGGAAGGAGGAAAGGCTGCAAGGAAGATGCACCCTTCCATGTCTTTTCCCAGAGACCCACATCCTCCAGCCATGCCCCACTTACCTACAGTCACTCTATTGATCCATCAAGTGGATTAATTCACTGATGAGCTCACAGATCTCATCTGATGGACTGATTAGGTTACAGCTCTCATAATCTAGTGATTTCCTCTCCAAACATTCTTGCATTAACACAGGAGCTTTTGGGGGATACCTCATATCCAAACCATAACACCGAGAAAATCTTAATTTACAATTTAAAAGACTATTAACAGGTAACAATCCTGAGGTCACAGAGATATTAGAATCATCAAAGACTTAAAGCAGGTATGACATGCTCCCAAAGTTTTTATACGTCCTAAACATAGCAAATTATAGGTGTAGAATGTCAGAATAACAAAGGGGAAAAAACACCCAAATATATTTGTCTTTAAGAAACCCTCTTTATGTAGGTTAAAAGTAAAAGGATAGATAAAGATATACCATGCCTGCATAAATCAAATAAAGAGGGAGTGCTGACATTAATATCAGGCAAAGCATATTTCAAAATTTAAAAAAAATCCCTAGGACTAAAAAGGACATAAGATAATGATTTAAAAAATGAATTCACTGTGTATGTACCTAAGAATAAACCTCAAGATCTATGAAGCAGAAGTTTAACAGACTGGAAATAAGAAATGCATGAATAACTCCATAATTATGACTGGAGAGTTCAATACTCCTGCTTCAGTTATTAATCATTCTTAGATACAATGGTAAAGAAATCTATAAGAAAAAGTAATCAATAGATTAGATTTTTAAAAAAGCAAAACACTTTGCTGTGTTTAAGATAGTGTTAAAAGAATGAAAAGACAACCTACACAATAGGAGAAAATATTTCCAAACCACATACCCAATAAAAGATTCATATTTAGAGTAGGGTATTTAAAAAGAAAAAACTCTCAGAACTCAACAGAAGGAAAACAAACAACTCAATTTAAAACATACTGAGTGTGGGGATATAGCTCAGTAGCAGAAAATTTGCCTAGCATGCATCAGGCCCTGAGCTCAATTCCCAGCACCTATAAAATAAAATGAAATAAAACATGGGGAAAAGACTTAAAGAGACATTTCATCAAGCAGAACTGCACAAGCCCTTTGGAGAGAACTTCAGGTTGCCATATGCCCCAGATGCTGAACATAAAACTACAGGACTTGTTTGCCCAGTTGGATTTCAGTTTTGTTTTGGTCCCATTCCTTCTATGCTCCTAATTCTTCCTTATGGAATGGGAATATTCACTCTTTGCCTTTACATATATTATATATATATAACTTGCTTGGGGCTCATGCTGAGAGTTTGCCTTCAGTTTCAGAGGAGACTTTCCACTTGTACTTTTTGGAAATCTGTTGAGACTATGGGGACTCTTGGAAATGAATTAAATCTATTTATCATTGTGATATAAGCATGAGCTTTAAGGGGCAAGGATGAAATATTATGGTTTAAATATAAGGTGTTCCCCAAAAAAACTCATGTGTGAGGCAATGCAAGAAAGTTTAGAAGTGAATCTTAACCTAACCATTACATTAATCCATTGATAGGGATTAACTGTCCTATGGGTAAGGTTTGGCTACAGGAAGTGGGTCACTGAGGATATGCCTTTGGGGTACATATTTTGTCTATGGTGAGAGAAACATCTCTCTGGCTTCCTGGTGCCATGCTCTGAGCCACTTTCCTCCACCACACTCTTTCACCATGATGTGCTACCTCACCTAAGATCCACAGCAATAGAACTAGCCATCTATAGACTGAGACCTCTGAAACCATGAGGCCCCAAATAAACTTTTCCACCTGTAAGTTTTCTTTTCAGGTCTTTTGGTCACAGCAGGGAAAACACTGACTAAAACAGGATTTAAGGATGATAAATAAACATATGCAAAGATGCTCAGAAATATTAGTCATAAGGATAATGAAATTAACACCATGAATAGTTATCACTACACACCTATCCAAATGGCTAAAATTTATAATAAAAAATAAAAAGCTGAATGTATCAAGTGCTATTGAAGATGTGGAACAACCTGAACTCACACGTTGCTAGAGGAAATGTAAAATGGCACAGACACTCTGGAAAAATAATTCGGTAGTTTCTTATAATGCTACAAATATACTTACTATATGACCCACCAATTCCACCTACATATATGCAAAATCTTATATGTGAATGTTTATAGAAGCTCTTTCCTTATTTGCTTTCCTTGGGAACAATATGAATGTCCTTCCAAAGAACAAGCTATTGATAAATAGAACAATCTGGATGAATGTTGTATTTTGGTGAGGAAAATAAGACAGTCTCAAAAGATTACATATTGTTATGTTCTACTTCTATGACATCCCAGGAAGAATAAAACTATGTTAAAGGAAAATAAACCAGTTTTTGAGGAATGATTAAACCATTCTCTATTCTGATGATGGTGAAGATTGTGGTTACACCACTCTATACATGTGATAAAACTCTTAGAACTCTTCATCCAGTACAAACCAAAAATACCATATGGTAATTTAAAAATTGTTATAGTTTATATCTTTAAATTTATTAAAATCACACCTTTAGATTTATAAATCACACTTCTACAAAATTATTCAGATCTATAAAAAAATTTGTAGCAGGTTTTTTTTTAATTTCATCAACTTGCCCTTAACATAAAACGCTGGTTGATTTATATTTTTTCTGTCCAATAACCACAGATTTCCATTTTCTATTTTTTGTTTTCTTTGTTATCTTTTCCTATTAAATATTTAGCTATAGGTAAGAATCTAATTCTTGATAGTATGTTTACTAATGTAGCAGAAACACAAAAATAAAGGCCTAGTGCTGGAAACTGAAATCTGAAACGTAACTGTCTGGTAGGAGGCAGACACAACAACATTCTCCACAACCTTGACAAATCAAGTTTTTCAGGGAAAAACTTAAATTGTTTTAGGATCGTAGTCATGTGTAGCAATAAGCCACATTATGGCTATGTCTATGGGAAGGGCAGCTCAAGCAGAGAGAGGCTCCAGCTAAGAGGAAGCAATTCTGCTTGAGGAGCTAAAGGCAGCCAGTGGCTGGAGCATGGAACCCCAGAGGCAAGGAGGTTCCCTAGCTGTGTTGGACAGGAAGTATGCCCAGGGCAGATAATATAAAGCCCAGCTGACTCAGTTAATGACTCTGATTTTATCCAGAAGTTTTTGATGGCTTTTATAAAAACATGAAAAGATGGGAAAGAGGTCTCTTACATATTTTTCTGGTAAAATATTCTTAACAAAATTTATCAGTTCTCTGACATTAAGTATATTCACATTTTTTGTGCAACCACTAACACTATCTCCAGAAATGTTTTCCATTTTCCCACAATGAACCTCCTTACCAACTAAACTCTAATTCTCCATTCTCTTCCTTTTATTCCCTGACAGGTGCCATCCTACTTTCTATATTAATTTACTCCTCTGGAGACTTCATATAAGTGGAATCGTAAGGTATTTTTCTTTTGCAACTGGCTTATTTCACTTAATGTTGGGGGCGTGAATGAATTATGTGTTTGTTTGAGCCATCTCAAGGCAGGGGGGTTGCTCTTCTGAGAACTCTTCATGAAATCCCACTGATGTGAGACCACTCCGTTTATGCTGACACCCTGCCCCTTGGCTCAGACAGCCCTAGGTTCAATGCAGCAGCAGCCTGGAAGGAGAGAAGGTGGGTAACCTGCTAAGTCCCAACCAAGTTGTTTTTGCCATCTTCATCCTGTTTTCCTTGGGAAGTTCTTCACACTGAATCCCATTGGTGTTCCTACCCATTTAAATAAAGTGTGTGGGCTCCATTTTGTTGTTAGATCCAGTCTCCACCAGAGCTGGATCATCCCACAATCGTGTGCCCACTTTTCCCTGACTGGCTACCTTAGTTCAGGGAAATTGAATACACATCAGGCAGGTGGTGGTAACTTAACATAATGTCTCCAAGTTTCATCCATGTTGTCAGAACTGATACGTTTTATATACATCACATTTTGTTTATCAATTCATACATCAATAGACACTTGTGTTGCTTCCACTTTTTTTGTATTATAAATCATGCTACTATGAACATGGATGTGCAAATATTTGCTTGAGTCCCTGCTTTCGATTCTTTCGGACATGTACCTAGGAGCGGCTTGCAAGATGATATGGTGATGTATGTTGTTCCTGGAAGCTGGGTGACCATGCAGTCCATGGCTGCTGCCTGGGTTATGCCACATATATAGAGTCCTTTTCTTAGAACGATTACAATCTAGCTAGATTATATATATATATATATATATATATATATATATATATATATATATATATTTAAATTCACAAAAGCCACTATATAAGTGAAAGGAAAAATATAAAGGAAGTAAATTTTAGGGAGAGAACCTAAAAATAGGTTCCACTTAGCCTCCTCCTTGTCAAAAGGCAGTGGATCTGCCCTGTCCACATTTCCTCCTGCCTCAGATGCCTGCCTGTGACCACATGGCACAAAACCTTTCTTAGAAAAAAGACCCAACCACAAAGAAAACTAATTCCAAGAAGTGTACTAGGTTACCAGAGTCACAGATAAAATGGGCTGGGTTGCCACAGCTATTCAGTTGCATGTTTTCATTCCTCATTTGAACGTGTAGGAGGGTCGCCTTTGTGCTGCAGGAAGAATGGAGAAAGAGGGTGCTCCACCACACACAAGGGTTCTCTGCAGGCCTCTGCATGTCTTCAACCACACCTCCAAGTCTGGAAAGCCCTAGCGCAGGAGAGCTGAGTGGGTCTTCCTGCCCCTTGTCTACCCCATTCCCTCCCTCACTTGGAGCCAGGGAGTGGGCAAGTGTGCCAGGGTAACCCTCTCCCCTGACAGGTGCAGAGCCTGACCTCAGCTTTGTATGAGGATGGAATTTTAGTGATTGCGATGGCAATATTATGTGTTCCTTGTCTAGGGTGCGGGACTTTGGCCAGACACGATGTGGCTAGGAGGTAACTTTTATTTAGGTGACATTAACATTTAAATCAGTGGATTTTAAGTAAAGCAGAGTGTCCTCCATAATCCAGTGGGCTGCATCTGATCGGTTGAAAGGCTTAAAAGAAGATTGGAGTCTCCTGGGAAGGAGGGAATTCTGCTTCCAGACTGTCAGGAACCTAGGTTTACAGCTCACTGGTCTGCTATGAAGATTTTGTACTTGCCAGCCTACACAACCAGGTGAGCAAATCATTTGACATCTCTTTCTCTTCTCCCCTCACTCATACACACACACACACACACACACACACACAGATGATAGATGATAAAGATATAGATAAAGATCTCCTCCAATCAATTCTCTTTCTCTGTGGAGTCCTAACTCTTATAATTATTATGTTCCCTGTGAATTAATTACAGAACTGACACTTCTGTGACAAGTAGTGACGAGAGGATATTTTTAATTAGCTAAGAACATGTGGGTAAACTATGGGGTGTGCTTGAGATTTCACTCAAGAAGTAGAGAAGAATCCATACCACGGAGCAGAGACTTTGATTATTTTTTTCCGAATCCCAACAGTTTCATGCACCAGAAATACAAAGTAAAATACAATGAAATGGACTATTTACAGAAGAACAGGAGTCAGGAACCCAATAATTCAAAAGGCTACAATAGTCTACGTATGAGTCAATGGAGGTCTTTCTTTTGTTTGTTTGGTACTGGGGATTGAACTCAGGGGCATTTAATCACTGAGCCATATTTTATTTAGAAACAGGGTCTCACTGAGTTGCTTAGTGCCTCGCTAAGTTGCTGAGGCTGGTTATAAACTAGTGATCCTCCTGTCTCATCCTCCCGAGCAGCTGGGATTACAGGTGTGCACCACCATGCCCAACACAATGGAGGTCTTAACTTCAAGGCATGCCAATGGAGGAAACATCAGGAAGAATATTTGAGTGCATCTGATGGATTCAGTGTGAGCCATGTGGTAAAAGAAGTTGAGGAGGAAGGGAAGTGATGATATCAAAGAAGTAAGTTGGGAGAACAAAGGCCACCTTGATATGGGGTGAGAAGGTGAATAGAAAGAGGGCAGCCAAGAGTCAACATCCAACTGGCACACAGGAGCTCAAAACGAAAGGGAGTTGGGGAGTGGACACCAGAAGGCATTGCAATAGTGAAAGCACAAACTGGTGAGGGCTCAGAGAGGAGAAGGACTAAAAATAGATCCAAACTTATGGAGGGAGGGATTTTGATTATTTTAAAATTGTACTTGAAGATTTTTTCATTGTGGTGTGAAGGGTCATCTTTTTTAAAAAATCATGCAAATAAAAAATTAAGTAAAAATGTGAGTATTTCCTTTAAATCAAAATACATTATACCAACTCCTAAAGTGAAAGAAATAAAATCAAGAATTAATAAATAGGATGGACTCAAACTAAAACGCTTCTTCTCAGCAAAAGAAACAACCAATCAGGTGAAGAGAGAGCCTACATTTGGGGAGCAAATTTTTGCCACATGTACATTAGATAGAGCACTAATCTCCAGGATATATAAAGAACTCAAAAAAACTTAACACACACACACAAATAAATAAATAAATAAATAACCCAATCAATAAAAGGCTAAGGAACTGAACAGAAACTTCTCAGAAGATATACAATCGATCAACAAATATATGAAAAAATGTTCAAAATCTCTAGTAATTAGAGAAATGAAAATCAAAACTCTAAGATTTCATCTCACTCCAGTCAGAATGGCAGCTATCAAGAATATAGACAACAATAAGTGTTGGCAATGATGTGGGGGAAAAATTGCTGGTGGGACTGCAAATTGGTGCAACTAATATGGAAAGCAGTAAGGAGATTCCTTAGAAAAATTGGAAAGGAACCACTATTTGACCCAGCTATCCTATTCCTCGGTCTATACCCAAAGGACTTAAAAACAGCATACTATAGTAGTGCAGCCACATCAATGTTGTAGCAGCTCAATTCACAATAGCTAAACTGTGGAACCAACCTAGATGCTCTTCAATAGATAAATGTATAAATAAAATATGGTATATATACACAATGGAATATTACTCAGCATTGAAAGACAATAATATTAGGGCATTTTCAGATAAATGAATGGTGTTGGTGAATATCATGCTAAGGGAATTAAGCTAATCCCCTAAAAACAAAGGCAGAATGTTCTCTCTGATAAGTGAATGCTGATCCATAATGAGGTAGACATGGGAAAAATGGAGGAATTGTAATTGGGCAAAGGGTGGGGGAAGGGAGGAGAGGGGGTGTGGGGTTAGGAAAAATGATGGAATGAGATGGACATTGTATGACTGTACATATGGTGCAATGCTACATTGTGTACAACCAGAGAAATGAAAAGTTGTGCTGCAATTGTGTACAATGAATCAAAATGCATTCTGCTGTCCTATGAACCTAATTAGAATTAATTAAAAAGAAAATTTTAAAAAGTACTAAGTTCAGTTTTTCTTTTTTAAATTTTTGATTACTATACATTTAATGAACACTCACGATTATAACCTGCATAAAGTATAATTTCCTCTGTTAATAAGGTACTATTTTATTTACCTTTCCCAAGCTAAGCTAAATGTCAGACATAGTTCAATAAAATAAATCTATAAATCTCTACAGGGAAAAAAAAAACACATTATTCGTTTTAAACAGTTGGTCATTGCTACCTGCACCACAAGAGTTTTTAAAATTCCATCCTCTTTTTAGGATGAACTTTCTGATACATCTTATAATGCTTACTTTGTGTATATTTTCTGTATTTTGATATTTTTAGCTGCACACTCTTGTACCTACTCTTACCAAGACAAGAATTTTGTACTAATATCATTTTTTGTTGATAAAATAGAAAGATAATTGTCTTATAGGTAGCATGGCTGATCAAATTTTATTTTTCTACTGATGGTTCGGAACTATTTCCTTCAAGGTCATCCTTCATGACTATTCTTTGTAATATCAAGTTCAGTCAATCCTGGAATGTCACCCAAAGATGCTCACTAGTCTCTGATAAATTCAGAAATTCTGATAAAAAATACAAAAGTTCTTCTTTACTCAGTTCCCATCAAGAACTTTTTTAAAAAATATGATGGCTTGCATTAGATTTTAAACATAACTTGACAAGCAGATCATCTGTTTTGACCAGATACACTGGGACTCTAAGGTTATCTCACCAACCAACTTTTAGCATTGTGGATGACAAACCATGCAGCTTCTCCAATATTCATTTACTTCCGGTGCTAGGTGCCATGGGACAAATTTACATCACTGAGGGTTTTGTGCCCTGCACCTCTGGGTCAAGAGATCAGATGAGTCAGCCGAGATGGAAAAGAAGTGACCTCTCTTGCATCAAGACAGCTCACAGTAACTTACCAATAATTCAAAGTAATTGCAAACTCTGTACATGGATCTGACTGAATTCAAATGATTACATTTCCAGCACATCCTCCCCTTGGATAAATCCTAGATGTGTCCTTGTTCACTCCTGCATCATCTGACAGAAAGAAGTAGAAAGGAGGAGCTAAGTATCTTGCAAATATTACAATATTATATAAACATGTGATCATATCACCCAGTCTTTTTTCAGGGCCTGGGAAAGGGTGTGCACGATGAGGGGCCCTGAGGCTCAGGCTCCATTAGTTTCGTTGTAAATCTGTGTCTCATTTGGATAGAACCTGGAGGTGCAACCATACTTAAGAAATAAGAGACAGAAAGATTACCCCAATTAAATTCCAATTTAGGATAATTGTTTCTTCCATGTGGGTTGAAAAGGCAGATTTTCCTTTTATTTACATATCAACCATTCACTGGCTCTTTCCTAGACACTGAAGTTATATGAATAAGTGTGATTATTTGTTCCCTCTGCATCACATAAAACAAATACACTAGAATGTGTCCAATGGTGGGAATCCCAGGGAGAAAGCAAAGGGCCATACTTAGCAAAGGGCTGGGGGTGCCCTGGGACCCCAGAAAATCTTCCTAAGGCTGGTGCTCCATTTGCGGATTGAAGGGGCCATGCAAGTTTGCCAGGTGGACAAAAAGAGTGGGCACTCTGCAGGCAGGGAGCAGGGAGCAAATTAAACAAGATGGGATGCAGCAGAGTGGGTTCAGGGGAGAGCAATCAGTGTGCAAAGCCAGAGCCCCGTGCAGAAGAAATGGCACAACTACATGGGCCAGTGGGAAGATGGCTGAACCAGTGAACCCGAAGGCCAAGAGACCAGGGAAGAGGAGGGAGTCATCTGGATGGAGGGAGTGGCAGCGATGATGCAGTAAAGTCGGTATTAGGATCTGATGACCAATGACTTCATTTTTAATTCAATGAAGAGACAGGAGGTCTAATATGAAGGCTCAGACTTCCTATAACCATAACTGTAATAAAAGTCATTTTATTACATTGTTAAGTACAAAGGAAAAATAATATAATGATAAACCCTGATGTTCCCATTACCCAGCTCCAATAATGGTCAATATTTTATTACTCTCATATAAATACCAATCCAAAATTTAACTCATAAAACTTCAATCATTATATAAGTAGTTACAATGTATGAGTGTACAGACTCTTGATGATATCTCAGATAACTGATGTTTAGATGTGAAGTGTCTCCCAAAGGCTCATGTGTGAGACAATGCAAGAAAATTTAGAGGTAAATGATTGAGTTATAAGACCCTTAACCCAATCAGTGCATTAGTCTGCTGATGGGGATTAACTGGGTAGTAACTGTAGACAGGTAGCATGAGGCTGGAGGAGGTGGGTAGATGAGGGTGTGCCCTTATATTCTGTTGTGATGAGAGGTGATTTTACTCTCTGCTTCCTGCGACCATGTCCTGGGCCTCTTTCCTATACCACACTCTTCCACTTTGATGTTCTGCCTCACCTCAGGCCTCAAGGAAAGGAATCAGTCATCTATGCACTGAGACCTCTGAAACCATGAGCCTCAAAATAATTTTTTTTGCCTCTAATTATTCTTGTCAGGTCTTTTTGTCACAGTGGTGAAAAAAAAGCTGAATTAAACAAGTGAGGAGGGGAAATATCCAGTAAACAGTATGGGGCAACTAGATTCCTACCTCACACTGCATTTAAGAGACATACTGGGCAAAAAGGATTCCAGTGCTTCTTAAAAGTAAATAAAATAGACCTGAATATTGATCTAATTTTAAGGTAGAAAAAGCTTTCTAAATGTAATTTCTTGGGGGAAGGGTGGTACCAGAGATTGAACCCAGGGACACTTTAACACTGAGTTACATCCTCAGCCCTTTTTATTTTTTTTAGAGACAGGATCTCACTAAGTTGCTTAGGGTTTCACTAAGTTGCTGAGGCTGGCTTTGAATTTGCAATCCTCCTGCCTCAGCTTCCCAAGGTTACAGGCGTGACCCACAGCATGTCTAAGTGTAAACGTAATGGGAAAACAATTATAAAAGAAACACTACATGGTATTAACTTAATTTCTGTAAAATCTTCTACAAGTCAATGATGATGGAAAACAAATTGAGTGAAAAGTGGCAAACTATCAAGAAAGAATTGTCTATGTTACAGTTTATTTCTTTCTATTGTGAATTTCCCACAAAAGATAAAAGCCAATAGAAAAATTATCAGACTATAAATAGACAATCCAAAACAGAAACCACTTAAATTACATAACACCATATGAAATAAAAAAGGTCCATCTTGCTAATGAAACATCATAACAAAGCTGCAGATCCATTCTTGTTCATCAAATTGGCAAAAAATAAAAAATTGTTTTTAGAGACTATGCTTAGCACTAGTAGACCAGCAGCCTTATTACCAATAATGGAAATATAAACTGCTATCATCTTCCTGGAAGGCAATTTGATCAGCAATTTCTATCAAGAGATTTATAGATACTAAGGCATTGACCCATTAATCCCATACTTAATAATTATCTGAAGAAAATAATCAAAGCTGTATATAATGATATGTATATAAGGGTGTTCAACATAATATTAATTTTAACGGTGAAACACTGGCCACATTGTAAATATTCAATGGGTAAAAATTGAAATTTACTGTCAATTATGGCAAACCCGTGCATGCAATATGACCCAGTTATTTAAAAATCACATTTTCAAATTTATTAATGGCATAGGGCGTTGTTGATAATGTGTCAGATATTGTGAGAAGGATGTAACCTAATTTCAATTTGAAAGTAACGTGTGTGTATGTACCTATAATTGTAGCTGTGCACGTGAGCCCATTTGTATAGTCAAAAGACTGGCATTAAATACACTAAATTATTAATCCTGGTGATCTTTGAGAGCTAAGAATCTGGGTACCTATTGTCATTCCATATCCCTTTCTGTATTTTCCACCATAAACATGCATTATGCTTACAAAAACAACATTATTTTGTCTGTGAAAGTTCATTTGTTTGCATTCTGCTTCTAAAGGGAGTTCCATATTGAAAAAGGAATAGACTCATTATTTCACAGACACGAAGAACAACATCAAAATCGATAATGTGAGTATTTGTTTGCCTGAGGGCCAACTTTCCAAATCAAGAGATGCACAAATGAAAAAAGAACACATTGGATTTGGAGCCTGGCAGTGTACTTTGACTTCACATAATATTAAGACATTTATTGGTATCTCCATAATTTGACCTTAGTGCCTAGCCTCTTGAAACAATCTATTTTTCTGTTTTTTTTTTTTTGGTTTATATCTCTCCATGTGTGTTCATTGAAGGGTGACTGTCTCCTTAAGCAACAAGCAATCCACTGAACTGGGTACCTTTACAAATATTTTGCTAGCCTGGGGTTGTCACTTCCAGAAATAAGATTACTTCTTTCTGAGGGCATGTTTTCCTGTTTTAAATAATTCTGCTGGCAAGGTCTTCCATGTTCAGAAAACATCTGACTGCCTGAAAATTCCTGTCCTGGGTATTAGCACTACCATTTCAATCCCAGAGGTCATCCCTGTCCAATCCCAGCTTCCTTTTCCCAGTGTTGGAGACCCTTAGCTCCTTCAATTTTTCTACACACACAGTGCAGCTCTCTCCCTTACTAGCACAGGCATCTTGCCTGTATCCATTGTCCTGAAATGTGGTACCAGGTGTATACACATGTGGTTGGAGAAGTACAGCATGCAGGGTGGCTGTCCTCTCCCTGGATGGGAACAACACCAATGGTGCAGGCCATGGCTTTGACAGTCATCCTAGCAGCTGCACCACACTCTGCCATGTGCATCTAACTTGGGGGAACCAAACAAAAAAACATAAAAAGTCTTCCAGGAGCTTTTCATGTAAGGTGTTTGTATTAGTCTGCAGAAGCTGCTGTAACAAAATATCACAGACTGGGTGGCCAAAACAACAGATGTTCCTTTTTATCAAAGTTCTGGAGACTAGAAGTCCAAGATTAGGATAGCTCTTCCCTTCCTGGCTTGCACACAACCTTTCCTCTGAAGGTGCTGAGAGAGGATTCTGGTCCTAGCAGGTGTCCTTATAAGTCCAATGTCCTAATTGTACACACACACACACACACACACACACACACACACACACACACATTACGGACTGGATTGTTTCTCCCTGAAATGCATTAGTTGATGTCCTAACCCCCAGTACCTCAGAATGCAGCAGTCCTTGGAGATAGGACCTTTAACAAAGTAAATAAATTAAAATGAGGCCAGGAGGGTGGGCCCAAATCCATTCTGATTGTTGTCCTCATAAGAAAAGGGGACTAGGACACAAGGGAGATACCAGAGGTGTACAGACCAGGGAAATACACATGTGAGGCCACAGAGAGACGGCAGCCATCTACCCACCAGGAAGAGAGGCCTCAGAAGAGAACAGCCCTGCCAACACTGTCATATTGGACTTTCAGCCTTCAGAACTGTGAGAAAAAAATTTACACTGTTTAAGCTGTCCAGCCTGAGGTGTTTTGTTATAGCATGCTCAGCAGACCAGCATCATACAGAAACTCAAGACAAGGCTGCTTCGGGGAGGAACCAAAGGCCACTGATACTCAGGGGAGCAGTGGGAATCAAGAGACAAGGGCTCCACTTCACAGCCCTTCCCTTCCTCTTTGACCCACCCCAATCCTTGGTCACATGATCTGGGGAAGCTGGAAGCAGGAGTGACTGGTGTGAACGGACTCATGTGACTATGAGAGTCCTGGCTTCCATTGCCACCCAGGGCAGGGGAGAACCGGAATTTGGGGAGCAGGAAAGAAGGACGGTTTACAAATGTCTTAAGAAGCTGAGACTGAGAAACTTCAAGTGAGAGAAAAGTTGTGTGGTTTGTGGCTAAGATACCCCCGAGCATCTCTGCAACCCAGGGGGAGAAAGGATTTTGAAAGTAGTTTGGGACATTTCAGGGAGGGAAAAAATTATGTCTACACTTCAGTGAAACAAGACTCTTCAATTAACCAGTGACACCCACTACATATGCTTTTTTCTTACCATGTTATGTCCTGGGTAGGAGACAGAGCAATTCTAGGTAGCATATTACTGCCACTGGCTCATGCATGGCTAATTTATTGTTCTGCATTAACATCCTCCTTGGCTACAGTCGTCTCGGCTGTTTCTGTTTACACATTTCATGGGCATTTATCTCCTGGACACGGGACTGTAAGCGATGATAAATGGGCAAGGAGATTATGCAGGTGTGATTTTCACAAGTGTGAAGCTACCCTCAGCCTGCTGAAATGGCAAGGACAGGTAATAATGAGATGGGAGATGCCACTAAGTACTCCCTGGACACCCTGTATGTGTCCTTGGAATAAGTTATTAGCTCCTAGCTAACCACACCCAAAGGCATGTGCAATCTCATCACAGAACACTCGATAATATTATGTATAATGGTGAAGAACTAAAGCCCCTTATTATACCCAAACCAAAAGGAGGTGTATATGCAGAAAATAAACATCAATCTAATATAAAGGAATTTATTTGTGGTTAACTCTTATAATCCTGACAACAATCCCCAATTGCCTAAATTTCATAGAAAGTTTCAGAGAGGTTATATTACTTGCCTAAGTCACACAGCAAGTATGTGTCAAAGTCAGAATTTTGGTCCAGGTGCATTTGACATTTCAATCCTTGCTCTTAACAAGATACTCTTTCCTGAGTCTTTCTTTAGATGGACACATTTTACTTTGCAGCAGCCTCTATAAGACATGAGGGATTCACATACAGAACTTTTAAAGGAAGAAGGAGAAGGAAACACTTATTGGATTTCTATGTAGGAAAGGCATCCTTCTCAATACTGTGAAAAATACTGAAAAAAAATCTTAAAATCTGATGCAGGAATACCCTTTTTAAAAGATATCAGGGTAAAGTTACAAGACTAAAGATACAAGTGCTGCAGTCCCGCTGCAGCAAAATAACCGGGGGGTGGGGGTGGGGTGGGGGGGTGACGAACAGCTTGTGTACATTGATACAGCAGGAGTTGGAGCCATTTATTGTAGGACAGGAGCGGTATTTATACATTCTACACAGCTTGTCTTAATTAACATAAACTCGATACAGCAGTCAACCAATAAGGAATCTCCATACTTAATGGCTCGCTGGCCTTACTTCACAAACCACTCCCTCTGCAAAATGCCAGGCGCCATCCTAACTTGTTTACAGACTCTAACATACAAGACTAAAGTTGTTTCATGCTACAATATTGGAGGGCGGTGTATTATAATGTTATGTTTTTCAGAAATATTTTTCTTCCTCTTTTTCTTATTATGGTAATTCAGCATGATATCTACCCTCTTAAAATTTTTGAAGTGTAAAATATGAGACACCATACAACAACTACTACCATGGCTGCTCTCAATAGTAACAATGATAATTATAACAACAATGATAATTTTGTCATTTGTGACAGCAGAGATGAACCTGTACCAGGCATAGAATGACAAATACCACATGATCTCACTTACATGCAGAAGTCCAAGTCACAGAAACAGAGTAGAATGGTGGTTACCAGGGGTTGGGAATGGGAGGTCCAGGAGCTGTAGGTCAGACACCCAGACTTTCAGTTAGGCAAAAGGAATATGTTCAGGAGATCTATTTTTGGGATATAGTGCAGTGGTAAAGCTCACCTGGGTTCAATCATCAGTACAAACAAAAAAAGAGTTGGCAAATATATGGAAAAATTAGAACAGTTGCCCACTGTTTTATAGTAATGCGAAATCCTCTATGCACACCACTGTGGAAAACAATGTAGAGGCTCCTCAAAGATAAAACTATCATAAGATTGAGCAGTCTCACTTTGAGGCATCTATCTAAAAGAATGGAAATCAGGATCTCAGAAGTTAGCTATCCTATGTTTGCTTGCGGTAAATGAGAAATTCACAATAGTCAAGATATGGACACAACATGAATATCCACTGACAGACATGGATAAAAAAAACATGGTATATGCATACAATGGAAGGATATTCAGTCACAAAAAGCATAAAATTTTGTAACATGTAACAGCATAGATGGACCTTGAGGATATTGTGCTAAGTGAAATAAGTCAGCCACGGAAAGACAAATACCGCCTGATTTCACTTATTGAATAGTCAATTTTATAAAATTAAAAACTGGAATGGGACTGGATGGATGGAGAAATTGAAAGTTATTAATCAACAGGCATAAGTTTCTGAAAAATTTTTTTTCCCACCGTTCTTCCTTTTTCTCGTTCCTTGTTCCTCCCCCTCAATCCCCATTCTCTATTCCACTGATGTCTCTTCTAGTTTACCACCTCTCTCTCTCTCTCTCTCTCTCTCTCTCTCTCTCTCTCTCTCTCTGGCACTGTTACTATATAATCCCCTTATGGTTTAATTGCTAATAAATCAATCCAAGCAGATGAGATCCTGACCAATGACTGCCCTTTCCCCAGTTTGAGTGATTGCCAAAGGCACTTGGCTTATTCTGCAGTGGCCTCTTTTTTCGACATTTAATTTGGGCTCTTATTAGAGTTTAATCCATTATGCCTGGTGAAATGTGATTAAGTGCTAGGGCTGAGGCCAGGAAGGTGGGGATGGAAGGAAAAAAAATAACCATGTTACACAGGATGCAAAAAAAAATTTTCATTTCACAGCAACTCAAGATACCTTCAAAGAACTGATTTACAAAAGATTAGCAGGCAATTAAAAGCTGGTGGGAGTCCTTTGCCATTATAAAGGACAATATTATATATCACAACTGTTGTCAGGATTAATAAAAATTTGAATAAATGGCAACTGGAAGAAACCTTGGCAGGAGACATCTTAAGGCTCCAGGAAGGGGTGTGAAGAGAAGGGATAGGTGGCTGCCAGCATCAGCTGCTGGGAATCACACCTCTGCTGAGGTCCACTGTTTAATGACCTCAGACAGCACTGAATGTTTAGCACCAACTAGTATGTTCAGGAGAATGCAACCCTGGGCCAAGCATGGAGAGTGTCCCTATAGACAGTATTTTGGGAACCACTTGCTATACAATTAGGCAAAACAAAACCCTAAACAGATTTGATTCCACAATATGATTGTAACTATCAAAAACCCAAAGCACAAAACTGCATCAATAAAAGACTAGGAGATAAGCAGATCTACTCATGGTGATTGTGTTGGCTGATAGAACTGTGAGTGGAGCTTTCTTTTTTTTCTGTATGTACCCAATTTTCTTGAGTGATCCTGTGCTTTAACTATGGGGAAAACTTACTTTTAAAAAATGAGGCAATTTTCTTAGTTTTCTTTGTCTTTTTCTGACACCGCTTTCTGTCACCCAGGCCAAGGCACGAGATGGAACAGATGAAGGAACCTTGGTGGATGGGGGAAGCTGAGACTTGGGGGAAGATGAGTAAAACAAGCTAGTTATCATTTAGTCACTGAGCACCGGCAAGCGGCAGGGGCACCAATAACTGATAACTTAATCTCTCTCTTTTTTTTAAATCTTTTTTACATTTTTAAAAATTTGTTCTTTTTAGATATGCATGACAGTAGAGTGTATTTTGACATATTATGTATGCATGGAGTATAACTTGCCCATCTCTTTTAAATCTTATTTTAAGTTGTATAATACCTGAAAAGCATTATGGAAACCATTCTTCTCAAAGTGAAACATTCAGGACACAATATGAACAAGTGGCTTTCTGAGCTATGTCTAAGAGAAAGTTATATATCACACACATAAACTAATGGGTATATATACAGATTTGCCAAATTAGTGATATTTAGGGAACATCTAGATGGTTCGTTGAGAACTAGGGCAAGAGTTAATATCAAAGTGGTTACAGGACACTAGTGTCCTAGATCACTGTGTTAGGTAGCTAGGCAGCCAGGAGCAGGTCAATGGAAGAAGGACAATGAAGGGTGATACGTTACAGGAGAACATCAGACATATGCATCCAAGAGAGTCCATAGATCACAGAACTGGGAATCACAGGGAACTTTATCAAAGCAGACAAACATCTGGAAAATGGAAATTGGTTATTTCAAACCTTCCCCAACCACTTTAATTGTAACTCCTTAAAGGGAAGTATTGTTTTAAGACCTTATCTCTTGCAACCAGGCTGTCACAACCAACCCTGTAACCAGGCCATCTAAATCATGTCGTGTCTATCCCTTGTGACCAGGTCATCATGACTCTCAAAATGAAATTTTGCTAAGGGCTGTCAAAAGGGTAATAACTCACTTAATAGGGTGTGAGAAACAAGGGGATTCAAAGCCCTTTGAAAGTGCAGACTCCATTAGAGCCACGCTGTTCTCTCTAGAGACATACCACACTGTATTGGCACTCATCTCAGTTTCTCTAATAAACTCCTGCTTGATACTCTGTGTGGCTTGATTGAAATCCTTCCTGTATGATCACAAGAACCAGTCACTGAGGACCCCTGTGGTCACTTCAGCTCCATGGGTCAGTCTTGTCGAAAATTGTACTTACAATGCTGAAATGACTTTGAAAGTAGATGTCTATTGTTTTTCTAAAAAAATCTTTATCTCCGTTATTTTCCAGAAGAAGAAATAACAATTCCAGTTGCAGCAATATACATTGAGTTTAAGAGTGTGATGTAGAAATCATGTTGCTCAAATTCAAATTGAAATTCCCTACATTCATGGCCATATGTAAGTTACTAAATTCTCCAGGTCACGCTTTCTTGATTTGTAAAATAGAGAGCCAGGAGGTTAGAAATGACTAAATGGCATAATTAATATAAAGCATTTACTTGCTGCCTGGCCCACATGATATTAGTCATTGTTACTATCCTTAATATAAAATGAGTATCAGTTGAACCTAGTCTAAACTTTTAAATCAATCCCTTACTGTGAGAGCCACAATATATCTGCATCTTAGAAAATACTGAGAAGTATTGCCAGGAAGCCATGTGTACCTGCAGGAGGCCAACATGTGTTGTAGCAGGAACTCAGAATTTTAAGATGCTAGCCATATTTAAGAACCTCTTGTGCACTCAGTTTTCAATGATGGGAAAAGCAGCTTGAACATTTTGGGGGGTGTTAGGTACAGAATGTGGATTTTCCAGCTCTGTGTCCTTTGGAATGCAAGCTGCTACTTGTTGTCTGTATTGGAATGAAGACTCATTTTGGCAAAGATGAGACTGTCTTCCTTCCAGATTCTTGAGAATTTAACATGCCAGATACTAATAGGCTCAGCTCTCCATGTAAAAGCACCAGAAATGGCATCTGGTGGATCTACATATCTTTCCAAGAATCCCATCTACCCTCCCTCTTTAGCTTTAGTCCTTTTATAGAACAGAGCCTACATGGATTTTTTCTAATCTCTTTGATGGAAGAATACCAGTATTGATAGTTCAACATAAAAACTGGTCATGTAGATAGGAAAATTCCCAGAGTATCTGGCACACACAAACGTGGAACCACTCTTTGGCAATGTTTTCTCAAAGGATTATGTGCAAATTCCACCAGAGTTAATAATCCCCACTGAAAGTGAGCTCATAAGAAAAGTTACAAGTTATATAAAGAAAAAATTTTAAAAAACACCAGGAAGATTGTAGGTACAATATCAGACAAGATCTGTGTTCCAAGAATCCAAATTTATAGAACAATGAGATGCTAAATTAACAATAATGATAGCATATGTATGTTTATAAGTGTTCTTTGGGAAAAAAAAGGACAAATCACACTGGAAGACCAGGATATATGAGAAGTGATCAATTCAATTGGAAAATGAAATAAATGGAGTTTCTATAAATGAAAACACAGTTATTGAGATTAAGCTTAGTAAAGAAATAAAACAGCATGTTAAATGCAACTAGAGAGAGTTACTGAACTAGAAACTAAAACTGAAAAGAAAGTAAAGAAATATAGCATGAAAATTTAGAGAGACATGGAAAATGGAATGAAAAATTTCAACACATATCTAAAATGAGTAACAGAAAGCAAGAGTAGACAGGATAACAAAACCATGATCTTTTGAAGTAATATCTTGGAATTTTACAGAAATGGTGAAAGAATGAATATTTATTTTTTAAATACAGTACATTGAATTCTAAGCAGAACAAAGAAAAAACATTTTTAACTGGACATATAATAGATAAATTGCAGAATCCCAAGATAAAGATGAAATATTAAGAATAACTGAGGAGAAAATATATTTTCATGCAAAAGATATATAATTAAAATGACAGCAGAGTCTCATCAATGCCAATGAAGACCAGAGGGCAATAAAACGTTATTGTAACGTGGAGAATAAAAAATCTATCTCCTATACTCACCTAAAAACTTCTATATGAGATTCTATTTCAATCAAATAGTTTTTTAGTAAGTAAAGTAAAATAAAGATCTTTTAGAAAGGTTTACTATTAGTAGATCCTCCTTGATAGAGCTCTAATGGAAGGATATGCTTGGTTCAGAAGGAATTGAACCGAGAATTTATGAGTGACATGCAAAAAAAGTAATAACCAAAAAATGAGAATAATAAGATAACAATAACAAGAATGTGACTAATTTGGATTTGGATGAGGTATTAGTAAAAATTAAGATTCACTATAATATAAGAAAGATCATTGAAGTGGAGTCAATAAGCCTTCATTGTGGTGTTAGTATAACCAGCTATGTGACTTTGAATAAATTCTCATTTGTAAAATAATACTCAGAGTTGAACAAAGTTTTCTTTGAAAATTTACTGTGCTTCTTACTGGTCACCTTCTCCCTTAGAATAATCCATATAATGATTTCAATGGAACCAAACACATTTCCCCTTTGGGATAAATATTTGGCTATTGAACTGCATGCATACTTCTTGTCTTACAAAGAATATTCAGGCAAATGCTCCTTGAAATCTCCTGATTGAGCCCCAAGATTTATACCGATGGCATGCCAGGGAACACTACCTTGATGAGTGCTTACAGAATGCTGTTGTGCCAAGGGCACAATCTGCCCTCCAGTCATTTCACATGTTCCATCAATCTGTGCTGGAGTGAAACCCTTCAGGGGCCATTCAGAACCGGAGACACCTGCTGCCATTGCTAGGAAATCTTTAAAAGAAGTCGGAAATGAAACTCAGGTCATCCTGCTCATTCTGTAATAACAAGAGAAAGAAGATGAATCTATTTTTCCCTAGAACACAGCAAGAATGATTTCTTTCCAAGAGAAGTGTGTAATCTGAAGTCTGAGAATTACATTATGGATAAGCACCTTTTTTTCCAAATGCTCCTTTAACTTCTCTGGCAAGTCTTTACATGTTGGGAAGCTATCTCCTAGTCCTAATTTACTTCAAGAACTCTTTGAATCACTGCTCTCATACTAAGTAAGAATATGGTGTCAAAACCCTTTATATTCTTGTAATGGATACTACTGACAACCCAGCTGCCATTGTGTTAGTTAAAGGAATACTTTCATCCTGGCTGCATCTGCAGACAACTCCTTTCTCTATCCCTCTTTCTACAGATACCAAGAAACTGACAATTTCCCCAATATATTCAAACTTTGGCACATGTGACTCCCTCTTGGCCCTTACATCAAAAGATAGCCCCGCTTCATTTTTAACATGCATCTTCTTCATTTTTTAGTATGTGTTGCCACTCACATAATCTCTTAGGTACCTTCACCTGTGTGCTTCTACAGAATACTGTATCTGTAAGATAAACATTACTAATAATCAATATTTTAGCCAATTCAACTCTCCTTTTAGTCACAGAAAGACTGTACTTTTCCGTTGAAATTAAGCATGGCTATGTGACTTTGGTCAGTGACATGTGAGTGGAAATCATTTGTGTCACTTTCAGTCCAAAGCATTTAAGGAATGTAGGTAATTTTCCACTCTTCTCTTTCCCTCTCCTATCAGCTAAGGTCACATTTTCCAGATAATAAAGCTCTGTGATATCAAATGTTCCAGTACCCTGGTTTGCCAAGGTATTATATGTAGAATTTTATAATAGAAAAATGGCTAAAATATTTTGTGTGAGTGAGAAATAAGCCTTTTCTTTATTTGGTCAGTGAAACACTGGAGCTATTCATTACTGCAGCACATCCTAACCTCCCTGACTAATATGTTTCTATAATAAAAGTTATAATACTCTATTACATCATAAATTTTCTTTTCAATTTTTTGAAATTGTGGGCTAGGACATTCGTTTCTGTATGTCCTATACCCAAAATAGTGACTGACATTATTTTAGGTGCTTAACAAGTATCTTGAATAGCATGACAGTAGAGTCAATAGCAAGAAGAATAATTGAATTTGTTTATTGTAGGTCTTTTCACTTTATACAGTGATAGCTTCAGGTCTGTTAAACATATAGACAATCATGTTGCAAAGGATAGAATATTTCCCTTAAGAAAAGAAAAGCTAAAAATGGCAAGCATTGCCAGTTGTTGCACAATTTACCCATGATGCAATTCACTTTCAAGCCTCCTTTTACCTGTAGAGATGAAAATCATCAAAGTCTTTGAAATTGCACCCAACAGTCTCACTTTGAAAAATAAAAGGAGTCATCATTCATTTATACCTTGACCATCAAAGGAGTCTTGAGACCACCATTTCTTCTTCCAAAGTTTTCTTGGCCAATTTAGGTTGTTTTGAATTCCATGTAAATTTTGAAATTAAATTGTCAATTCTACAAAGTATTTTAAAAGCCTATTGGTATTTTAGATTAGGTTATTTTAATTTATAAATCAATTTAGAAAAGAATAGTACCAGTATTTATTCTTCCATTTATCTTTATTTTGCTTATTCTTATTCTTCAAGTAATGTTTTCTAATTTCTTTTATTCTTCTGTAATGTTTTCTAATTTTTAAAAAGTCTTACAAATATAATAAAAAATATTTCTAATCATTTTTATTTTCATCTTACTTAAATGGGATAAATAAATCCTCATTATTTATTCTTCAAATACTTTTGTTGCTAATGCATAAAAATAGAGTTTTTTTAATATATTGAGCTTATACCTAATGGCACTGCTAAAAGCACAGTTTGTTTCTAGTAACTTTTTGAAAACTCCTTAAAATTTGATTGTGCCATCTGTAAAGACAGTTCCTTTCTATTTTTATACCTTTTATTTCTTTTTATTTATTTATTTATTTATTTTACTTCTTCTTTAACTTTGTTATTATACACCAATGAACCATGTGACTTGGATACTTCTTTGTGTGGTTTTCAACCAAAATTCAATTTCTGAAATAGTTATGAGGGTTTTCATATTTTTTTATTAACTCTTATATCAGTTTGGGTAATATTAATCTTGCAAGGTATTTGTTGATTTCATCTAAGTTTAATACATTGGCATAAAAATAGTACCAAAGTCCTTCTCAACAGCCTCCTAGTGCCTATATCTTACCATTATTCTTGTTATTGGTATTTTGTGTTCCCTCTATTTTGTTCAATAGAATTTTATCAATTTGATAAATCTTTTCAAAGAACTGTGTCTTTGTTATGTTTTATTTCTATTGTTTGCCTTCCATTTTATTTGTTTTTTTCTTTCTCTTACTTTCCTTGGGTTTGATTTGCTAATCTTTTTGAAATTACCTGACTGGAAATTGAGGTTATTGATTTAAAACTTCTAAGCATTTAAAGCTATAAACTTCCTCATGCTAACTGCTGTTTTATCGGAATTCCTTGATTATACATATTTTATTTTCATTTTCATCCAATTCAAAAGCACTTCTAATGTTCTTCTTCTTTTAAGGTAATTTAAAAGTGTTGTTTAATTTCCAAATATTGGACTTTTCTAGATATCTTATTATGATTGGCTTCTAAATTATTTTCTTTGTGATTACAGAACATGCTCTATATGATTTTAATATTTTGAATTTCATTGAGACATTTAACTTCCAGCATATGATCTGTTTAGATATCTGTTTCATGTGTACTTGAAAATAAAAGGCACATTGTCCTTTGGGTGGGTAACTGTTCTATAAAAGACAATCCATTTGTTTTAGCTGAGAGTATTGTTCAAATATTCTATATCCTTACTTTTTTCTCTATTTGCTTCTTTAATTATTAAGAATTGTGTTAAAAATCTTCAGCTATAATTATAGAAGTGTCTATTTCTCCTTGAAAGTCTGCCAGTTTGAGCTTAATGTGTGTTGAAATTTGGTGATTATTTTAACACATATTTGTAACTGCTTTGTCTTCCTTGATGAACTGGTCTTTTCTTTGTCGACCCTTTTGATGATATTCCTTGTACCCATTTTTTTCTGATATTAATATACTTTTCTTATGGTTAATGTTTGCAAGGCATATCTTTTTTTAATCCATTTACTGTCAACCTCGTTTGAATTAAAATGCAACTCTTTTAGTAGTTTGTTAAAATCCAGCATGTGCTTAGATTTTGCTTTGCTATACAGTTTGACAATGCATGCCTTTTAATTGGAATGCATAGTCCAAAATTACCAGTTATGGTAATTTTGCATATATTTTGTCTTTAAAGTCTACCTATTTGATTTTTGTTTTCTGTTTTTTCCTTCTTTTTAAAAATTCTTTCTGGTTTACTCATTTCTCCTTGCCTTCTTTTGAGCTAAACAGATTTTTTTCAAGCATTTCATTTTAATTCTAGCTAAGCTTTATTTTAGCTGCCCCTTTTTATGTTTTACTTATTGCTTTGTTGTGTGTGTATCATTACAGTCTGATAGTTTATATTGTACCACATCAAATAAAAAGGAAATATATGCAACAGTATCATTCATCTGACACCCTACTGTGTGCTCATCACACAGTTCACATTCACATGTTAGAATTTAACTATAAAAGGATATTGTGACTTTTGCATTCAATTTTGCATCTCAAAGGAGTTAATAGAGGGATAAAAGGATACTCATTTATATTTACTCATTAATTAAACATCTCCTGTACTCTTAATTTTTCCCCATAGATCCAAGATTCTGTCTCTTGTGAATTCCTTCAGCATAAATAACCCATGAATTAGTTTTAACAAACTATCATAAAATTAGTAGTTTAAAGCACCACAAATTTATTACCTTGAAGTTCTCTAAATCAGAAGAAATGAATGCCACTGGCCTAACATTCCTGTGTCTACAGGATTGTGCTTCCCTCTGGGGTTGTAAGGCTCAGATTCATCTGATAAACTTAATTTTCCATATTGTACTTTTCAGTTCTAAAGTATCAGCTTGTGTTTTTAAATTAGTTTTTATGCTGAAATTTCCCACTTGTTCACTTATTAGGATAGTGTAATCACTTAAGTCCTTAAGTATATTTATAAAAAGTTCTCAAGAACCTTGTTCACTAATTCCAGTATATTGGCCATCTTAATTTCTGTTCCTTTTGACTGTTTTATCTCTTGATTATGGGTCCCAATTTTCAGTTTCTTTATAAATATAGTTTATTATCATTGTGGTATACTGCATATTGTGGAATATCTATCAAGCCAACAATTTGACTACTAGATTAAAACCTTGAACTTGTGGTTGCTGGTATTTTATACTGCTCTAGTGGCAGGGATTCCTCCATAGTTTTAGAAAGAATCAGGCATTTCCCTTCTGGGGTTTCAACAGAAAGTCTAAGGAATTTACCAAACCTTTTTATTGGTACAGATTCAAACTTCAAACTGTCTCCCCAGTGATGGGCTGCAGTGAAAATCTATGTTCTGTTTTTCCAAACTCCCAGCTTTTGTTTTTCGCTTTGTTACCTGAGGCCTCCCCCATGAATGCACCCTCAGAGATTTGAAGAGAGTTTTTACACATATTTAGGGACTCTCCACAGGCCCCTCCTTTTCAGGACTTTCTCTCCTTAATTTGTAACTGTCCTGGCATCCCTAAATTCTATTCCTGAACCATCAAGCCCATAAAACTTCAGCTTTCTTTGAGTTCTAGCTACCCCTGGCCATGGACTTGTGAATGTCTTCTTGGGAAAAGTTGTGTAAATGAGAGTTTTTCCCTAGTTTTCTTCCTTCTCTCAAGCATCTAATTCCCTCGAGTTTCTGCTTCCTTTTGAATTCTCTCCAGTGCCTTCCAACCCTTGTATTTTTTTTAAATATATATTTTCTCTGGCTGGGTAGGGTGGAACACACCTCACATCCCAGCTACTGTGAGGCTGAGGCAGGAGGATCACAAGTTCAAGCCTAGTCTTAACAAGACCCTGGGGCAACTTAACAAGAGACTGTCAAGAAATTTAAAAAGAATAAAAGGGCCTGGAGGTGTATCTTGTTTTAGTCTTTTGCATGTGTTTTCATTTGGTTGACTTTTCATTTTCCTTTGTAGGCATTCTTAACAGACTGAAAATTGACTCTTATGTCAGATTATTTTTCATTGCAAATACCGTCTCCTTTTGAAGGGCCTCTTCATCCTCCTAATGGTGACTTTTGAAGAACACAAATAACTAATCTTATTGTAATTCAATTTCTTATGATTTTTCCTGTGTGTTTAGTGTTTTGGAGTCCTACTTAAAAAAAAAACTATTTGCAGTTTATTAGGATGCTTGTTTTCCTTCAAGAGTCTTTCTTGTTTACTATTCACATTTAGCTCTGTAATTCATCTGTAACTGATTCACTGAGATCCTTGTTATTATTTATTTGCTGTATTCCTTATAATTTAAAACCATTATTATTTTTTTAATTTTTCTTTTTGTGTCAGATTTCAGTACAGCTCAACATGGCTATTACAGATCTTTCCCTTACTCAAATTTTTGCTATTTTGTTTAGTGTGTATTTTTGTGTGAAGTTTGATTGTAAAATATTGCATTAAGATATTACTTACTTTAATTACTGAACCAATTACTTGGCATCCAATGGGTCCCTCACTCACCCCCCTCAAGTTGCTGCTCTGCCTTAGTATCTCATGTGGATCTTCTTAAGATGAGGCTGCTGTGCATCTGTTTCAGGATTGCTCCACAGGTTGTCTTTAAGATCCTCAGACACTGACAAGATTAGACATCTTATTCTTTTTCTTCCCTTCAGTAGAAATACTCTGAATTTGGCCACCATAATGATAATAGTCCACCTTCAGAAGGTTCTGCAATCCTTCCCAGCCCACCTCTTCCAGGAATGCAACCCCACCTTGCATCCTGAGTGGTTTCCTTCAAAGGCCCATCCGGCAGAGAAGAATACATTAACTCTTTAGTGAGTCATCCTACCATAAGCACCACTGTATTCGACTAAATTCCTAAACCATACCTGCAGCTATTTAGGTCTTATCTGTAGAGGGGCAGCATCATGGAATGCTCACAGCTAACCCAGGAATGGAAGTGAAGACTGGAGCAGCCCTCTTCAGAAAGGGGTCTTCACTACTTCAGGTGCACTGAGCGTTCTTGCTGGAATCAGAATCACATTGCAGAAAAAAAAAAGAAACCCAGAAGACAGTACATCACCCCCAGAATGTGCAGCAGATTAAATTCTTCAACTCTTGCAGCCTAGAAATTTAATTTGTGTCTGGAGCCAAAGCACTGAGAGATTAGTGAAGGTTTGAGACAGACCTGCCTTCCCAATACAAAATCAGACACTTAGAAAAGGAGGAGGACATAGCGCATGATTTAATTCCTTATCTCTCCTCTGGCATCAGTGGAGTCCTATTCTTTTCAGTTCTCCACCTCAACTCCACAGCCAGCTTTGTGTGTTCCTGCTCATCGATTTGGATGGCTGCCTGGGGCTATGAGATTTGTGGATAGCAAGACAGTTCATGCATTGACCACTCATTGGGTGCTGTTTAAGCTGCGGCTTTTTCTTGCAGCAATTTCATTTCATTTCTGTCAGTGCACTCCTAATTAAATGCAATTCACCCATCACACACCAGGTAATGGCTGGTATACAAACACAACCGATAGGCCCAAATCCCTGCTTCTTTCACTAGACCTATTGCCCTTTCTCTCAAATTACTGATTCCATTCCTCGGATTCTGATGCTTGTCCACTTCCTTTTGAAAACCAGACAGACTTTTTTCTTTCTTTTCAGCAAAGACTAAATTCTGGCTCCAGCTCTACCATTCTTCTATTGACTCTACCTTAGAAAGTCACTTTATCACCTTCTGCACCAGTGTTTCTCCATTAGGTGCTCATTAGGATGCCATGACTTCCCCCAAAACTCACCTCATTTGCTCTATGGTTGGAACATCAACCCTAGGTGATTAAAATAGGCAGTCAGGGTTAAGAACAGACACCCGGGATTCCTAATCACCCCAGAGGTGGTTTAAATAAAAATTTCTACCTCTTTCTCCTAGCTCCAGAGTCTGATTTAGGACACTGGATTAGAGACCACTAATTTCCATTTTAATGAAGGTAAAGCTAGTGGTCCAGGAAACAATTATTAAGGAACACTAGCTGAAAAGAAGAAGGGGTTGCACATATGGTCTCTCTGGTCTAACTCAGGACTGACGTTCTACAATTTGGAGTTGCTGCCCTTCAGGAATGTATGATCCCAATGCTTTGTTCTTGTTTAGTCTTAAGAAAGATGGATGTTGTTTATATCAAAGGACCTGTCTTTTACTGACCTCCCTTCTCTCCCCGAAATTGGAAGCAGATGATCTGCATGTATGAGCTCAACCTCTTCCTCTGTTCCCACACTCCTCTTTGCTCTCAAGGTTTTGGAGCCAATACTATGGCAATAGGAATTAGGAAGCCCTGGACCTTATAGGACTCAAAATAAGCGGCTGCCTTTGTTCACCTTCATTCTGGACTAACCTTGCATCTCTAACTATTGATCCTCCACCCTAATCGCACAAGACTCATCCCTTGCACCTCAAGTCTTGATTCTGTAATTGGACTTCTATATTGCTGCCTACGCCTATCTTAAAAACTGAGCTGAAGGTCATGCCATCTTGTTGTCTTCCCTATTTGTGCAGTATCTCACCCAGTCTAGAGAGTAACGCTCCCAGATTTGCCCTTGTGCTTCATTCATCTCTCTGATTTCTAACACATACTTCTTATACTTTCTGGAACCTTCCCAATACTGAATACCTGCCCAGGTTACTTCTTCCCGCCCCCCTGGTCCACATATTGCCAAGTGAACTTGACTTCTTCCCAGCTACCTACTTCAGTATTCATTTGTTCCAGGTCTTCACATCTCCCAATTCGCTATATTGCTGAATTTCACACTCACTCCTTACCTAGCACTATTATCAATGTTAGGGGAAAATCAAGGACAAAGAAGACCAGAAAGTATCAGGACACTTGCAGTGGACAGTGAAAGAAAGAGAAGGGAATTTATGGGTACACACAAGCAAGCCTCCAAAAAAAAGAGGGTGGGGACAATTAGGGTGTATAATATGGAACTTCAACACTCACAGCCATCTGACTTTTATTTTTTGTCTCTCTTTTCTGAATCTTGCTGCCAGTGATCTGCTTCTCAAGGATGCAACATCCACAAAAGCAGAACCAAGTTTGCACTCTCAGCTTTGTGAACGGGGAGGAAAAAAAAGTTATATATATAGCTTCCCTCTAGTTCCAGGAAGAAAAATCTTCCATAATCTCTATGATTGGCCAGGACTGCATTCTATGCCCATCACTGAGCTGTTCAATGAAGTGACAGCAAAAGAATATTAGAATTCACCTGCTTAGATCCACTGATGCTCTGCCATCACTATAATTCATAGCCCTCACCAGAACCTCCATGTTAGAGATAAGAAAGAGGCCCTCAAGTGTAAAATGGATTTAGGTTCAGGTCAGACAAAATAATAAATACTCACTACAAGGAGAATAACTGTTGTTCAAATTTTTACAGGATTAATTCATCTCAAATGGGTAAATAAATAAAAATTATCAGGAAACATGAATGATCTGAATCATCTGAGAAAAAGTGAAACTGATAAAAATTGAGCATAGTATTACTATTCTAAATAAATGCCTTGTATTCTGGGGAAATCAACAGCATTACTGCACAAATTTTCCTATCCGGCTCTAACCCAAGTCTTAAGACCATTTTCTTGGGAGCTACACTATGTTCAGATCAAGAATTAGAAAACAACCTGTTTAATTCTTTCCATCAATAACCTATCCATTTACAAGATGAGGGCACTGGATCAGATGATCTTGGCAGCTTCTCCCTTCTCATGATGATCATGATGCTGTGACTTCTTGACCCGACAGATAGGGTCTGCATTTCAGGTGCCTGCTCCAGGTCTTACTGATAATGGTGGTGATGATCAGGTAGTTGTTGCTTGGTTCCTTAAAATTAATGCTAACTAAATTCCTTGACTTTTCATTTTATGTGCTGTAAATGAAGATGCCAGATAATGCCATTAGATTATTTTCACCTTCTGAGCACCCAGTACTGTGGCCAGAGTGATTAAACCAAAGAGAACCTTTCAGGTTAATCCCTACTTTGTCATTTCAGTTAAAATTCTGAGGCCAAAGTCACTGTTTCATCCACAGGCAAGCAGCTCCCAAATAGAACTCTTGTGACATTCTCTTACATTGACTGTGTAAGTGGAGCCTTCACTTCTAAGTCATTAAGAACTGCCCTTTGGCCCACATATTTATACCAACTGCTGGGCTATCTCTCACTCACATGAACTTTTCAAAGGAAATAAAATTAAATAACCTATTTTTTAAGCCTATCCTTTCAAATTAGCCACTTTTCAGATGCCAACAGTGACATATACTGATGCCAAGTTAAGCTTACTGGGAAAGAATCAATTTTTTCTCATCTTGAGTTTTTCTTGGGACAAAATAGCAGTTCAAACCTTTGGCAATATTAAAAGTTATTTTAATAACTAAATAACTAAAAGTTATTGACCAGAAAGTTCAAGCTAGAAAGAAGAAATAACTGCTAACATGTTTCTGCATGGTTACCTCTTCATGCATGTCCTGGTCTACAAATAGGCAGAAATTGATGTCCTCCTTTTTGCAAGATCACCCCAAATGTAGAAACATATTCAATAAAAAATAGAATTTCCCTGTTTCTGGCTTTCCCCATTTTGAAGAACAGAACCTTTTTTCACAAATAATTCAGGGACTCCTGAAGTATACTGTTATGGGTTTAGTCACCATGTGCCCACCATGTTGCTCCTCTCTTCTGCCTCTATGGCTTCCCCTAACCCCAGTTTTAGCCTTGTCTGGCTTCCTGGTAGGCTTATATGTCTACTCTACATCAATATGTGTTTCAACAATGTCATCCCAACTGAAACAAATATTTTTCCACCCCTACCAGGGCTTCTCTTTGCTAGAAAATGCCTCTGGTTGCACATACATTCCAGTCTGTTATTATTTGCTCCATAAAAAATTATTGTAGCCCTTTCTCTCAGGTCTCAATAGTCAATGCATGAGGACTAGCTCAGCAATTCTTAGAAAAACATGCACTGTACTGCATTTAAAATCCTTCTTCCTGTTTGACTTGCCTAATTTCCTTAAGATAAAGTTGTGATTCTTTCAATGATATAAACTATTTTCTAGTAATACCTAGTATTCTATTTATCTTTTCTTCAAGATATACCCAGGTTGATCTGAATCACAGGTGGGCAATCACAGGTGGAGAAAGCAATGTTCCTGATACATGACTACATCCCAAAGTTCCTAGAACTCACTGTCTCACAAAGAAAAGAAAAGTCCCCTAAATATTGATTCTAATTGTCAAATATGCATCACACACACACACACACACACACACACACACACACACGTGGTAGCTTGTATGAGCAAGAAATGGGGACATAGCTTGGAACAAGATAATAAACCATGCCTTCACTCAACACACTGTGGTCTATTAGAAGAGAAAAAAACAGACTTACAAACCATCAATTGCAAGACAATAATAAATGTTGTAAAAATTTGTGTTCTAGGTATAGTGGTGGACCCAGGTATGGAGATAAACTCCATTTGGTGGTAAGTAATTGTGGGGGAGGATTGTGAAGAAGTGTCACCTATCGTCTGAAGGACCATGGGGTGATCGAGGGATGTAGGTGGGGTCATGGGCACAATGGGCAAAGGCAAGAGGGCAAAGTTCAACAAAGTTTGTTCAAAGGTAGGTAAGTAGTTACAGCTCAAAGATAGGGCATTAAAATGTGGAGTGGCCAAAGGTCAAGGTAGAGAGACAGATGGAGGTGGGGAAAGTTTGTGTGCCATGCTTTGTTCTGTCTGCAGCATAGAGCCACTGAAATTTTAGGAAGGAAGGAGTGGGCATAGCAGAAAGGTGGCTGCTAGCTTGGAGAGAAGGTTCCATGGAGCAGGAGTATGACAAGCAAGTGGACCTGTAACCAGATCACTAAGGTGCATAATATAGAAGTATGGACAAATCCAAACACAAGCCCTTAGGCTCAGGTATTGACCTCTACAAGCTGGATTCCCAGTTTTATATTCTGTTACTTTGAGCTCAATATCAAGCCTATCTTTAATAGCCTTTCCTTGGTTAACAGGTGATGAGTATAAAATCGAGCCTCAGAAGTGTTTTTGCCAGAGCCCTTTATAATAAAAATGACCAATGAACATGCACCATGACCCCTGCTTGCCTCACACCTATCTGGGAAACTAGGTGTTGAGAATGCTTGTATCACACCACACTTGCCTTGTACACCTTCCCTTTCATCATTATGTTTCTCTCACTGTTGACCTCAGCCTACGCAAGGAAGGAAGAACGTGGGTAGCAGATGGCGTTGTTAGGTACATGATACTCACTGTCCCAGGAAGGGTTCTAGAATCCTCTTTCAGCTTATTTGCCAGTCTCTGGGAGCCCACACGCCAGGTCATCATTCACTGCTCTACCTGCCAATCCCAGCAGGTAGCAACTGAAATGTAACCACTCTTAGCACATGATAAAAACTGATCCAGTTTGTACACAATTTGGAAAAACCAGAGCTTATAAACCAATCCAATATATAGGGTGGCATCAAAATTTATCAAATTCCTAGGACTCTAGTTGCAACTCACATGAGTCATAAAATCTTAGAATTTGATTTCTATCTAAAAGATCATCTGAACTGCTGCCTCTAAAACATGACTGTGTTTTAGAATCATTGTGTAAAATACTATATAGATTCTTTTCAGTATATTCTAATTTGGCCAATTTGAGATGGGGCCCAAATATTTGTGTTTTTTAAAACTCATTAGCTGAATCTTGATAGGTAATTAAGCTTGAATGGGCTGAACTGGGTAAGTGGCATTATTCCCAGAGATATTTTTTTTCTGGCACCCAAATTACTCTCCTGATAGAAAGTAGTGATGTTTCAGTTCACTCACACCTGTGTTAACCTGAAATAGTTCTCCCAGTATTGGCTGCCCTTGGTTTAATCAGGAGATCCATAAAGTACCATCCATCACAGAGATTCAAATAGTTTATCAATGTCATGTTCCTTTGAGGAAATGGTGTAACAAAGGGCAGCTGCACACCTTCCCCTGGAGACAATTGCCATTCTGAGAGACAGAATACAAAACTGAACAGATGATTATTCCAATGCCCCAATTGCTCATACTCTACCCTAAGCAGCATTAGGCTTCATTTTTTTTAGATCCATATGCTTTGGAGACTTTTTCCTTTGCACCAAGAGCTTCTTGAGAGCAGGGATAGTCTTTTTCATAATAGCATGCCCTGGGTCAGAGAGAGTCCAGTACAAATGAGGCGCTCAGGGGGTGTTGAGTGGAATGAAATGAATAAAAGCAAGCATGACTAGATGGGTGGATGCCATGAGCCCAGAGCCCAAGGGGGGGCTCCAGCAGGACATGCATCCTGTATGCTTATTCTGCAGGTTCTGAAAATGTGATTGTCCAGCTAGGATTAGAGATGAAGCATGGCCCCTGGCTCTTAGGAGATGTGATTGCCTTGTTCTGTTGATTTTAGCTACAGCCCAAGCGGAGAAAAAGCAGATCCTGTTCATAAACATGATTATGCCAGATGGGAAACTGATTAAACAGGCCAGCTAACAATATCTGTTCATCTTAATTAGGGCATAGCTTGAAGATGACTGCCTGAAATCCAATCTGATCACAACCAGAAGCAATGGAAATTGCCAAATGTACTGATTCCTCCCTAAGAACATGAGTCTGGGATGGCTGCAATTTCTCTTAAAAACACATTTCAGAGGAAAATTGATCTCATTTGTTAAGGCATCATTTCAGGAAGGTCCAAATTACAGGAGATAAATATGGAAAGTGACAAAATCAATCAAAAGTTGATAATAAACAAAGCAACTATATTGTCTACCCTTCATTGCTAAAGGCTTGGAATTTTTTTTAAGGAAAATGAGAGCACACATAACTATCATGCTTTATTTCTCCCTCCTGGGGTGCCAAACTTTGTGATTTTTCTAAAATAAACAAATAGATTTTATTCTTTGGTCCTGATCAAATTCTGCCACTTACTAACCATGTGAGACCAAGGGAAAAACAATTAATCACTTTGAAATTCAATTTCCCTATGTGCAAAAGAAAGAAAGTAAATTCACAACCTGCCTAACCTCATGGATGAGGGGAAAAAATATGCCTGTTAAAGAGATATGCAAACCACTAATGCCAGACATCCTAGGAGACCATCTACATGCAGCCACTTTTTAATCTGGTTGAGATAGGTGCTATTGCCCAGGAGGGCTCTGCAGCACTTAAAAGTTAAGTAACTTCCCCAGTCACATGGCCAGCAAGCAGAAAATCTGATTTGAAAAATAGGACACTTTGCCCCAGAGCTCTTTGCGATACTGCCTTACAAAGTTGGTTTGCAAGAAGCCTTCGTTGGGTGGATAGAAGAAGAAGAGAGAAGAAAGGATGGAGGGCTTAGCTGAGGGGCCCTTTTTAACATCAATGAAGCGATTATCTACTTTTTTTCTGATTCAGGCTTATCAAAAAGCCTTTGAATTATAATTTGACTTTCTCTGTAGATGAGCCTATGGGGAGAAGAAACTATGTAATCAGGTCAATTCAGATGATGTATTCCACCTGAAATAAGTACATGGGTTGTAAATTAACCAATTCACCTTAATGTTTGTTTATTCATTAATCTCTACACTTGATTTGTGTGCATCAGTCCATGAGGGATGGCCCACATCATTTGGATGACAAGTTACCTTTAAGAGCTTACTAGAGCAGACTGGGCCACAGTAAATCTACGTGGGTAATGCCTACCTTCAGGGTTTCTTGTAGAAGAGCATTTGCTAGAGAACTGATGGAAACTGACTCTGTTTGGATCAAATATTAAAGGATGAGCTCCCAATTTACAGCAATTTTATCATCTATTCTAGTATCCCTGGTGTTTAATTCAGTATTCTTTAAGACATGATTATGATTAAAAAGGGCACTGGCAATGGAAAAATTCAAAGCCATTTGGCTCTAGGCACATTTTAAGAATTGCTGTCAGACTGCCTTACTGGAAAAGACTCACTGAGGAAAGACAGGCTTTCCTTCTACTCCCTGTAGGGCCAGTAGCCCATTTCTGTACTTTCTAAATCTCTGCTGCAAAGAAAAGTAGCTCTGATAGATTCTCTGTGCAGAAAGAGATATGTAATCAAATAACATACTATAGAATATGCTATTATCCTTATCCATGAGGAAGACATTCCAAGACCCCAGTGGAACAACTAATAGTGCTAAACCCTATGTAGAAAGTGTTTTTCCTACACCTATAAACCTAGGATAAAACTGAATTTATAAGTTAGGCATAGTAACAATAACTAATAATAAAAAGAACAATTAGAACACATTGTAATAAAATTTACATGAATGTGGCCTCTCTATCTCAAAATATATTATCAAACTATTCTCAGCCCTCTTCTGGCACTGGTGTGAGATGATACAGTGCGGACATGATGAGATGAAGTGAGGTGAATGGTGTGGCTTTTTGACACAGGATTCGGCCACTATTTTCCTTCTAACAATACATCAGAAGGAAAATCTTCAATCCATGTAGATGCCAATTTACTGCAGGTAACAGAAAGCTCAGAAAGCAAAACCATGGATGAGCAGGGACAGGGTGGGGCATTATAATGGAAAGTTTTTACATCCTGTTTTTAAAAAATTACTCAGATACAACTCAATGCTTCCCAAATTTCTCCCCATATAACCCTCATTAACATCCACTGGGATAGTAATTCCAGGCCTAATTCAGTTCAGCCACCAGATAAACACTAGTTGAGGATATACTTCATACAAGAGACTATCAGAAACGAATCTGGGAGAAGGCAAGTATCATGGTGAATGCCCAATATTTGTAAGTTGCTTCAATCTTACATCAAATTTGATCTTCAACAAAACATCTCTGAAAGAGACATTATTAATCTCATTTAACAATGAGGAAATTGAAACGCAAAGAAGTCAAGTCCTTTGCTCAATCTCATCCATAGTTTTAGACCATGTTTGTGTTCACTACAGATTTCATAATCATGTTTAACATGGACTTTTCATAAGTAACTTACAATATTGCGTAGAGCATAAGATTTCTGTGTGGCTTTATCACAAGAGAGAAGACCCACTGTTTTCGGAGAGGGAAGGAAAGTGTGCTCTTGGGCTTTCAGAGGAACTTAATGTTGCTTCCATCTGGGAAGATTCAGGAAAGGTTTTATTTATGGTGTGACATCTGAGCAGAACCTTGATGGAAAGGAAAAATAATTCCCTGTGGCAAGATAGGGAAACAAATTTTAAAAATTTTAACCTATATAAAGCAATAGAGAAAGATAAAACATTTAGATTGACCAGAGCAGTCTGAGATTTGGAAGAAATGTACTAAGTACAAAGGGTTCTGAATCCACCATTATTTTTAACTAAAACAATTCTCCTTTACCTGTGTTTCATTTTGCAGCTCTGTTTAATACTTTGTTTAATTAAAAAGAATTGCTTTACATAACAAATAACTTGAAGCTGTAGCAGACGGGAGTTGTAAATGTTCACAAGATTAGAAAGAAAGTACACGATCAATTATTTAATAGCCTTAAATATTGTGCTGTGAATTCTTGGTTAATTTAGTAGGCAATGAGAAGGATTTTGTAGACAATTCCTGTCTGTTCTTCTTTGTTAGATAACAGGTACTCTCGTGACCATGTCGCCTCCCACCATTATTGTTATAGCAAAGAAAAAGAGAACCAATGCTAGAAATTAGAAAAAATGTTTGGCAAACTTAGTGATCATCCCAGGAAAACATTATGATGGAAAGTTTACCTTCCTTCATGCCCTTCCTCTGTCTTCAAGTCTTTGGGTTAAATACAGAATTGGCATCTCTAAAAAGAAAAGAAACTATACAACCTAAGTTCAAATTTTTCTCTCAGGAAAAGTGTTTGCTAGAGAAATAGAAGATATTATCTCATTTTAGGTGTCATTTAGGGCATGAACTCCCCATTAATGGGAATTTTATTTTATCTATTCTACTATCTCCTAATTCAGTTTTGATAAATTATCATAATTGAAAGGGCATCAGCAATGGAAAAACCCAATGCCACTTGGCTATAAACACATTTTTTAAATTGCTATGAAATGACTGAGACATTGTAAATAGGAACATAAATTGCTATTTCAGTTGCAAACATGCTCTTTCTGGGGCATGAAAAAAAAATGCCATAATGAGTAGCAACAGAAGATCCCAGCAGGGATCCAAAATGCTAAAATTTCAAGGCCAGTGCCAGTATTCATAAAGTCACCCATATGAGAAAAATCTCTCTTCTCTTTTGAAAGATCATATTCAAAGTTTAATAAAGAGCCAGAATCAGAGAAAAAATTAACATGTTTTCAGTCTTAAAAAACCCGAATTTTCAAATAAAGTGAACTTTATGAACTCAAACATGAATTTTCAAGTGAAGTGAATATCTCTCTAGTAGAGTTTTGTAATTAAACATAGGCATTCTATAGAAGGAAGTATGGTATAGCTTGGCTGTACCACTTTCTAGCTATAAAGGGTGTCCCCCAAAAGCTCATGTGTGAGATAATGCAGCAATGTTCAGGGGTGAAATGGCTGGGTTAGGAGAGTTATAACCTAATCAGTGGATTAATCCACGTATATGTATTAACTAGGTGGTAGGTGAGCAAGTGGGGTGTGTGGCTGGAGGATGTGGATTACTAGGGGCATGACTTTGGGGTTTATATTTTGTCACTGGTGAGCAGTCTCTCTCTCTCCACTTCCTAGCAAACATGTCCCGAGTTGATTTCCTTCACCATACCCTTCTGCCATGATATTCTGCCTCACCTCAGGCCCAGAGCTACGGAGTCAGTTGACCATGGACTGAACCTCTAAAACCATGAGCCAAAATAAACCTTTCCTCCTATAAGTTATTCGTGTCTTTTGGTCATTGCAATGAAAACCCTAACTAAAAACCAGGTGTCCTGGATGTTTGCATGTCATCTCTCTGACTCATACCCACCCTTCCATACTCTGCTTCCCTGGCTGGGTCTATGCAAACTTCACTTCTCCCTCCTGCCTGTTGGCTAACTTCCTGGTCAATTCTAAGATAGGCTGTGGGCTCTAGTCAAGGGGCTGATGCAACCTCCCCTCCGAGTATCATTTTTTCTCTTTCTGCTCCTCCAGCCCTCTAACTCCTTCATTACTAGTGTCCCAACAATTGATGGATTCAGTGGCTATTTACCCTGAGCTGTGGTTTCCTCATTTCTAAAATTGGGCTAATAATATTGGAGGGTAAGAGAGTGTGGATTTAAGACTTCTAGAAAGCCTGTGTAATAAAAAGATGACAGTGGTTCCACATGCAATTCAAATCTTTAAAGTAACAATAGATTTTATGTAAGAAAATTCATTAAATTTTGATTCTTAGCATAATGATTACTTAAATGCTATTTTTAATATAAAAAGTTTATGTTGGTGGCCCTGCTTTGCTGCCATCTTAATTATATACATTCTGCACCTATTTTCAGTCTACCACTTACAGCACCTGCCTTCTAGGGTTGTTTGGGGGATTGGAAATTATTATGTAAAGTACCTAGCCCAGTGCCCATCCTCCTAATAGGTACTAAATATGTGACAGCTAGCATAATCTGCATCACAGATGATTTCAACAGCTAGCCATCTTTTGACTGATACTTCCTACACTTTCCAATGTCACTATGATGTCTTAGATTATGCCATTCTCTCATCCACCTCCTCACAGCTGAGGGTGATGATCTTGGTTAGCCTCAAGTGGAAACCACACAGATAAGAACAGCCGAAATCTCTCTTGATCCATTTGAATCTGTTACAAGCCATAACGGGAAATTTGACACTCTCCCTAATAAAATATACATAGCCTAGTTAAACTTAAGGGGAAATAAACCAACATTTATTGTTGCTTATTATAGATCAGGCGGTCTTCTAGGCAGCTTCGTCTGAATATCTCATTTGGTCTTGTTAAACTCACTAGTTAGAAGATAATTTGCATTATTAATTGGATGAACATAAACAAAGACAATGGGAACTGTATTTTAATTAACAAGTCAGTCTTATATTAGGAAGATACTCATCCATGTAACAAAGATTTATTTCTTGCTTACCGAGTGCCAGAAATCGTACTAGAGCAGAAATGAAAATAAAAGCCTACCATGCAACCGACTGCCTCCTTTACCAGCTGCCCAAGTAGTGGCTTCCAAGTGTTCACTGTTGACTTGAGCCAAGGCTGAGAGGTGCGCCTCCCCCCAGGGCAGCCAGGCAACGAGTGGCAAGTGGGTACAAAAACCCCAGTCCCTTGCCTCAAGGTGGGAAAATTCTGTGGTGCTATTCACCTTTCAGAGCTCCACAGGGAATCAGAGTGAGGACAGAGCCAGAGCAGCACATCTCTGCTTAACGTCTTCCCATTTGCTTCCCTCTCTTCCTTACAGGTCCTACTAGGAGCACCCCTTCAATTAGCCAGTCTTGTTGAATGTCTTGTTGAATGTCTATTCCAGCTATGCTTTGAAGGAGACTGACCTTATCCTGTCTTCTGGAGCTTTTGGCCTAGTATAGAACCACACCCATAAACACACCAAGCACAAACATATCAATCATAACGTCAAGTCATAAGTGCTACAGTACAAAACAATGGACGTGCACAGAGATGAAGAAATATGGCAGAACTCCAAAGGTAAATGAGTAAAAGCAAGATAGAAAAAAAAAAACCACAATCCACCTAGAATTTAAGTACCATAAGGCATGTGTGCTAAAGCAGAGGTCAGAAAACTTTTTCTTAAAGTAGTAAGTATTATAGGCTGTTCAGAACTGGAGGAGAAATTGTGTACATGATTTAGGTGTTTATATAACCATTTCAAAAGTGACCACAGGCAGCTGACCAGATTTGACGTGTGGGTGTATCTAGAACAGTGCCTTTCAAGCATCAATACCCATAGTAACCACCAAATGCTATTATGAAAATGTAGATTCTGGTTCAGTAGGTCTAAGGTGGGACCTGGGAATCTGCATCTCTATTCAGTTCCTAGTGATGCTGGTCTTGCTGGTCCATCATCATAGTTCAAGTAGCAAGGGTCTAGGGAGACTAGCATACTAAGAGGAGAAATTCTAAGAGGAAAACAACTGGGTAATGCTGCAGAAACTGAAAGCAGAGGAAGCAATTGCAAGGGCTGGAGGCTGAGATCAGAGGAAGTGCCTGGTAATTTAATTAACAGACATTTATTGACTGTCAACTCAATGCAAGTCACTGCTCTAGGTGCTCAAGGAAAGAGGCCAAGTGTCCATAACTTGAGCACACATTGTTAAAGAATCAGCCAGAAGTGAGGGCAGCAGAGAAAGAAGACCTGTATAGTCGATTATGGCAGAGAGCCAAGAGTCCAGCAGAAATATCCTGGATCAAGAGCTCAGATACACATGGCTAGAGGAGCTCAAAAATAAATGCTTCAAAGACAAACAGATCAGCACATTGGGATTTGAATTCCAGCTCCAACCCTTTACCAGCTCTTTGGCCTAATATATGACATCTAACTACTCATAGCCTTGGATTTCCAACCTGAGCATGCAGATTACACCTACCTCAGAGGCAGTGTGAGGAGTAAGTGAGAGTGTGTCCTGCTGGCCCTTAACAGCTGAGTGAAGGTGAACTTGCCCTTCCACTTCCTTTGGTAAAGACCTTGGCATAGTCATCTGCTTGCAAAACGTGAAAAGAGGAAGCTGGCAGTTTTAAGAGAGAATTTACAATCCATATAAATGTACAAACTTTCTCTGGAAAGATCCTTGGTAAGTTAATAACACTGATGACATCCAGATGGAGCACTGAATAGGTAGGGGACAGGGATAGGAGGAAAAATTTTGCATAGGTTAATTTTTTCCACATTAGCATGCTACTTATCTTCAAATGGAATTACACTCATGCATACACAGTTGCACATGAACACAGATACAACTGAATTACTGAGTGGATTAGACACAGATTTACAACAATGGTCTTTTGGGAACAGGAGTGAGTGAGGGCCAACTTCACCAAGAGAATGAGTTTCTGTCCAGAAAACCAGAAAAGTGTACTAGTTTTCAAAAAAACTTCTTTGATTTTTATTTCTTTTTTTATTGGTTGTTCAAAACATTACATAGCTCTTGACATATTATATTTCATACTTTAGATGCTAGTGGGTTATGAACTCCCATTTTTACCCCGTATACAGACTGCAGAATCACATCGGTTACACATCCACATTTTTACATAATGCCATATCAGTAACTGTTGTATTCTGCTACCTTTCCTATCCTCTACTATCATAATACTTAACAAAATTCACTAGGATTGATACTTCTGGAAAACTATGAAAGATATAGTTGGTTCGTTCAGTACCATTCCAGTATCTTCCTTAATTTTCTACTTAAAAATTAACTTTCTAGCTGCCTTTATAGGTAAAAGTAGCTATATGACAGAGAATAGTCCTTGAGAAAGAAGTAAAAAGCTGTTGGTGCCACCACTTAGCCTTCCTTGTGTCTTTCATGTGGATGTCCAGAGCTCTGAGATCTGTTTTGTGACCATGAGGATGAAAGTCAAATGCCCCAGGACAGTGGAGCAGAAAGATGGAAAGTGTTTGTGCTTCAACAGTATCTATGAACTGCCACCTCAAATGGACCTCTGTACTTCTTGTTCCATGAGAAAAACAAATTCCCTATTGGCTCAAGCCATTCTATTATGTTTTCTAAATAATGTAAAATGAACAGTTATCATATAAGATGAACTGTTAGTGATATAAATGAGTCAAGTTAAAAACAGGTGTTTCAGAGAAGCAGAATGTCTTCGAGCAATATGGAAGATAAGGAAGCAATCCATTTCAGAAGGATGATCTCAGACTAGCTGCAGCTGAAATAATCCCATAGTGTTTATTCTTCTCTTTCTGTGATATATGAACACATGCCAAAAACCAAATAAGTATATTTTATCAGCTCTCTCTGGCAATTTTAAAATTAGACTCCATGCATTATTTTTCATATTATTTGTTTCAATAAAGGCATATATTATGAAACTCTGGAGAAGATCACAGAATAAAGGAAAACTTACCAATTAAACTTTGGGAAGAACTACAAGAGATAAGTTCCCAGCTCTCCAGAAGGTGAAGACTGAAGACAAGCCTTCTACATCATTGGCTTGATGTAGCTCTAACCACCTTCCATTTCTTTGTATCTCAATTCAGGATTTCAAGTTGTTAGAAGAGTGAATGTCATTAACCCAATTTGTGTCATATATCCCTCTTCTCAGAACAAATTGCTATGCACAGGGGACAGGGTAGATCATACAAGCATGGCATTTGGGAAATTACACAAAACTGATTAAATATCCCAATTTGTGTTTCCTGCATTTTATCTCTGCTTGGGATGTAAACTCACAAACACAAAAATATGTCTAATACAAATATTCTTTCCCCCATATATCCATAAACACCTCATTCCAACTAAAAGCAATTATTCCCTATATAATAACTAACACTCTCACCTTCTCCAACAGGAAGCAATCCAAATTCATTTCCAGCTATAAGCAAGGTATGATATCATAAGACCACATATTTTTGAAACTAGGTTCTCCAGCTAATATCCATTTGTATTAAGATTTGTAGTAATTCCATCTCGATATTCTGTAATAACACAGCCTATAAAGGAGAGGAAAGTTAGAGAACTCAGTATTAATAAACAGACATAGTATAGATACAATAAGTGAAGAAATGCAAGTCAAAGTTTTTCATTTGTTGCTGAAATCTGTCTTGAGGTTTGTATTCATCTATTGTGGGTTACTGTAACAAAATGTCATAAACTGAATAGCTTATAAACAACAGAAATTTATTTCTCTTAGTTCTGGAAGCTGAAAAGTCCAAGATCAAGGTGCCATCAGATTTGGTATCTGGTGAAGACCTGCTTGTGGCTCATACATGGCCCTCTGACCCTCACATGGGCCCTCACATGGTGGAAGGAAAGAGCTAGCTCTCTGGGGTCTCTTATTATAGCAGAAACCATTCATGAAGGCTCCATCCTTGTGACATAATCACCTTCCAAGGGCTCTAGTACCATCACGTTGAACAGGTTTCAACATATGAATTTGAGGAGTGCACAAGTGTTCAGACCATAGCAAGGTTTTGTTAGTATTTCTGACCTCCACATTATTCCTGCTTTAACTAATAACTCAGCTAGTCAGTATTCTTTGCCTTTTGAAATTACCCAATATTTTATTCCTGATCAGTCTAAGCTTTTATGGTCTCAACTGGTATTGTGTATAGTAGTAGTTCCTTTAAGAATCTCTAAGCCATGGAGTTCAAGATGGTTACCATAAATATAATTCAGCTCTACTAGCCTGTGATCTCTGCACGAGTTTCCAATGCTTATGAAAGAGAATATTTTGAGATGAGGTATCTCTGCCCCTTGGAGAAATTGACCAGAGACCCAGGAAAAAAAATATCCACCCATGGAATGGTTATATGCAGGGTAACCACCCCAGATGTTTCTACACAAATAGATTTTCTATCAGCAGCTATTTCCAAAATTGTATAAGTAGAATATGAATTTTTATATAATCAAATTTTATGTCAGTACTAATTTTCTTCTTGCATACATTTTTAAAACACTAATGGAATATTCTGATTGCTATTTTAATTTATTTTTTTTTCCTTCAGTCTTTCCTAACCACATATTTCTACACAGCTTATTTTATTGTCTCAGAGGTAAATCTAGGAGGTAATAACTCAATCTAAATAAATAGAGTGATTCCTTTTGCTATCAGTTCTGAACTATAATTGAAAGAACAGGGGCTGGGAAATTAGTTTGATCTGGATTTTATTTCTGCTACTTATTTGCTATCTGACCTTGGGCAATTAATTAATTGTTCTCAGTCTAATTTTGTTCTTCTACAAAATGATTATCATAATGCCTAATTCATATGCAATTTGGAAATATATAATTTAATGTTGTAAATAAAATTTCTGCTTATAGTTTCTGGGAAAATAATAGATACCCAGGGCAAGTGATAACCATGATAATCAAAGTTTATTCTTCACATGAACCAGGATAAAATTTATCAGGAAATATAGCATGCCAAAGTATCCAAAAATTCATAACCATGAGTTCTAGGTGTCCTTTTATACAGAGGTGAAAATGTCCCACCGTCATGTCATCCACTGATGGCAGCACGGTTCTTCCTGAGCCCTTCCTCAGACCTTCAGCTAGCCTGGACCACGGATAACTCAGTCTCTTCTGGCTCTTTTTGACAGGTTCTTCTCATTAGAGTATTATGAGTAGAAGACAGGGCAGTTTCAGGTAAACAGGATGGAGCATTGTCAGGTCAGTCTCACCTCAAACCTCTTCTTGATTTGGTCCAACACCACTATCCTCCCATCCTCCATCACTCTTGTCATTCCAAAAATGTAACCATCCTACCATTTCCCTCTTCTTTTTATCTTCTTTTTTTCCATAAGAGCTCATAAACTGTACATTTTCCCTTAAATTTTCTCAACTCATTTTATTTCTCCTAAATTACCCTGATACGTTTCCTTTCTCAAACACAACAGATCTTCTCATGAATACTGCCCACTACACATGTGTGTGTTTGTGTCTGCCTGTGTGTGTTTGTGTCTGTCTGTGTGTATTTTTTGTGGGGCAGGTGGGTGTTAATCATAATATATGTCCTTCAATTTTACACACAAAATAGTATTTCCATAAAACTATCACAATTATCTGTAAAGGAGGAACTTCTACAGTTAAGTGTCTGATAATTTTCAACAATCTACTATTCAAGAAAATCTAGCAAAAAAAAAAATTAGGTCAAAAGCTGAGAGTGAATTTATCCAAATGGCAGAAGAGGAGATTTTGTCACTTGTCACCTTACATAAACATCAATTTAAGCATCATTCATGTGTGAAAATACCTTCATAAGAGCTAAAGAATCCAGGTAAGAGATTATAGCATTTTGGCAGAGCATAAAAATAAGAAAAGGTGCACAGAGGAGGGTAGATAGGACACTTTTCTATTACCTGCATCACCACTCCCTAAGCCTGGGTGGTGTGGCACAGCCTGCAACCCACAAAGTCACATGGGCAGGACAGTCTGAGTCCTTGGGGGCCCGACTCTGGCCACAGAGTGCACAAGGTCCCAGATTTGGAGCTTTAGGACTTAATGTCTGCCCTGCTGGATTTCAGTCTTGCTTTGGATTGATTATTCCCTTCTACCTACCTATTTCTCCCTTTGAAATAGGAGTGTTCGTTTTGTGACTGTACTGCCACTTTATCTTGGAAGTATGTCATTTGTTTTTGTTTTTGTTTTTTTTTAATAGTCTCACAGGAGTTTGCCTTGAGTCTTGGATGAGACCTGGGGCTTTGGATTATTGAATTAAAGTTAAAACTTTGGAACTATTATGGATGAGACTTTTAGGATTATATTTTGTGTTATTTAAAAGACATGAACTTTGGGAATCAGGGGAGAAATACTGTGGTTGGATAATAGTGGGTGTTTCCCCCCAAGGGTCATTTATTAAAATTTAACCCCAATGTGAGACATGGATGTGGGAAGATACTTCATTTGACTATGTGTTTAGATGTGGAGTTTGGGGGAGGGAATTAGGACTAGATAAGGTCATTATGGTAAAACCCTCATGATGGAATCCTGATGGATTCAACAGAAGAAGGGGAGAGACCAGAAAAATATATACACATGAAGAAACACACTTGCTGTGATACTAAGCTGCCTCCTGATTCTGCCAGTAAGATGCACGCCCTTAAACCTGCAGAGCTATGAGTTAAATTAACCACTTTTCTGTATAAAGTTACCCAGCTTGAACATTTCATTATAGTAATGAAAATCAGTCTGATACAATGGTCAAATTAATCTTCAACAAATGTATCAAGAAGACCAAATAAGTAAAGGATACTCTCAAAAATCAATGGTGGTAGGAAAATTGAATATTCACATGCAGATGAATGAAAATGGAACCTTATCTTACATAATATACAAAAAAAACAACTTAAAATGGATTAAAGCCTTAAATGTAAGACTTTAATTGCAAAACTATTAGAAGAAAATGGAGAAAAAAACCTTCTAGGTATTGCTCGAAACAGTGATTTCTTGGGGGTATGACCCCAAACACCTACACAACAAAAGCAAAAACAGATGTGATTGTACCAAACAAAAGCTTCTGCACAGCAAAGGAAACAATCAACAGGGTGAGAAGACAACCTTTACTACAGAATGGGAGAAAACATTTGAAACATACTTGTGGTGAACGTTTAATATCCAAAACATATAAATAACTCAATAGCAAGAAAACAATCCAATTAAAACATGGGCAAAATACTTAAGCAGACATTTATCAAAACTCCAATAGGTGGGGCTAGGGTTGTGGCTCAGTGGTAGAGCTCTTGCCTGGCATGTGTGAGGCACTAGGTTCAGTTCTTAGCACTACATAAAAATAAATAAATGTATTTTTAAAAATCCATTAGGTATATGGAAAATTTCTATACCTTATGAATCATCATGGAAATGCAGATCAAAACAACAATAAGACTTCATTTCACACCTATCAGATGGCTATTTATCAAAAAAAAAGATGACAAATGTTGGCAAAGGCAGGATGAAAAGGGAAAACTTGTGCACTATTGGTTAGGAATGTAAAACAGCACAGCAATTATGGAAAACAGTATGAAGTTTTCTCAAAAAATTAAAAATAGAACTACCATATATTACCGCTCTAGGAATATATCCAAAGAAACAAAATCAACATCTCTATGAGATATCTGCACTTCCATATTCATGCCAGCATCAATTACAACAGTCAAGAAACAGGCTGAGTGTCCATGAATGGATGAATGAATAAGAAACTGTGGTGTGTATCCACAATGTAGTATTGTTCATCCTTAAAAAAAAAAAGAAGGAATTCCTGTCATTCACAACCATGTGGGTAGTGTTGGAGGACATTATGTTACATGAAATAAGCCACACAGAAAGACAACTGCTATCCAGCCTATCTTAAACCTAGAATCTACAGCCAAACTCATAGAATCAGAGTAGAATGGTGTTTTCTGGGGCTGGAAGAGGGAAGGGGTGGGCAGATTTTAGTCAAATGCTACAAAGGTTCAGCTACATGGAATGGATAAGTTCTGGAGACCCAGTGCACAGCACAATATCATTAGTAATACTGTATTGTATACTCAAAATTTGCTAAGAGAATAGATTTGTTATCACTACATACAAAAGAAAAGGTATGAGGTATTTTAATTAGCTTAACAGTGGTAATACTTTCCCCAATGTATATGTATATCAAAACATCGTATACCTTAACATATACACTTTTTGGTTGTCAAGTTTACCTCCCCTGGGAAGGGGAGAAAGTGAATCGGAAAAAAAGATATTTGCTGAATTTGACTTCAATCTGTTTTTCTGATGACCAAACACAATCTAGGCAACTTTAAACCATGAATATTATTTCTTAGCTTTATGCAAAGTAAAGAGAATCTTATGTAATACAAAGGTGAAAGGCAAAGCTTCCAGTCTCAGACATTTCTCTGAATTTCACTCTAATCCCCCACCAACTCGTGCACTGCGAAACTCACCTCCCCTGATCTGAAATGATTTATCAGCCCTTTAGAAATTACCTTAGATGCCACCACCTCCAGGGAGCCTCCTTTCTTGAATTCCATTTGCTTAATGCCTAAGAAGAGATTAGACATCTTTCCACTGTACCCCTGTAAAACAATTTATGTTTCTATCAGTTATCACACTGCTTTGCAATTGTCCACCTGTCAGGATCTCCCCTGTTAAACTGAAAAAATTCAAGGCCATGCCAAATAGTTCAGTGGAGGGAATTTAAAGTAGGGAATGGGTTTCAAAGTTGTTGGAAAAGCTGAATGAGCAAACAGGAAGAGGACAGGCAAAACAGATGTTAGCATCTGCAGTAAACCACAACCATCCCTGTGGTGGGAAACTGAAAGAGAGGTGGTCCTGCCAGAGCCCAGGAGCAGAGGGAACAGGATTCTCCACTCAAAACAGGAGAGAGGCTAGAGAAATAGTCTGTTTTCTTCCTTTCTATTACCCTCCAATCACCACCAATGGGTCCCCAAGGCCAAATCCGACCAAAACACAGGTGACAAACAAGTCTGGGAAATAGCATTTACAGGCATCATCCCTGACATCAATGAGCAGAGGCTGTCCATTCTCTCATACAGCAATAGACCCGTGCCTTTCTACAGACTCCCTCATTATCTTTCAAAAAAGGGGAGCCACATATCCCCATCTCCAGGTATTAGGAAGACAGGTGACTGAAAACCAAGGGAGCTTTATCCAACAGACTAGCACCTGGAAGATGGGAGGCTATTATGTTCAAAACTCACCCAGCCATAATTAATGACATCCTTAAGAAAAATTATTGTTTCAAGATCAAGTCACAGCCTCCCAGGTGGCCTGGGCCCTTCATATCACTGAAACTATGTCACAAACCCCCATCACCCTGGAAATCACAAAGAAAGTTTTCTGAGAAATATTCAAAGGGTAATAGACAAATTAAGGGAACAGGAAGTTGAGGCAAAAACAAGAGGACTCAATTTCCTTAGAAACTCCATCTCTGAACACCAAACCACCCTCTCTACAAGGAAGTGCCTGCAGTTTCTTTGCTGAAGTTACCCTTGCTTCTCACTCTCTACGGGCCCACTGTGCTGACCCCAGAAACTTTCTTTTAAAAAGGATTTTACCTGTAGCCCTGCCTGGCTTTAGTTAACAGGATATGTTACATTACTCAGTAAACAACCTGTTATCTGCAGGAGAAATGTAAATACAAAGTTACTGATCAGCCTCACTAAATTGTTGAGGCTGGCTTTGAACTTGTGATCCTCCTGCATCAGCCTCCCGAGTCACTGGGATTACAGGCATGCACCACCACGCCCACCGACATGGGCCAAAGTGACCCAGAGTTGTCATGCATAATGTGGATTTAGATGTCTGATGTCATCCTGCTGTCAGGTAGATCTGGGAGGGACTCTGGAAGCTTCCCTGGGACCCCAATAATACTGGAAAACAGAAGGTGCCCACTGTCCATCTCTCTGAGAAGACCCACTCTCTCCTTGAGAGTGTCTGTCCCCTTTTCCCTTTTCCTATGCCTTCTAATAAACTCATGATTGCCCCTCTGAGCAACACATCTGACATTGTTCTGGAGTGATTGCAAGACCTGGTAGAGAGAGGACCTCTGCAGATTCTCAGCTGTGCAGAAACTCTCTGTCCTGTAACACTGGCAGTGTTACGTCCTCTTTCACTCTTGTCACCTGATACACTGTAGCCTAAACACTGAATTGCAAAGTGCAGCACCAACATTTCTTATAAAAATAGTAGTAGAAAAGGATAGGAAGAAAACTAAATAATAGATATTTCTATGAGTGAGAGGAGGAGGGAGGTGTGTGTGTTTGTGTGTGTGTGTGTGTGTGTGTGTGTGTGTGTGTGTGAGTGAGTGAGTGAAAGGGGGGGGGAGAGAGGGAGAGAGATACAAGTAAGGTTCTTTTTCTTGTGGGTAACAAAACTTCATTCCTGGGAGACCTGAGTTCTTGGTGGTCTTGCATTTATAAGGCTGCTCTAGACTTCTATCAATTTTGCCATTGAATGTGGTAATATTAGAAACACCTTAGTGACTCTCCTCAGTCCAATACAGTCCTCCCTGCCCGCATTGAACTCATTTTTTTCCTGGTAAAATATGGAATCCCTTTTCAGCTGCTGATTCAATGGCCCAGAGATCCTAAAATATCCCTATTGCATTCTCAATAGTTCAACAAAACTATTGGTAAAAAGCATCCCTCCTTTGGGAATTGAGACCTCTACACCGCAGTTACTGATAGAGGCTGAAAAAAAGTTTTGTAAGTGGGTTATTAAAGTTAATAGTAAGAATTACTCCCACTTCCACTCTTTATTCCAAGAACCTATGTATTCTGGTAAGGAGGAAAGAACACCATTTTTTCAATGCAGTGAAATCATATGCTTTACCTGTAAGACAACAGAGTTATTTGGTAAGACATTGAAATCTGTGCTGAATCTGATGTCAACTGCTCCCATCATAAAAATGAATCCTGTGGACAATGGCAAAGTTAAATGGGATACTGTGAGGGTGAATATGGCATCTGGCAGAAACTCAGGGGCAGGAAGGCAAAACAATTTACAGAATAGATGTTTTTTTCAGAAAGGATACATCTCTGCCTTCTTCATATGAAGGAGTTCAGTACAATCAACCTGATATCATATCGCACAGCACTGATCCTACAGAAGGCAATTTGGGCACTGAGGGCAGTAGCCAAAGCAGCCTTGGTGAAGAATCATGCATTTAGTTGAGCCTATGAATGGCCTTTATCACTACTGTTTGGATCACTCTGTCCATGAGACCACTGAGCAAGTTTGAGGTAGTTCAGGAAGAGACTGACGGGTATACAAAGAATGCACTCCCTTGTTCTCCTGATTATTAAGGATCTCCACTTCAGTGAGTTCCCTTTGGTGACCATATTCCTGAGGTCAATATATTTAAACTTGGTTCTCTTTCCATGAAGTCCACCCACTTACTTCTGGATACTTGCTTGCTACCAGTCTTCCAGTCAAAGCCATTTCCAATCTCTTGCCAGGCAAACATTAAGCTACTACCATACATCAGTGAAGATGCACACTTACAGCCACATCTCTTTTCTTATGAAGTACCTCGCTAGATCTTTTGCCAGAAATTCTCACTTGGAGGATTCTCTTCATCACTCCTTTAAGGAACTGTACAACTGAGGCAGTCTACTTCCATCTATTGTCAGCTGATCATGGAAATCCATCATTTATCAGATCCAAGTTAGTTTCTTCTCCATCAAGTAGTCATAGGTCAAGTCTCCAGGAGGCATAGGAGAAGCTTGAAAGATGGGGAGCAAAGCTGCAGAAATAGATGCCCCCCCCCAAATTTGAGTCACCTGATCATACATATTATTTGTATCCTCTTGAACTTCCAGAATATGATTCCATGTTAAACAGGTTCACTTTGATCACATAGTGATGTACACAAGCAATCTCATGACTTAGGTCAGGTAGCATCCAATTCACAATTGACAAAGCCTTACAGTCATCTCATTTTGAAAGGTCAAACAACTTATCTCCACCTGAAACTGTCTCAGATAAAATAGCTATCAACAGAAGAGAGATGTACTGAAAGGTCTACTTGTCATTGTCCTGTTACAGCTTGTCAAAGCCTCCATGCAACAGGCAACATTTAATAATAGGAACTATTAACAAAGGTATTAAACCATAAGAATGGGACTCTAAATAAAAGAAGATATATTCCACGCTTGTATAATTACATCAAAATGGATTCTGCGATCATACATACTTAAAAAGAGCCAATAAAAAAGAACAAAGAAAGCTTCCAGGTAAACACACACACACACACACACACACACACACACACACACAAAGGTACCCACAAAAATCAGATAGCAAATGATGAGAAAGAGAAGCCTATCGCTGAGTGTAGAGAGAGAAAGAGAAACTGCTGTTACTAGAGACTTGAACCTGGGGCCACAGAGAGGAAAGTGAAACCTTGGAGGGAATGCCTGGAACCCTGAAGTGATGTTTTCTAATATATTTGAAACCACTGAGAAGACACAGCCACTGATTGACATGCCATCTAAGGCCCAGGGATAGATAAGAAATACACAGGCTTCTCCACTCCTCCCACCTCGGATTTTCTCCCATTAGTCAAACCTAACCAGGAACCATTGGCAAAGAATCTTGAGAAATGTAGTTTGCAGCATTGGAGGAGAACATTAGAAAATGGGTCAGCAATAGAAATGGCAAAGGACTGGCATGCTGCCTCACTGTTGTCTTCCAAATTCCAAGACAGTTTCTAGCACACAATGGGCCCTAGAAATTCTGTCAAATGAATGAGGAACAATTTATTCTGATCAGGCTGTACTATGGGTGCAAATGGAAGCAGTTAAATAGTGGAATTTTTATCTTAGGAAAATTTGGTCCTACTGTTAATTTAGAAGCAATAAAAAAAAATGGGGGAAAAGTCCCAACTTAGGTTGCAAAGCTCTATTGCCCATTCAAGATGTCCCTTTGTGTGACAGAGCTTCTTAGCAGAGCTGTGGGAGACAGCAGCAATAGCCACCCACCCAGACACATGCCCTGAATTTCTCTAGGTCAACCATTCCTTGCTCTGAATTGGACACACTCCAAGATTATTATTTCAGACCTAAATATTTTAGGAGTCCATTTTCTTTGGAAGTGTTACTACTGTTATTCTGTGAAAGGTTTGCAAAATTGATTTTAGAATTTTTCTATCTTGAAAACAGAATAACGTCACATGTCAAGTGAAAAAATAAAACAGTTCAGAAAAGAGCACAACTAAAATAGTAATGTTAATATAACTTTAATGACACTAATATAGCTTTTAAGAGCATACAAATAAGACTCATATCCAAATAAGAAATTCCTTCCAAAACCAGTTAAGTCAGAAACATGCCTCAGGGGTGCTGCCTTTATTTAAAAAAAAATGTGGGTCTAGTTTTACAGTAGATTGTAAGGTATGTAAAATAAAAATAACTTCTTGCTTTTAGTTACCCCAAAATGGATATGACCGCCAAACTAGTTCTCCCCTCTTCCATAAAAAGAAATTTTGCCTGGATACATGACTTCCTTGTAGCTTGGAGTGGCCATGTGACTATATTCTGGCCAACAACATGTCAGGGGGCATGTCCCGTGGCAGCTTCTGGGACCACCCCCCTTGAAGGGACACCCAAACACCCTGGACATGCCCTTGTTATTCCTTCCTCCTTTCTTACTGCAATTTAGAATAAAATTTTGCTGAAGTCTAAAAAATGCAGGTCATATATAGGAAGGGTTGAGTGGTAACTAGATGAGTCTGAGTCTTGGAGGACTTTGGGGACACAGCTGTCATTCATATGAACCACTTAATGCTAGACTAGGTTTACCCCCGCCCCCCAAAAAAAGAAAATATTTATGTAGGTTCAGTTCACTCTTACACATTTCTCCAAAGAAGAAATACAAATGACCAAAAAAGTATATAAAAAAGACTCCTTCATAATTAGGGAAATGCAAATCAAACCACAATGAGATTATCATTTTACCCCTAGTTAGAATGGCTATTGTAAAATCGCATGACCAATGTGATCTGCAACCTGTACACTCAGAAAATTGAGAAATTATATCCCATCTGATTCAAATGTAAGATATGTCAAGATCATTGTACTGTCATGTGTAACTAATTAAAACAAATAAAAAATGATGAGATATGGATAAAAAGGAATTTCATACACTGTTGGTGGGAATGTGAATTAGTATAGCCACTGGGGAGAACAGTATGGAGGTTCCCCCCAAATTAAAAGTATACCTACCGTATGATTAAATTATCCCACTTCTGGAGATATATATATATCTCCAAAGAAATAAACTCAGACTGGCAATGAAATACCTGGATGCTCATGTTTACTGTGGCCCTATTTTCAATAGCTAAGATGTGGAACCAGCCTAGGTGCCTACTGACAAGTGAACGGATTCAAACAATGTGCTATACATACACAATGGAATATTATTCAGACATTAAGGAGACTGAAATCCTGTCATTTTCAGCAAAATGGATAGAAATGCTTATGATGAGGGAAACAGGCAGAAGCTAAAACTGTCAACCTTCTGATAGTAGAATGGTGATTATTAGCGTTTGGGAAGGGTACAGATATGGAATAAGGATGATTAGACTTTATCATTGCATGCCATATGTGTGTATGGAAATATCACACTGCTCCTCATTAATGCATAATTTGTACATTAATAAAAATTTGTTTAAATCCATTGTCGCATCATATTTGTATTTAACTTCAGCTAAACCAATCATTCCACAGAGCTGAAGTAGAGATAATAGAATTCTGGAATTGGTGGGGCCTCACTGGGGTTCTGGAACAGACTAAGAGCATATATTTTGAGGATTAAACTGTCAGAGTAGAGGGTTAATGTGCGATAGAGTCTGACCAACTCAACAGTCTATATTAAATAGATGTTGTAATCATAAGTAGGAGAAACTGGACAGTTAAGGGTAGGAGAGAGTCGCTGGGAGGTAGACACATTCGACCATTAAGAAACAAATACCAGTTAGAGAAGATGCTTTAAACACAGTGCCTGAATTACATCAAGACCACGTCTCTTTCAGAGAAATTGTCTGTTATGACCTAAACAGCTGAACAACAGCTTTTACTATCACCAGCCTTATGGCTGAGATAAAACAACTGAGCTGTAAAAAAATAATTACTCACTATATGATTGTTAAGTCTCAGAAATCAAGACAAAGTCTCACTAATAAACTGCAGTCTCTGAGGAAGTCTAGAAGTTGGGGAGATTTTTGTTCCCTGCTCAAGATCCTTCTGTGTTCTGGTTCTTTACTCCCCAGACACTTGAGCCACTGGAGTAAAAAGCACTGTGGGAATGTATTGAAGAAAAGAAAAGAATTTGTCAGGATCCAATTTAAGATCCTGAATTGCACTGCAATTTTACAATGTGTGAATCACATCAGCCCCAGGGATACCACCCATCTGAGCCATCTAACCATCTCCACTGGTTTCACAACCAAAACTCTCTACCTTTAGGAAAATCATCATTTTTAAATTATTTTCCACAGAACATTGGCATCTCTTAGGATGTCAAATGGCCCACAGCCAGTGACCAAATATATTTGAAAATAGACCACAAAAAAAGGATATTTCATAAATAGTTTCAGATATATCTTTAAATGTCATAAATATTATTGGCATGTGGCTTCTCACCCATAGAATTTTCTCTCTTGGGAAAGGATAGCCAGAAATTATTTAGAAAAAAAAAACTAGACATTAATTAACAGTCATTCTTTGTCAAGAGCAAAAAAAAATTGAAATTAAAATCAAAAGAAAAATGACTTTTACTAATCAAATGCAACATATGAGTGAGATCTGAACTCATGTAAGTTTTGAGATCAAACTTATAGTTTTCCCATAATGGGCAGGGTACTCTGCCTATGATAAGGAAAAGCTCAAGTTGCCTACAGAGGAAGTGGAGAAGTTCTAGGACAAAAGAATGGTGCATATGAGAAGAGTAAGCACAGGAGCAGATATGCAGATCTGGTCCCCTGACCAGGGCAAAATCCCAGAGGGGCTAAGCATATCACAGCCAACTAAGTTGAGAGACTCCAGAATAGTGGAACTTTCCCCCTCACACTCTTAGACACAAACTGGAAGATTTTATGACTTTATTTGAAAGTCTGGCATTTAGCTTAGTCATCAAAACAACATGACAGGTTAGACCTATGAAGAAAGTTGGTTAGAGACATGTACCTGAGTCCCTATGCCCCAAGACTGGTTAAAGGCACACAGAAGTTTCCATGTGACTTAGGGAGAAAAGAAAGAACTTCCAATAACAGGAATCATTGATCAGCAGAGATGTTCAGTCAGCAAAAAGAGGAACATCAAACTAGAGACAGATGACCAAAATGTCACTGTAGACACCAGCATATCATGCCCAAGAGGGCCAGGGAAGGCCTATCATTAGGGCTAGACACAAGTCCAGGTTGAATCAGACCAGACTTACCTATGTACAATGGAGACCAGTGAAGATTCAGAATATGTCTTGTGGATCCAAAATCCCCTGTTGCCCAAGTCTCAAAGACATGCTAGGTAGGGCATGAGAAGAATCTAAAAGACTGAGCATTACGCCAAAGAGAGTGAGTCATCCAAAAACCTTGGCCAAACTGATTGAAATGTTCATTAACAGCATTCATGTTTGCTATACATCCTCCACCCGATCCATTGTACCCATGGAGGTAGTGCTCCGTGACAGGGATTAGATCTGCTACAGAAAACAAATAAGCAACAACTTTTTGCATGCTGAGAAGTAACTGAAATTTAATTTTCAATCCTATTATATTAGTAATTCTAGGATGGCAGCAGGGGTGGGAGGGTAGAATGCAAGATCTAGAAATGAATACAATGCAAAAGTAGAATTTCCATGAAAAAGAAACAAAGAGCCACAAGGAGAACAAAAATGAGGTGTGAATATAAAGGAATAAGACTGAAAAAAAATTTCAACAGTTAGAATTCCACAGTGTATAATGATAATAAGAAAGATAGATTGATGTCATGCTATGAAAATTAAATTTGGGTTTTGAAGAACAAGCTTGAGAAACTGTGCTAAAACGTGGAAAAATTTTAAGTTGTTGAAACTGATCAATTTGAGTAAAACAAGTTTATAATCTAAGATAAAGAACAACTCTAGTAATAATCGGAACTGGAATAGAGACAAAAGTAGTTGGAATTGAAGGAAATTTTCCCATATTTTTTAAACATGTACATTAAGAGGATTCATTGTCTTCCAGACAAAAGTAGTTGAAAGAAACACTTGTCCCATCATTTGCACTTTTTTAGAAATATGAAGAAAGAATAATCTCATGAGCAACCTAAGACCCAAAAAAGTAATTGTTCTCAGAAATGTTACTATTGAACACTAATGGCTCACTAATAATAAAGAAAAGGCATAACTGTCTAACACTAAAGGCTAATTAGTAATAAAGAAAATATATAAACTTGAATAGAAATAGATGTGCCTTAAGAATATGACTTTTTTCTTTTATGTGTGAAAGCAACAAAAGAAGTCAATCTTTATAATGTAATTTCGGAAAGCCTTCCATATGTAGACCCTCCTTGAGAAACATTTTTAAAACCACACTGACTGATAAGTGATCATAAATTATGACTCCAAAAATGGGTTATTCAAGGAAAATACTTCTAGAACTTAGAAATGCAGATGGGTAAGGTGGTAAGAAGGTTCTTGAAAGCTTAGTCCTGCAGAGCATCCAAATGCAATTTCTCACTATCAGGATTTTTTTTTTCCCTGAGCCATATCCTCTATCCTACTTTCAGATGGAATCTCTTACAATTTCTGATGACTTCATTAAAAATAAGTGGTTCTTCAGTGCTAAAAGGAAATGAGCTGTCAAGCTATGAAGAGACATGGAGAAGCTTCAGCCACATGACACTAAGTGAAGGAGGTGAATCCAAAAAGGCTACACTATGTAATACCAACTATATGATATTCTGGAAAAGGCAAAATGATGGAAACAGTGAAAATATCAGTGTTTCCAGGTCTTGGAATGGGGGAAAGAAATGAATAGGAGGAATATCCAGAAATTAGCACAGTGAAAATGCTCCATATGATACTATAGTGGGGGCGCATGTCATTAAACATCTGATAAAAGCCATAGAATATACAATTTCCAAGAGTGAATCCCAATGTAAATGTCATACTGGGGCAATTATCATGCAGGCTTATCAGCTGAAACAAATGCACCCCTCTTTTAGGGAATGTTGACAATGGAGGAGATTATACATGTGAAGGGGGAGAGAGTATATGGGAAATGTCTACATTTTCTATCAATTTAGCTGTTAATCCTAAACTATGCTTTAAAAATTTATCTTTTAAAAAAACTACCTAAATAAATAAGATTTTTTTTTCTTTTACACATACTTACTAAAAATAAAAGAACCAAACATGAGGTTGGGAAACTGTGCTGAAAGAATTACTATTCCAAACATCTCTTTTGTTTGTCTACTACTAAATTTGAGCTATTACCCAAATGGGTTAATTCTACCAAACAGGTAAGGAAGAAATTACATCAGTTCTCTAGGAGCGCTCCCAGAAAACAGAAGCAAAGGAAATATTTTAGACTCATTCTAATGAGATACCATTATCCTAATATGAAAACCAGACAACAATGTTATTTTTAAAAAAAGGAAGAAAGAAAGTTATAGGCTAGTATATCTCATGAACAGATACAAAAATGGTCAATAAAATATTAGTGAGCCAAATACAATACATAGTTTTACACTATAACCCAGTGGAAATTATTCCAGGTATGCATGGGATAAAGCACACTTGGTTGTGGTTTAAATCTCTTTGTATATATTAAAATCAGTAACATAACCTATCACACAAACTAATGTGTTCCATCACCTCAACAGGTTAAAAAGAATCATATAACCACATCAATAGATGCATGTATTAGTCCATTTGCCATTACTATAACAAATGCTTGAATCTGGGTGCTTATGAAGAAAAGAGCTTTATTTAGCTCACAGTTTTGGAATCAGAAAGTCCAAGACTAGGTTGCCCCATTGGTTCAGTCTCTGGTGAAGGCCTAATGATGAATGGAAACATACGGAGAGCACATGAAGAAATCATAAGGCAAAACAGAAATGAAGAGTGAAGGGTGAGCCAGGTGCAGTGGTCCATGCCTGTAATCCCAGGCAGAAGGATCCAGAGTTCAAAGCCAGCCTCAGCAAAAGCGAGGTATTAATTAACTCAGTGAGACCCTGTCTCTAAATAAAATACAAAATAGGGTTGGGGATGTGGCTCTGTGGTCAAGTGCCTCTGAGTTTAATCCTTGGTACTAAGAAAAAAAGTAAAGGGTGAGGCCAGACTCACTCAGATAACAGCCCTCTCACAAAACCTAACACAGGTTCCCAAGAGAACTACCTTAATCTCTTCCAAGGGAATTGTTCTCAATGATGTAGGGACTTCCCACTGGGACCCACCTCTTAAGGGGCTCATCACCTCTTTTTTTCACATTTTTATTGGTGCATTATAGTTGTACTTAATGGTGGGATTTGTTGCTACATATTCATACATGTACAAAATATAAGTATATTACTTGGCTAATATCACTCCTCAGCACTTTCCCCCAACACATCTTAACTCTTCCACACTGGGGACCAAGCTTCCAATATATGAACACTGCAGAGATGAACTATAGCAAAACCATAGTAATGCAGAAAAAGCATTTATAAGTCCAACACCCATTCCAGATTTAAAAAAAAAACTCAGTAAATTAGGATTAGAGCATTACTTCCTCAACTTGCAAACAAACATCTACAAAAATACTTACACCTAATAATGCGCTTAATGGTAAGAAACTGAAGAATATTTGGTTGCTTTCCTATCTACCTGTAATGAACAAGTATAATTCGAAATTTTAAAAAGAGTGTATTTTAACACCCCCCAAAATTAAAGTACTTGGGTATAAAACTATAAAACCCCAAGGAAAGAAATCAAAGGCAAACTAAATAAAAGGAAAGGTATTTTTGTTCATGAACAGGAAGACTCAATATTCTCAAGATGTCAGTTCTTCCCAATTTGATTCATAGATTCAATGCAATCTCAATCAAAAATCCCAGCAAGTTTTTTTATACTAAACTGACTTGAAATTTTATAGGAATGGGCAAAGGGCCCAGTCAACCCAATACTGAAAGAGAAGAACAAAGTTGGAGATTAACACTAAACAATTTCAAGGCTTATTATAATCAACAATAATGTGGTATTGATAATAGAATAGACAATTAGATCAATGGTACAGAACAGACCACAGAAATGTATCTCACATAAATACAATTAGCTGAAATTTGACAATGGATAAAAGGCAATTCAAAGAAGAAAAGAGAGTCTTTTAGCAAACGGTGATGGAATAACTGGGCATACATATGCAAAAATAAATAAATAAGTAAATCTAAGCACAGACCTTATATCCTTCATAATTAATAACTCAAAACAGATCATAGACCTAAACTAGAACCTTCAAAATCTTAAAAGATAAGATAGAACAAATGTAGGTAGCCATGTGGGTGGTGACACCTTTTTAAATACAATACAAAATGTATAATCCACGAGAGAAATAATTGATAAGCTGGGCCTTATTAAAATTAAAAAAAAAGCTTTGCTCTTTGCTCTATAAAGACAGTGTCAAGAAAATCAGAAGACAAGCTGTAGACTTAAAAAAAATGAATACTTTCAAAAGACACATCTGATTAAAAAACACTGAGTCCAAAATATAGCAATTAAAAAAAAGAGAGAGAGAAATGTGTCACAGTAGATTGGGTAGAGAGAGGTGATAGGAGGGAAGGGGAGGGGAGGGAGGGATAGGAAGGGCAGCAGAATACAATAGACACTAGTATTTCTGTATATATATACTTGGCTGTATAATCAATGTGATCCTGTAATCTGTACATGTGGAAAAATGAGAATTCATACCCCATTTGAATCAAATTATGATATGTCAAGATCATTATATTGTCGTGAGCAACTAATAAAAAAAGGCACAACTAAAAAAGCAAAAAAAAAATATATAGCAATAGCACTTAAAATTCAACAATAAGAAAAAGAACAATCCAATTTAAAAATGAGCAAAAGACCAGAACAGACACTTCACCAAAGAAGATGTAGAAATGGCAAATAAACATTAAAAGATGCTTTACATCATAAGTCACTGAGAAAGTGCAAATTAAAACAACAAGACACCAATACATTATTAGGCTGGCCAAAATCCAAGACCTTGACAACACCAAAGGCTGGCAAAAATTGTTGAGGGTGGGAGAGAAACTCTCATTCATTGCTGGTAGGAATGCAAAACTGACAGTCTCTTTGGAAGACAGTTTGGCAATTTCCTACAAAACTAAACATACTTCTACCATGTGATCCAGCAATCTACTCCTCAGTATTTACTCTAAGAAGTGGGAAACTTATATTACACACAAAGCCCCACCCACCCACACACACATCTCTATAGAGGCTTTATTCATAGCAATTCAAAAGTGGGAAGCAACCAAGTTGTTCTTAGTAGGTGAATGAATAAATAAACTGGTATACTCATACAATGCAATATTCATGAATAAAAATAAGTGAGCTATAAAGCCATGGAAAGACACAGAGAAGAATTAAATGAAAGAAACCAATCTCAAAAAAAAAATTACTCTGACATTCTTGGAAAGGCCCTACGATGGAGCCAATAAAGAGATCTGTATTTGCTGGGGCTCAGATAGGGAGATGAAAAAACAGACTGCAGAGGGCTTTTAGGGCAGTGATACCATCATGGTGGGTACCAGTCATTATCCACTAGTCAAAACCCATAAATGTGCAATTCTAAGAATGGTCCCTGATGTAAACTATGAACCTTGGGTGATGATGACACGGCAGTGTTAGTGTTGGTTCATCCGTAATAAATGTACCATTCTTGTTGGGGATGTGGATAGTGATGAGTGTGGGGCACATGGGAACTCTATACTTTCTTCTCTATTGTGCTATCAGTCTAAAACTGCTCTAAAAAATTAAAAGTTAAAAAAAAAACTAAGCTCCTGACAGAAACACAGTGTCTACTTTCATGCTCAGGAACCTGTCTTTCAAGTCCCTATGAAATCATCTGTGTCATTGGCAGTGATCTCTTTCTCAACAGAAAAGGCCAACATACCACTACTCCCTGAAAGAAAATATCTATCACCAGTTCTTTCCCAAATCACTTATTCTGGTGGGTGTATCTGTGATAACAATACTTAAACATCAGAATATGTAGTAGGAACTGAGTACTCTAAAACTGCAATCTAAATGATGTTATTATGTGCATGTATGAATATGGCACAATGAATACCACTGTTATTTAAAATTATAATGCACCAATAATTTTTTTAAATGTTAAGAAAATTACTTGGGCACGATGAGATTATAGAGTACTTCTCGGGACTCCTACAGCGTTTAGTATTTTCAGCTCGTTTTGCGTGCATGTATATCTAGACATTCAAATATACACCATGTCATCACAGGTACAGGGAGAGATAGTAGAATTGGCAAAAAAAAAAACTTGAATGAAGTATAACAAAATGGGAGCAGTGATTTAACTGTGGCCACTCACATGTGCTCTAAGAGAATTTTTTTAGACCTACCTTTCTGTGTTTTCAAGATGTTTCATAATGAATCTATATTTCATATGGGAAAAACATTTTTTATTCAATAAAAATTCAATAATAGCATATTTAGAACATTTCTTAAATAAACTTGAGCATTAAGAGGTTGTTATGACGAGGGTGAGAAATTTAGAAGATTCGCAGAAGTAGGAATAATGTGACATTTAGTTGATCTTTCAAGGGAACTTGGACAAACAAGACTCTTTTAAAAAAAATTAAAAACAGTAACTAGTGTTCAAACATGATGTTTCTAGTATGAGTCAGAAGTGAAGTGCCAAATTTTTCTGTGGAAAATTTCAACATTTCCCAAACCTAAGAAGTCACATACTTAGAAAACAGGAATTTAAATATCTTGATTCATTTATTTAACATCGATCCAAGAGTTTATCTCAAAAGGCCTAATTTGAAGGAAAAAAAAATTCTGACTGATATAAACTGTTCCTTGCAATGAACTACCCAGATAAGAGTATCTAATGAACATTGAATACCTCGAATACTCAAGAGTATTTTATATACATCATCTCTGATCCTCACAACTATGGTGCAAGGAAAGTATTCACGGTCCCACTTTGCAGACAGGAAAACTGAGGCTTGAAAAAGAAAAGTGTCTTCTCTAACATTACATATTCAATGCATGACAGAGGTGGGATCTAAATTTATGACTGCCTTACTCCTAAATCTGTGTCCTTGTTGATTATATCTCAACCCAACGGTTGTGATCTTTGCCAATGACAACTCACCTGTGTACAATGTGCTTTTCACAAAGTTTTTGACTAAAACATTATCATCCAGCAGAATTCCTCATCTAGTTTACAAATATATGTCTGCATAAGTAAGGTTTTCATTTCCAAAAGCAAAAATCCTGCCACAAAGAATAAAGACTTAACCCACAGAGCTTCACAGAAGAAAGTAACACAGATAATAAACAGACTTCTAGAAATGCCTGAAACCAGAGGACTCAAAGTATCACTTGTTAGGAATCATATTCATTCAGAAGCAAAATCTCTTGTGTGCTCATTGAAAATAATAGTCTGATTAGGTCTATACCTGAAGCACAGTAAAAAAGTTGATTCAGTCATTTTCTTTTTAATTCCCTTTGTTTTCTTGTTTCAAAAGCAGAATTCAAAAACAGATGATTACAATCATATTGTATAAAATGAGTTACCCACAGTGCATTTGTTCTTTAATTTCTTGTATGTTACCAGTAATTGTATATTACTTATATACAATTATATAAGTTTGGATTACTCAAAATGGTACCCTGAAGAAGTAAGTTCCTGGAGAGAGGGGTGGACCTCATTTATATCCATACCCTGTTAAACACAGTAACTGATGAATAAACAAATCATGTGTTAAAGAATCATAGAATATAATCATAATAACAGTAATAATCATAGAAGATAATAAAGAAGCAAGTTTCAGATGCAGTTCAACCCCAAGGAGATCATGTACATAGCTAGCCTGCCCATTGGACTACCACAAACAGACCAGTTGGTCTGGGCTATAAAGACTTTTCTTTGAGATGAGGGGGGTTATACTGATATGCTGCTAATGCATTAAATAAGAAATGCTTTACTTTCCTGCTTTGATTTCTGATTTTCAAATAAGCACAGTGGAAGGCAGAAGAGAAAGGAAGAAGAAGAAGGATAAAAGGAGGGGCCAGAAATCTCTTCTCCTTCTACAGTCCTATGATTGGAATGTAGATCAGGGTTTGGCAATTATGGCCCCTGGGCCAAAGGCTGCCTGTGGTCTGTTTTTGTATAACTGTATAATCTAAGAACGGCTTCTACATTTCAAAATGGTTGGGAAAATTCAAAATAATATTTCTTGACATGTCAAAATTATCTTAAAGTCAATTTTTAGTGTCCAAAAATAAAGTTACACTGGAATTCAGCCACACTCACTTAATTTTGTATTTCCAGGTTGCTTTCACACTGCAACAGCAGAACGGAGCGGTTGTGACAGAGACCATATGTGCCACCAAGCCTAAAGTGTTTACTATCTAGACCTGCACAGGAGAAGGATTGCTGACCCATGACCTAGACAGTCAAGCAAGTGATGACTTGAGAAAACAGAAACATGAATCCAGGATGAGCACAGCCTACATCAATGAGGGAGCAATCCCCCCAACTACTTAACCTAAGAAAATTCACTCTGTTGGAAGAGCAGGTCACGTGTCTTGGCAGCAACACTGTTACCACCTGTCCAAATCCCCTCACCTGTGCCCTTTACGAGGCCAGCATTTCCTAGGCATGGGGAAGCAGGGCTTGTGTTGATGGCTTGCCTGCACATCTTCCCTTCCTCCTATTTCTTCACATTCTATTTTCTGAGTGGTTGTCAGAGGAACGCTGAATCCTGCTGTCGTCTTTCAGACCCCAGGAGCAGTTTCTGACAGTCTTGGCACCATGAAGCATTCCAAGCTCCTATCACAGCCCTGCAGCTGCCTGCTCCCGGTTAAGCCAGGATGAACTTCCCACAATGCATTTATTCTTTAATCTCTCTCTCTCTCTCTCTCTCTCTCTCTCTCTCTCTCTCTCTCTCTCTCTCACACACACACACACACACACACACACACACACACACACACACACACCAGTTGGACAGAGGGAGGAAAACCTTTCTGCTTCTTGCCGAGCCTAAGAGAAAATCCTTTTTATTAATAGAGATGGTTGTATCCATTGTGGCTGCCCCTCCCTCCTTCTGGACGGTGATAGCACTATTTTTCTTCATGACCTGCTCTGACCCATTGTGTCTGTGTGTGCATGCATCTGTATGGGAGTATGGATCAGGGATAGAGGAAACAAAGGGGAGGATGATCAGGAGAGAATACCACAAAATAGCCAGACCAAAAAGACATAATATTGACATTATAAAGTTAAGATATGGGATTCCCAAGTCAACTACCTTCATGCTGCAGAAACTGAATTATAGAGGACCATGGTGGTTCTCTCTGACACCTTATTTACTAAGACAATTGTAGATCAAGAATATCTTTGAAAAAACTGCTTATAATAAAGTAAAGAAAGAGAATATAGCAAGTTGTTAACTATGATTGTCTTTGGGTGGGAAGGAAAGGGAGTGATCCATTCCTTTTATTTCACCTATCCTGCCTTCCTTGTTTCTCTCTTTGATTTAAACTGAAGAGAAAAGATGTGTGTTGAGAGCCACAGCTGAAGGGGCCCCAGCAAACTTCCAGCTGCCAGCAAACTTCCAGCTGCCAGCTGATGATTGGCTCACAGCGGTCCCAACAACTTCTAGCTGATTGGCTCCTCTGCGGTGATGCTCATTGGGCTGTTTCCCCGCCCTTTCAAACCACGGAACTGCTCATTGGGGGACTTTTTTTGGCTCTGCCCACACGACCCAGCCAATCGGCCTCAAGAGCAGGAGGAGTGTGGGAAGCCTGTGGTGGCAGTTGGGCTCTGAGGGTTTTTCCTGAGGAGCTGTGTGGTGCGGTGTGTGTGTTCTAAAAATAAAGTTCGTTTCTTTTGACAAGTGGCTCCTAAATTGTGCCCAGCCAGACTGTAGCATTTGGTGGCCCGTACAGGGATCAAACCCGCGACCTTGAATTTATCTTTGGGGAATATATACCCCTTCCCAGATGTGAATGGCAAAGAAAATCTTAAAGAACTCTGACTTTTCCAAAGATGTTTTATGATACTCTCCCTTTCAACCTAAGGACTGAACACAACTGAATTTGCCCCACTGTCCCACAGATTCTTAGATTGATTCAGGACCATTTTCTGAACATTACGTCTTTTTAAATGGAAAATGGGGTTGAATTGCTACTGACTTCCAAACACATAGACTAGAGGATTAATTTGTCACAATAACATGCTTCTCCCTTTTCCCCCCTCTCCAAACCAAAATAAATATGTAAATTTCTGATTAACTAAAGCATTGAATGATTAAGATTTTCCTCAAGGAGAAATATATAGACTTCAGTTTAGAAGAGGGATCGAATAAATACAAACATGCTAGTCCTTCATTTAACTACATTAAAGTAACATGAGAATACTTTTTTAAAAATAAATAAACTCACAAGAGTAAGAAAAGATAAAAGACAATACCTGTAGCAATTAGGAGGATAGAAAAGTAGAAGATTAGAGTGGTACATGGAATAAGGGACCCAGGAATGCTGAATCCTAAGTCATCAATGGAAAAGCAATAAGGATTACTAAGAATTCAAGAGTGGGCAGCATAATTGACTTCTGAAGGCAGAGGCAAAAGTAAGAATGAAAATGGGGTTGTATTCTAAATAACAGGTGGATCCCAGATCCTTTCCCTGAGCCAGGTGACTGTACCACCCAAATGGTGACAGCTAGAGGTTTCCTCCTTACAGAGTAAAATGTGGCATCTCTGGGCTGGACCTCTCCATACACAGGGTGCTGAAAGCAGGAAGCACATGTAAATATGTATGTATTGAATAATGAGGGCCTCTGGGATTCTTTCCACTTGGTTCCAAGGGGGGCAATAAGCACACAGGCAGGAAGAAAGAACTCTGCTGTGTGGTTTAGATATAGAAATGTCCTTCCAAAAGCTGATTATCCCCAATATAGCAAGGTTAAGAGGCAGGGCTTTTAGCCAGTGATTAGGGGTATAACTTCATCAGTGGATTAATCCATTTGATGGACTAATAATCTGAATGGACCAGTGGGTGGCAACTGTAGGCTAGAAGGTCAGTCATCAGGGGCCTGGCCTGGACTATATCTGTCCCTGCTGCTTTCTCTCTCTCATCCTCCCTCTCCTTTCTCTTTCTCTCTGTTTTCTGAATGCCATGAGCTGAGCAGCTTTTCTTCAATCAAACCTTTCCACCATATTTCTCCTCAGAGCTGGTTGATCATGGGATGTTAACCATGAGCCAAAATAAAACCTTTTCTCCTCTAAGTTGTTCTTGTCAGGTATTTTGGTCACCATGACAGAAAATTGACTAACATTCTTCTAGAGAGAATCCCACCAGGCCAAGTGAAAAGGTCAGAAGACATGGTAGGAAGGAAGGAGGACAGTTTCCAAAAACTGGCCCAGCCAGATCACCTTTCAAGGAAGACAACAAGCAGAGCTTTCATCCATTTTAGCTTTTCAGTGCTCCATCTTTTCAACAGGAACTTGCCGCTAAAGGTCATCAGACTGCTGAGCAAATCTTCTAACATGAATGGCTCAGGCCTGAGCAAATAGACAAAAACAACCTGTATGGAAAAGAACTTGCTAGGAGATAAAGCCTTCAAAACCATATCCTGTGTGTCCTCAAAGAAACAAAGGTTGACATCCATTCCATGAAACAAGAACCCAACTCAAAAAATAAGAAAGCTCTTAAAATTGAAAATATGACCCCAGATTTTCTAAGAATATTCTTATTAGGAGGGCAGGGAGACAAAGTTGAGTTTCTACTCAACTTTGCACCATGCACCATGGTGCATGCCCCTTATTTTCCCTAGAAATAAAGACAAAACTAAAGGGTTCTAACACAGAAGAAAATGGATAAGAAAACAAAAAGAAATTCAATATTTAAATGATCAAAATTGAGAGAGAGAGAAAGAGAGATAGAGAGAGAGAGAGAGAGAGAGAGAGAGAGAGAGAGAGAGAAAAGAACAAAGAGAAAGAAAATAGTTTCCTAAAGTTTAAAGGCACAATTTGTATTTTTTTAAAAAAAATTATTGGTACATAATAGTTGTACATAATGGTGGAATTTTTTGTTACATATTTGTACACAGTCTTTTAAAAAATTTGGAAGACTGGATGAAGAGAAGATCACAAAATTTCCAGAAACAAAAATAAAATACTCTTAACAAAGAATCAAGAACTGGAATGTTTTCAGGGTTCACATCAGCAGCACCAGAAGTGAAATAATACTGAAGTAATAGTTTCAAAATTTGAAAGGGAAATTATTTACCACCAAGAAATTCATAACCAACCAGTCCTTTGAGTAATAATAAATAAAGTCCCTTTTCAGAAAATTTTGTTTCAATATATCCTTTCTTTAGGAAGTTACTAGAGGATATACTCCAGCAAAATGAGAATAAAATAAGAATCTAAAAACCAGAAGATCTAAGAAATAGAAAGAGGCAAAGTAAACCCCAAGCTGACAGTCAAAGGAGACCACAGTATGACAGGAGTGCAGGTATCTAGGGAACATCCTTCATATTGGGGCAAGGAAAAGCTCTAGAAGAGAGCTCTCCACACAGATGGAATTCATAGAATATTTGTCATGCCCTAACATTAGAGGAACTACAACAGGGTGAGGTTGAGCATAGATTAGTAAAAACTATATAGAGACTGAACACCATGGTGCATGCCTATAATCCCAATGATTTGGGAGTCTGAGGAAGGAGGATCCCAAGTTTGAGGCCAGACTAGGCAACTTAGAAAAGCCCTGTATGGTAATAAAAAATTTAAAGGACTTTGGATATAACTCCATACTAGAGCACCTGTGGATTTAATCCCCAGGATCTACCAAAATAGCTATATAGAAAATGAAAACAACTTAGAAAAAAATTACTAATTCCAGAGAAAGCAAATATTGTGCCAAAGGAAAAATGTATCATCATATACATATATGGCTCTGCTATAAATAGCATTTTATATAGTCATAAAAATGGAAATACTGAATATTGACTAATCAAAATGATCCAGCTCTGGGGGAAGCTGAAGGTGGAGAGGAGGATGGGAAGCATGCCTCTGTACAGAAAAATGGTGAAAGGAAAAATCAGAGAACACTCACATGCCTCCAAATGGAGAAGCTACTGGATAAGCACATTATCCAGAGGTATGAAGGGAACTGCTCAAAGAAGCAACTGTAAGCACTGAAAGTAATTGCCTCTAAAGGGCAGAAAAATAGGAGAACTAGAGAGGAGAAAATGCTAGGCTTCATAATAAGCATATGTGGAATTTCTGGACTTAAAAGTCAATGTTTCAAAGCCATCACATCATTTACATACATGACACAAGACAAAGCAAAGACAGAGAGAGATGGGGAAAATGAAAGAATTAGCTAAAAATAAGAAAGTTTTAGGGAAAGATGAGTGATTGAACTCACAAATGAGAAGGAAATGTCAAAGAATCAATGTTTTTTATATTAATTTTTTATATTTTGTAATTAGTTATACATGAGAGCAGAATGCATTTCATTTTATTGTACACAAATGGAGCAAAACTTTTCATTTCTCTAGTTGTACACAATGTAGTCACATCATTTGTGCAATCGTACATGTACCTAGGGTAATGATGTCCATCTCATTTGGCCATCTAACCTACCCCTTATGCCCCTCCCTTCCCCTTGCCCAACCAAAGTTCCTCCATTCTTCCCATGCCCCATTATGGACCTCCATTCTCCCCCATTATGGACCAGCATCCACTTATCCAAGAGAACATTGGACCTTTGTTTTTTGGGGATTGGCTTACTTTGCTTAGCATAATATTCTCCAACTCCATCCATTTACTGGCAAATGCTGTAATTTTATTCTCTTTTAATGCTGAGTAATATTCCATTGTGTATATGTACTACAGTTTCTTTATTCATTCACCTATTGAATGGCATCTAGGTTGCTTACACAGTTTAGCTACTATGAATTGAGCTGCTATAAAAATTGATGTGGCTGCATCACTATAGTATGCTGATTTTAAGTCTTTTGGATATAGACCCAGGAGTGAGGTAGCTGGGTTGAATGGTAGTTCCATTCCAAGTTTTCTAAGGGATCTCCATACTGCTTTCCAGAGTGGTTGCACCAATTTGCAGTGCCACCAGTAATATTTGAGTGTATTTTTTTCCCTCACATCCTCACCAACACTTATTGTTGCTTGTATTCTTGATAGCTGCCATTCTGACTAGAGTGAGATGAAATGTTAGTTTTGATTTGTACCTCTCTTTCATATATTTCTTGATCAATTATATTTCTTCTTCTAAGAAGTATCTGTTCAGTTCCTTAGCCCATTTATTAATTAGGTTATTTGGGTTTTTGGTGTTAAGTTTTTTGAGTTTTTTATATATCCTGGAAATTAGTGCTCTATCTGATGTTTGTGTAGCAAAGATGTTCTCCCACTCTGTGAGCTCTCTCTTCATGTTATTGATCATTTACTTTGTTGAGAAGAAGCATTTTAGTTTGAATCCATCCAAATGATTGATTCTTAATTTTATTTCTTATTCTTTAGGAGTCTGGTTAAGGAAGGTAGGATCTAATCCAACATGATGAAAATTTGGTCCTACTTTTTCTTCTCTTAGGTGCAGGGTCTCTGGTCTAAATCATAGATCCTTGATCTACTTTGAGCTTTGTGCATGGTGAGAGATAGTGATTTGATTTCATTTTACTGCATATGGACTTCTAGTTTTCCCGGCACCATTTGTTGAAGAGACTATCTTTTCTCCAATGTATGTTTTTGGCTCCTTTGTCTAATATGAGATAACTGTATTTATGTGTGTTTGTCTCTGTGTCTTCTATTTTGTAACATTGGTCTACATGTTTATTTTGGTGTTAATACCATGTTGTTTTTGTTACCATAGCTCTGTAGTATAGTTTAAGGTCTGGTATTGTGATGCCTCCTGCTTCATGCTTCTTGCTAAGGATTGCTGTCTATTCTGGGTCTCCTATTTTTCCAAATGAATTTCATGATTTCTTTTTCTATTTCTATGCAGAATGTTGGGATTTTAATTAGAATTGCATTAAATCTCTATAATGCTTTTGGTAGTATGGCCATTTTGAAAATATTAATTATTCCTATCCAAGAACATGGGCGATCTTTCTGTCTTCTAAGGTCTTCTTCAATTTCTTTCCTTAGTGTTCTGTAGTTTTCATTGTAGAGGTCTTTCACTTCTTTTGTTAGATTGCAAAGAATAACTCTTATGCTTCTAACATTGCCTACAACAATGATTGGTTTTTGTGTGAACTGTCCCTCCCTAATCCTCTCATCAGAATAGTGTTTCCCAACCATTTCTATTGTGAGTCTCATTTCAGTCAGTGTTCACCTGCTGACTTGATTAATGCTCTGTAGAAGGAGCAGGCCTGACACTGAAGGTCACTGTAAAGAAAGAGAGAATGTTCATCTCTTGTGCAATTCATACCACAAAGGCCACATGGCCGACTAGTAGACTACATGATTGACAGGTACAGGGCTACTAACCCTAGAAACTGGAAATGACTGACTGCCATTGATGAGGCACTTGTCACCACACCGCTCTGCCCTTCTCACCCAACACCCTTGTCTAGCAGGAGGGTGTAGCCACAGGAAAGTGTATTGGGGACCATCCCAACTCTACCCCAGCACTCCTTCACAGCCAAAGCCTTTTCACTCCAAAACACCATAAACTGGATTTCTCTCTCCCACATTTCAACAAATCTGAGATGACAATCTGACTTCTGTTCTGTCCTTCATTAAAGGTTTGGACACTGATGAGTATACAAAAACCAGAAAGATGTGATGTGATGACCTTCCTAGGGCAGAGCAGCAAAACCCGACAGAGTGGGCTTGCATCCCTATTGAACAAGGATGGGTTCCCTGGGAGGACAAGGCCCCTCCAATATCCCAGGAGCTCTCTCCTCTTTTCCACATTCCTGTGTTCCATTGCTGCATGTGAAACTAGTCACATATTCCTTTGATAGAATCATTTGTGTCACTGATTAGCTACAGTCAAGTGGCTCTTCCTGGAGCTACAGGAGGTAACTACTGCTTTTCATTAACATCAATTTGATAAGTTTCTCCATGAAGACAACACTCTTCCCTTTACCAGTAGGTTTGTGGGAGGAGATCCTCTCATAGATTGCTTCAAGAACTGGGACCCTCTGTGTAGGATGCATGATGATGGGCAAGTTACTCACCACTCTCATCTGTGAACAGAACTACAGTATGGGAAGGCTACCATGAAACTGAATGAATTAATAAACATAAGGATCCTAACGTGAGCGCTATACTCACAGAGGCATTGAATAAATAACCTAATTATTTTTCTGTCATAAATAACACATGACAGACCCAAAGACCACCACAGCCCTGGTCAGCAGGACAAACACAAGGTGCATTTCACACAAATGGAGTCTTTGCCAATGGCGGCTCTGTCTTTGGGTCACTCACTACCACCTGACTCTACCAATAATACCTACCCCTGAACAGCAAAGAGTCTACATGCAATGTCCATCTTCCCCTTCAGAAGAGCAAGTGGCAAAGATACTCTCCCTGAAATATAGAAAATAAAAGCATTCCCACATTTAATGGAGGCAGACTTTGTGATCAGACATAAGCAGTTACTCAACTGGTAACTGAAACTCCATGGCTCTGCTTCTCCAGGCCATCAGACAAATGGCCCCTGTGTGCTACAACCCTGATTCAGAGTTGGCCTCATATCCTTCTAGCTAACTCACAAAGCTCAATAAAGCCCTCCAGACCACATCCTCTTTTACTGAGGTTGGTGCTCAAAGAAAAGGCAGTACAATCTATTTCAGGTGGCCCAGGGGTCCTATGAGGCTACTCAGAGAAAGCACTCTGCCCTCAGTCATTCACAGCTCACAGACTCAACATGTGGAACAGTGAAGTATAGTCCCCGTCACAGCAGAGAAGTGGGAGGAAAATTGCTGCTTTAATTCTTATCTTTCTGGCAGAGGGGAGGTTACAAAAAGCTGATTTCTGAGCAGTGAACCAAAAATTAGTTAATCTCTTCTGATACTTACTCATGTTCCCCCAGAGAAAACACCTCGCATATCTAAGTCTCATCTGTGAAGAGAAAAAGTAGGATTAGTGGGTCTCCAAGGCCCCTTTCTATGGTAGGGTTCTAACTGCTACTTGCAAAACCGCTTCTCTGCAAACATCTGTATCTCATAAATATGCCACACTAGGAGAAACAGCAAAAGGAAACACAGATTAGCTGTTGTTTCAGGATAATGGAAATGCTATCTTGTCCAAGATTGTCTTTGGAGCCAGACATTAAATGCCAAACAACAGTTATCAAGAATCCTGTCGTGCAAAGTCAGATTCTAGAGCTGCTATGCAAGACGTGTAAAAGGTACAGTCAAAAATAAATTTTGCCAGGACAGACTGTTATCTACCTCCAAACTTGAGAGAACAAAACAAAGTTTCACTGGAGGCTTACACTAAGGACTTCTTTGAAAGGTCTATGTGCTATTATGTATCCTCTCCTTACCTCCTTCTCATGGGTGGGAAAAGGCTTCACCCTCATAGTTTTTGTGTGTGTGTTTTGTTTTTTATTAACTGATGAACAAGCAAGGGCTTGGCACATTTGAGGCAAGCATTTTACCACGGAGCTACCTCTCAACCCCCTCATGGATTTTTGTTTGTTGGCTTTGTAATGCTGGGGGGTCGAACCCAGGGTCTCACACATGCTGGGCAAACACTCTACCACTGATCCATATTCCCAACCCATGCTTTCTCTTAAGGCAAGTGAACTGCATGAAGAGGAACTTCAAACATCGCCAGACAAATTAGCAGGTGCTTCAGAAGTCTGAAGAGCTCTGGAAATGCCATTCACTCTTCACACACCTGAATAAAGCCCAAAGACAACAGTCTGTGGCTGAACTGCAATAAGCGGGCAGAGAGAAAATAGAAATATTTAAATTGAGAATGACCCGTATTTCAAGTTAAGCTGGGCAGAGTATTGTGTGTTTTCTATGGACCAAACGTGGACTCCACAACAGGGAACCAGCTATGGATCTTGAAGAAGATTCTGCCCTAGTAAGTTTCCTGCCTCAGGCAGCCCAACTTCAACAGGGAGAGGCTACCCTGGGCCCTCAGAGGCAGTGGTGAATGGACATCTGGAAAATGTATTGCCTGAGCTAGTGGACTGCAGTTACAAAACCCTGTCAGGGAAATCTCTGAGGATCCCACAAATGGTCCCCATAAAAAAAGAACCAGCCAAGCACCCTGCACCCAGAACACGAGGCCAAAATCTGGCTGATCCCTTCAAGAAGACCATGGCTATCGCCTTCTCTCTCTTCCCTCCTCCTACCAGCCCTAGAGAGACTAGAAATGACTACTAAGAAGAAAGAGTCGAGAAAAATGCCAAACCCACTTCCCACCTCTCCCTTTCCCATCGCAGGCTTCCCAGGCTGAGGCTGTCAGGGAGATGAAGAGACTATTTTTGCTGACACAGATGTTCCTTGACTACCAGGGGTCAGGTCCTGATAAATTCATTGTAAGTGGAAAACACCATAAATCAAAAATGCATTGACAACGCACACCTGCCAAACGTCACAGCTTAGCCACACAGAAGAGTATGTGTTGCCACTCGTGACTAGGAGCTGTGCTCTCTGTCACTGCCGAGCATCCTGAGAAAGGACCACACCTTAGACTGACAGCCTAGGAAGAGATCAAAGTTCAAAATGCCAAATATGGTTTCTGTGGGATGCATAAAAAATACCATGGTAAAGCTAAAAAGAATTATTAAGTTCAGGGACTTGTCTGTATTTTATTATGAAATTTTTCAAACATACAGCAAAATTGAAAATTCTTACAATGAACATCTGTGTACCACCCACCAAATGGATGTTTGCTTTATCACATATTATTCATATATCTATTCCTCTCTCCACTGATTAATCCATTAACTTTTTAGAGATACCTCTATTATGTATGAAAGTATACAAATAAGGATGAAGTTTTAAATTGGATGATATTTTGGGATTTTGAAATTAAACTGGACAAGATTTCATAACAATTCAAGTGGCTCTGAGAAATATGGAATGAGAAAGACTTCATCCAGTGTATGGGTAAGAATGAGTCCACAGAAACTTGAGAAAAAACAATCCATTTTTGATTGCCCCTGTCTACCACATCCAGCACATGCAATAAAATTTTTATTCTGTTCTTGTTGATTGTTCTCAGTATTACTGCAACCATTGTTTTATCCCCAGGTGAAAAAGTAAAGAGAAAAAATAAAGATGGAAAGCTGTTTCTATGCCTCAGTTTACCATTTGAGAAATGTAGTCAACATGACAGCTTTTTACAAAGATAATTGGGAGGTTTTTTCCTTGCCTCTGTTATGTTTCCTGTTATGTTCTCTAGAGAATTCTATAGAGAATTAGATTTTTCTCACCATGAGAATATATTAGAGCTATTTGATAACAAGTGCAGCTTTATACAGAAGCCTGATATGAGAAGAATTGTTCCATTTCCCTTTTTTCCTAGCTTCCTTTTCTAGGAGGTGAGATAGGAAGAAAAAAGCTGAAGAACTATTGATATGTGCAACAACATGTTGAATACTGAAAACGTTGTGCTGACTGAAAGAAGCCCTATAACAAAGAGTGATCACAGTATGGTCCTATTTATGCAGTATCTAAAATCTATGCTGGAAAAATATCCTAGGGTATAAGAGCAAAGATTGACTGGAAAGGAACACAATTGAACTTTCTAATCTCTGCTGTGATCCAAACTCCATGCTATAGACTTTATACACAGTACCTCAATTATTTCTCAAAACCACCTTTTCAGGTAGTTATTAATTCCCCCATTTTATACAGACTTAAAGCTTAGAGAATCAAGGTACTGTATCTTACACCCCCATAGAATTTACTACTCCCTGAGGAATATAAAAATTAGCAAGTAAATAACACTTTTAGTAATCAATCCTAAGGCCATTCTCACCCTGATGTCCAAAGAGATTTACAAGAATGTTTTTCACAATGTTGTTGAGCATAATAGAAAATTAGAAGCAACCTAAGTGTCTGTAATTATACAAGTTAGATTAGTTATGATACTTTCATCATATAGAAAACTGTGCTAATGTTGACAAATAACAGAGTTAAAAAAAAATAACACGCAACTTCTGCTCACAGCCCAAGGAGACATGTTCAAGAATGTTCAGTGCATTTTCGCATAAACACAAATATTAAGTAAAATGTAGAGATTTTGTACAAATGGTTATATATTAGGAGAGGAGGAAAAGAATAAAGGGGGACTTGAACTTCTTATACACTTTGGTATTGTATGTATAACTTGATAATTTTCACAAATACATTTTAAATACTGCTCTTATTGTGCTTAATTTACAAATTAAGGTTGACTATATATTTGTATGCATTGGAAAAAGCATCATATGCATAGAGTGTGTTACTGCCCAAGATTTCCCTCCATGGGGGTCTTGGAAAGTAACCCCCGAAAATAAGGGGGGTATGTTAATATTGCTCATAATTATGCTTTGTGTTATTCACACATGGAAGGAAGGTAAGAAGATGATAAGGTTGCCTTGATAAAATTCTTCTCATTACAGCAAATGACTTCTACAACCATGAACTGTCCAGATGCTGACAAAGGAAAACACTAGAATTGGAGGCAACCCCAGGAAACCTTGCATTTTTAAGTGGAGCTGAAAGCAAATCCATGACAATTGTGAATTAGAAATAAAATATGCATTTATTGCTAATAAGTAAATGCAAAATATAAAAGATGCTGTTTTATATTCATAAAATTAGCAAAAATAAAAACTAGCTTTGCAAAATAAGGTTACCAAAAATTATATATATATTTATATACATAGACGTATGTGTGTGTTTGTGTGTGTATTTTATTTTTGCTAATTTTCAATTTTTAAAAACAAGTTTTTCAGTATTGCTTGTGGGATTACACATTTTTATTACTTTAAGCAAACTGTCAGATCCTAGGAAAATTGAAGACAAGCCTTCCAACAATTTAGGAATCCTGCTTCGAGGGCCATAGTAAGAGAGATTCTTCACCTGTGCACCAGTCTTTGCTTATTCATGATCACCTTCCATGTTTTAGTTCACTGCAGTCCAAAAATTGAAATGGAAGATTAAAATTTATAAACAATTTATAACTTTTAAGTAACTTTTATTTTAGGAGATGTTACAATTGTTTTGTCTTATTAATTATTGTTTATCTCTTACTGTGCCTAATTTATAATTAAGATTATATACAACCAGAGATATGAAAAATTGTGCTGTATATGTGTAATAAGAATTGTAATGCATTCCACTGTCATTTATTTTTTTAAAAATCAATTAAAATTTTTTTTAAAAAAAAGATTCACTATAGATTTGTATGCACTGGAGAAAGCATAGCATACACAGTGACTACCCAGGGTTTCTCAACACAGGGTGTTGGAAAATATCCCCTGAAGATAAAAGGGGGATGGGGATAGCATATAGGAAGGTATAGGGTAATATTAAACTTATTCAGCAGGCAAATTAAGTAGACCAGAGATGCATGACTCAATATGGATGAATCTTGAAAAAATGAAATTGAACTTAGGGAATTTCAACCATATCTGTAATGTTTTGTTTTTATTAAGAAGAAGGAGAGTCAGGTGTGGTGATATACACCTGCAATCCCAGCAGCTCAGAAGGAAGAGGCAGGAGAATTTAAAGTACAAGTTCAGCCTCAGCAACCTAGTGAGGCCCTAAGCAACTCAACAAGACCCTGTCTCTCAATAAAATATTAAAAAGGGGCTGGAGATGTGGGTGGTTAAGTGTCGATGGGTTCAATTTCCAATACAAAACAAAAAAAAAGGAAAAACAAGGAGAAGGAAAGAAAGAAAAGAAGAAGGAGGACAAGAAGGAAGAAGAGAAGAAAAAGGAGGAGGAGGAGGAAGAGGAAGAGAAGGAGGAGGAGGAGGAGACGACAAAGAATAAACTATACTACAGAGCAATAGTAACAAAAACAGCATGGTACTGGTACCAAAACAGGCAGGTGGACCAATGGTACAGAATAGAGGACACAGAAACCATTCCACAAAATTACAACTATCTTATATTTGATAAAGGGGCTAAAATCATGCAATGGAGGAAGGATAGCATCTTCAACAAATGGTGCTGGGAAAACTGGAAATCCATATGCAACAAAATGAAACTGAATCCCTTTCTCTCGCCATGCACAAAAGTTAACTCAAAATGGATCAAGGAGCTAGATATCAAATCAGAGACTCTGCGTCTTATAGAAGAAAAAGTTGGCTATGATCTACATACTGTGGGGTCAGGCTCCAAATTCCTCAATAGGACACCCATAGCACAAGAGTTAATAACTAGAATCAACAAATGGGACTTACTCAAACTAAAAAGTTTTTTCTCAGCAAAAGAAACAATAAGAGAGGTAAATAGGGAGCCTACATCCTGGGAACAAATCTTTACTCCTCACACTTCAAATAGAGCCCTAATATCCAGAGTATACAAAGAACTCAAAAAATTAAACAATAAGAAAACAAATAACCCAATCAACAAATGGGCCAAAGACCTGAACAGACACTTCTCAGAGGAGGACATACAATCAATCAATAAGTACATGAAAAAATGCTCTCCATCTCTAGCAGTCAGAGAAATGCAAATCAAAACCACCCTAAAATACCATCTCACTCCAGTAAGATTGGCAGCCATTATGAAGTCAAATAACAACAAGTGCTGGCGAGGATGTGGGGAAAAGGGTACATGCTAGGAGCCACAATGCATGGCACCTTTGGTTAAGGTGACTGCCAGCTAGCCATTGAGATGATATGATTATGTTAAGATTTACATTCATATGGAAATTGGACTCTCCTGCTGTTCACCTTGGCCTGCTATGGGACTCATGTTACGGGACTCCTGGAGAGTTCCCATTGGTTGGGGAAGGATAGTAGGCGGGAATTCGGGGGGAAGTCCAGGCCCCTGGTTCCGGTAGACACACACACGTGTGTGGACCAGCTTGCTAGCCGGGTGCGCATGGGGCATTGGCGGCCTTTTTAATAATAAAATTTTGTTCCTGCTTGAGTGGCTTGTGATTCTGTGCCCAGCCGGGTTGCGGCAGGTACACTTGTACATTGCTGGTGGGACTGCAAATTGGTGCGGCCAATTTGGAAAGCAGTATGGAGATTTCTTGGAAAGCTGGGAATGGAACCACCATTTGACCCAGCTATTCCCCTTCTCAGTCTATTCCCTAAAGACCTAAAGAGAGCAAGCTACAGGGACACTGCTACATCAATGTTCATAGCAGCACAATTCACAATAGCAAGACTGTGGAACCAACCTAGATGCCCTTCAATAGAAGAATGGATAAAAAAAAATGTGGCATTTATACACAATGGAGTATTACTCTGCATTAAAAAATGACAAAATCATAGAATTTGCAGGGAAATGGATGGCATTAGAGCAGATTATGCTAAGTGAAGCTACCCAATCCCTAAAAAACAAATGTCAAATGTCTTCTTTGATATAAGGAGAGTAACTAAGAACAGAGTAGGGAGGAAGAGCATGAGAAGAAGATTAACATTAAACAGGGATGAGAGGTGGGAGGGAAAGGGAGAGAGAAGGGAAATTGCATAGAAATGGAAGGAGACCCTCAGGGTTATACAAAATTACATACAAGAAGAAGTGAGGGGAAAGGGAAAAAAAACAAGGGGGAGAAATGAATTACAGTAGATGGGGTAGAGAGAGAAGACGGGAGGGGAGGGGAGGGGAGGGGGGATAGTAGAGGATAGGAAAGGCAGCAGAATACAACAGACACTAGTATGGCAATATGTAAATCAGTGGATGTGTAATCGATGAGATTCTGCAATCTGTATACGGGGTAAAAATGGGAGTTCATAACCCACTTGAATCAAAGTGTGAAATATGATATGTCAAGAACTACGTAATGTTTTGAACAACCAACAATAAAACTTTTAAAAATGTTGATTTTTTCTACATATTCTTCAGAGTCTTTAATTTTTTTTCTCTTTTTTAAATTTTTCTGTAGTAGGTACATATATGTTTGTTATAGTATTCTCTGTCCTTTCTATATGTAGTTAATTATAAGAAAAGTCATAGGAAAGAGTACTCTGAAAAAAGACACCAAATTTTAATATTTAATGTCTCTAACTGTTAAGATTCTAAGTGACTTTAATCTTCCTTTTCACACTTTTGTATGTTCTAATTGTTCTATATTGAATATATTTCATTTACAGCAATAAAATGTGTTATGTAAAAGTTAATATATATATATACTTCATCATCATATAAGATGAAACTACATAAAATATAGAAAAAGCAAGAAAAAATAGACCAAGACATTAATAGTTGTTGACTTTTGCAGTTGAGCTTATGGATGATTTGTCTTTATATATGATGTTTATAAATCTAAATACCAATCCTTCTATAGTGGGAAAATAAAGTATTTGTGAAAGTTGAGTTTTTTAAATAAAAAGAAATTCAAATAATTTTGCAGCATTATAAAATGTTTGTTTTCTTAATAATAAACTGCTACCAACAATATCTGTATTTTTAAACAAAGTTTAGTCATTTTTAAATGAAATCTCATGTATTGCAATTTTATTGATATTTTGTGCATTCTGTCTCTGCTAATAAAAATAGGAAGTTCAATAGCATAAGCAGTTCCATAAATAAATTCTGTGAGTGGAGGTTATTGAGAAATGGGGAAACAATGGTTGGGAGTGGCCCAGGGATCTGAATTGTTGCCACAGAGTGGAGTGGGAACCATCAGAGTCAGTTAATCAATGAAGCATCTTTTATAAATCTTCAGGAAATCTCCTAGAAAGCCTTTAAGGAGATGGATTCCTTATTACTTCTGATATACGTTCCAATTAAATCTTCAACATTGCTCTCATGAGACTGTCCAGTCTATAAGATGGAAGACGCGACTCCAGACTGCTGATGCCCACCCTCTGCAACATCCGTACACATCAGGGAGGCATGGCCAGCCCCCTTGCTTAAATCTATGACATAAAATGATGGCTCTGTACTAGCAATCTTGAAGCTCTGCAAAGCCCGGATGACCTTACCATTTCCACTATCCTAGGCCAATAGGTGTCCTTAATTATAAAAGCAATGTCATTTCCTTGAGAGGGGGGAAAAAAGATCTAAAGAAAATTTACACTTGTCTTTTCTTTACCCCTGTTAGTAACAGACAAATTCAAAGAAACAGATGCTGTAACTCCCACAACTGAGGTTGTCTCTGATGTATGTTGAATAACACTTTATAAAGCATATATGCAACCAATTATCTCATGAGATATGAACAGCAATGGCACAAGGCAGAAAAATCAGGAATTATTTCCACAAAAGCAGAAAATGAGGAGAAGAGTTTAAACAAGTTACCAAGGTCATTATTGTAGGTGGTAAGCCAGGTTGGCCTTAGGCAGGGTGAGAAAATATCAAAGTGGTGGCAAGAAGAATTCAAGGGCAGAAAAGCAAATAAAATAATGAATCTTACTTAACACTTTGTTTAGCCCTTTCTCTTTTGCACTTTTCTTGGGTAGAATAATTAGACCCAACAAACACATTATCACCATAATTTTTCCTCCACAGTTTTAAGAATTCACATCTGGATAACAAACAAGTGGAAATACAGCTGACCCTTTAGTAATTTAATGATCTTAGATGCTCCCTTTCACTTCTCTTTCTCAGTAACCACAGAAGGCTTAATGAATCCTTCTGCTCCTAAGATGTGCGGCTTTCTACTCAGCAAATTAAACGCAACTGAAAAAAATGATGTCTCCGTATACACAGTGATATACGGTAATCAAGCAAATGAATGCCCCTTTTGATAATGACATGTTTTTTCAATATGTTCAAATGAGAGGTTCATCGGAAATTACTCACTTTCTTCTGAATTGCAAAAGAAAATGAAAAGCAATGATGACTGGGTAAGCACGTGTTTGCGTGAATCCCATTCCGCTGAATTAATACGCCATCCACAGAGCTATTGACGACTAGCTTCTTCCGCTTGCTTTTTTCACTTACCAGGTGGAAATGATTAAAGACTTAATTTCCTCCAAGGGTTATTTAGGTTGGAGATGGCACCTTTGTAATTCAGAAACCATAAAGTCCAGGAAAGAGAGAACAATGGCTTCCAGTGCTTCATCAGTGGAAGGAGAGAGAGAATGGAATGTCAAGATGTAAAAGGAATTCGGGCATCACCCTGATTGTGTCAGAGAAGAAAACTGTTTGTTGTTGTTGGTTGTTGTTGTTGTTGTTGTTGTTGTTTGTTATCAGAGAAGTTAAGAAGTTTGACCAAAGTGAGTTTAGGGTTTTGGAGCAGAGGCTAAATCTAAGTCTTTCTTGCTTCCATCCTGCTGCCAGTAACTTCAGGAAAATGAGGCTTTGGAGAGAAGTACCAAGCCCCTGAAGCACACTTGTAATTCCCTGCAAATTCATTAACCACACAGCTTCATTCATTCACAGAAGCTGTCCCACTCATACATAGCCCAACATGCACATAGAGACACTCACACGAGTCCAACAGAGATCTGACACCTGGCAGCCAGAGTGATAAACAGAGGCTAGGTCCAGATCCCTATAGAAGGAGCCCCTCTCCCACTCTCCAGCCCCTGGTCTCCCCCATTAGCCCAGGTAAATCCATGTTCATACATATCTCTTTGATGCATAATCCAGAAACCTTGTTCAGGCAGCTCTGCTTATCAAATCTGTTCATAATAACCCATTTTTATTCAGCTTCATCTGATGAAACCAAAATATGTTTGATCTTAGCAAAAAGTAGACTTATAAGTCCTACTGCTAAAATGGTACTGTCCAAAAGTGAATGATGTTAAGAGCAAAGCTTTTAGAACCAGAAAGAAATTAATTTAAATCCCAAATCCATCTTTCTAGCCAAGATGCCTTGCCCAATTCATTCATGCATTAAGGGCTATCTTACTTAGTATTCTAGGCCCAAGGCTCTGTTTGTCCTCATTTCACTCCTCAGAGGAAGCACCAGACTCTAACACATAGAAGCACCAAACTCTAACACATCTATTACCCAAGTCATAACTGTTATGAGTGCTGTGGAGGAAGTCCCTGGAACTATGAGTGTATCCAGAAGGAGGGTTTGCCTGAGGTACAGAGGTCAGGAATGGCTTCCCCAAAAGGATAACTGGATTTGAGATCAAAAGAATGATGTGCAATAAGTAGGTAAAATGAGGAGAAGTCAGTACCCGGGGGCAAAGATATAGTGCTGTGGGACCATGTCCAATCCAAGGGACTCAAGGAACTGAGTTTGTGCAATGTGGAGCTGAGAAAGGGAGCATATTGTGAGGTCAGAGAAACAGAGAAAGCCTCATGGCCATAATAAGGTGGGTTGTGAGCTACAAGGCATGCAGAGCAGAATGTGGAAAATAGACTAGGAGGCCATGTGGACACAGGTTACAGGTAGAAGGCCAGAATGGTGATCCACACAAAATCCACAATGCTCATGTAGCTGGAATGGATAAACAGAATCTAGAGGATATTTGACAGCTAAAATAAACAAGCCTGAATGATACATTGACATGGGAAGTGGGGGAAAGGGGGATATAGCAAAGCTAACTGGTAGGATTTGGGCTTATATAATTGGATTGGTGCTGGTACCAGCCTCTGAAAGACAGAATTCAAGTCTGCTGACCTAAACCTCTGAAACTCATTTTCTTCATCTGTTAAAATGGGGGATAAAAAGACCTATATTACAATGTTGTTGAAAGCATTAGAAAAGGCTCCTAGCAAGTGACTGGTGTATGGTGTACTCTCAAACTGCAAATTCAGAAGCCCAGGCCTTTGTTTCTTTTTGCTCTTTTCCCCAACTGCTCTATTGAATTGCCAGTTTACTGATGTAATCACCCTAAATAGTCTCTATTACACCATACTAGCAGAGTAGGCAAGGTAGCAATTGCTCTTATAAACTTATTATTGTAAATGTCACTGCTACAGTTTAGCTCACAGTGGCTTACTTTGCTGTCAAGGGAAAAACATCGATTGTAAATACAGTTCCCATCATTAGCTAAACATTCATGCACAAATGTATTTATTAACCAGAAGTACACTGTTGGGTCAATTGAAAGAGAGCAGAAAAACAGCACTCTCAAAGGAAAGGAGACCAAACCAACATGCATGAAGTACTTTGGAGTTTATAAAACCCCATAACAATCAATGGAACCTTATCTACAAGGCGTGGGAGGGAGGGCAGGTATTTTCATTATTATTTTTACAAATGATATTAACATAGAAAAAGTAAATTGCACAAGATCACAAAAAAAAGAAGTTTTACACAACCATGACGAAATCCAAGTCTCATGTCTCTCCATTCTATAACATGTATATCAAAATTCCCACCTGCCAACTCTAAACCACAAGCTATAGAGACCATAAAAATCAGGCAGCCCCTAAATGGTGGAGAGAGGCAAGATCAAAACTTACTTGGATTTTCAGAATTATGTTTTTATCAAATCATTGTTATTTCATTATTATCATGGTTGTCATTAATGGAAAAGATGTGTTGAGTGACTGCTACATGCCAGGCCATCTGTTAAATATTCTATATATGCCATCCCATTGGAGCCCTGCTTCCACCATAGGTTCTCTTACACATCCAAATTACAAAAATACCTGTGGGAAATTGGAGGATCACAAAGCTTAAGTGGCTTGCCCAGCTCCTAAATCTGGCCTCTTTACAAAGTCACTACCCTGACATTCATGATTCCATGGGATATATTTAATTCATAGCATAAATACTAATAAGGCCAAAATAACGAGTGTGTTTTAGTTCTCTTGGGTTTTGGAGAAATTCACACAATACCTCTCATTAGGCTAAAAGAAAGCATTTAATCTAGTGCCACTGAATCCATGAGCAAACAGGTGTGAGCTTTTGCCTGGGCCAGATACCACCTGTAATGGGTCCTTTTGTGCATAGAACATTCCCTTCTCAAATTCAGATCCTTACTCTGTCCCCTGTTGGCTCAATAACTCTGCACAGCTGACTTAGCAGTTCTGATACAATCAGCTCAGACAAAATTCTACACATTCTGAGAAAACGTAGCAAGCAGCTTTGTCTTCCAAGATGCCATTCTTTGTCTGACTTATAGTGGGGACCCACATCCTTCATTCAGAGAGCCAGCCAGCCAGGCGTCCTATCACAAAGCCTAGGAGAGGATCACATACAGATGCAGCCTCTGATAACCTTGAAGGGACATGGATAACTGAGAAAGGAAGAGGCAAGAAGTAAACTGCAGAATTTTCCTTATTGTTCATGTTTTGTTTGGTTTTACCATTCTAATTTCAGAGAAACCAGGGGTTTCCTTAGAGCACACTGAAAATCTTGAAGTTCCCTTAACTGTCCTTCTCTATTTGCCAAAAATATAACAGTTAAGAGACTGAGTCTGTATTAACACCTGTCTACTAGAGTTCAAATACTTGAATTGTTGTGTCTTAAGATCATATTTGCTAAGATATTATTTGCTTTTATGTCTCTTGGCCTGGACATAGCAATAATTGCTTATACCTGCTAGTATGAGAGAGATGGAAGGGAGAAGCAAGGGTCAAGAGGAAGGCAGAGGAGAACAGGGAGTGAAAACAGATCAAGGATGTTGATTTCTCTCCTTAGGAGACTGAATAAATGCGTCTGTGCCATGCCTCCTTTGACGGAGATGTCTCCTAGAGGATTCATTCACCCTTGTGTTCCTCCCTATGTCTCCCACACTCTCATTCAAAATGTACCAAATAACAGTCCAGGTGAGTGGGAGAGAGATAAAGGCATTTGAAATCAATAGACCTATTGTGATTCCCTAAATTTTGCCATTGGTTGTACGATTCTAGATGGAAGCCTATCCCTTTTAGCATCCCTACTTCTTTTTTTATTTTTTCATTTGCTCTAATTAGTTATACATGATAGCAGAATGCATTTCCATTCATTGTACACAAATAGAGCACAACTTTTCATTTCTCTGAATGTACATGATATAGAGTCGTACCAGATGTGTAGTCATACGTTTTCCTAGGGTAATGATGCTCATCTCATTCCACCATTGTTCCTGCTCCCATGCCCCCCCATCCCTTCCTCCCTCCCCTTTGGCCAATCAAAGTTCTTCCATTCGCCCCACCCCAGCCCATTATGGATCAGCATTCACTTATCAGAGAGAACATTCAGCCTTTGGGTTTTGGGGACTGGCTTACTTCGCTTAGCACAATATTCTCCAACTCCACCCATTTATTTGAAAATGCCATAATTTGTCTCTTTTAATGATGAGTAATCCATTATGTATATATACCACAGATTCTTTATTCACTCATCTGTAGAAGAGCATCCAGGTTGATTTCACAGTTTAACTATTGTGAATTAAGCTGCTATAAACACTGATGTGGCTGCATCACTATAGTATGCTGATTTTAAGTCCTTTGGGTATAGACCAAGGAGTGGGATAACTGGGTCAAATGGTGGTTCCATTTCCCAAGTCTTCTAAGGAATTTCCATTTTGCTTTCCATAGTGATTGTAACAATTTGCAATGCCACAACAATGTATGAGTGTACCTTTTCCTCCACATCCTTGCCAACACTTATTGTGCTTGTGTTCTTGATAATTGGCATCCTGTTTTTCATGTATGCAATAAGGTTATGAGTCAACAAGATAATGCAAATACTCTGTACATTTCTGTGAAGACTCATTAACCTGCATAAACAAGAGTCCTGGAAGCATAATTTAAAAGATATTATTTCAAACTGCTTGACTCCCCATGCCAGATTCCCATGTTTTTTCTTTGATTTGGCTTTTCTATTACTACTTAACAAGCAGGCATGTTTGTCTTCCTTCTGAGCCAAGTAATTTCAGCCACTGTCCTGACTGTAGTCACAAGCCCTGTCTTGGGCAGCCAGTGCAGAAGCTCAAGAACAGAGTCTGAGTCAGGAATTGAGAGAGGCCCTCACCTGTCTACAGACTCCCTCAGCAGCCTGTTGGGGGAAGATGGTGTCATGGTTTATATGTTAGGTGTCCCCCAAAAGCCCATGTGGGGGCTTTGAATTTGAATCTAATCAGTGCATTAATCCCCTAGTAGGGATTAATTGGGTGGTAACTATAGGCAGGTAGGGAAGGGGATAATTGGGGCTGTGCCTTTAGGGTATATATTTTGTGAGCTAAGATTTCTCTCTCTCTCTCTCTCTCTCTCTCTCTCTCTCTCTCTCTCTCTCTCTCTCTCTCTCTCTCTCTCTCTCTCTCTCTCTCTCTCTCTCTCTCTCTCTCTCCTGGTGGCCATGTCCTGAGCCACTTTTCTCTACCACACTCTTCTGCATGATGTTCTGCCTCACCTTTGGCCCAGAGCAATGAAGTCGGCCATCTATGAACTGATGATCCCTCTGAAACCATGAGCCCCCAAATAAACTTTTCCTCCTCTAGAAAAAAATTTTGTCAAGATATTTGGGTCACAGGAGCAAAAAAAGATGACTAAAACACATAGTGTGAGAAGGCATGCCTGCCTCCCCCAGATAATGCTTAAGTTGTATTACTTTTTAGTGTGTTTCCACTCCAGAGATGGTCTGGAGAACAATGCTATGGAGCAGAGATTACTCTGTGATGTTTCCATTTGCTACAGAGAGACGTGAAACTTGTCAAGTCAGACATGGCAGTGGAGCCCCCACAAGGATCAACAAACTAGGGTTGCATATCCAAATTGTCCCACAACCTGGTTTTAGAAGGTTCATGAATGTAAAATATTTCCACTTTTAAAAAGTTCAAAAAATTCAAAAGAAGGATAACATTTTATGATATATGCAACTAAAATATATGAAACTCAAATATAGTGTCTATAGTGTTACTGAAACGTGGCCCCAGTCATCCATGGACAGTCATTTGTCTGTGGCTGCCTTCCTGCTCCAACAGCAGATATGAATACATGTAATAGGGACCATATCAGCCACAAAGCCTGAGATGTGTACAGTCTGGCTCTTTGCAGAAAATGTTTACTGACATGACTGTGCAAAGGCTACTTATCCCTCATTGTGGGCAAGCCTGACCTTTCATTCATTCCAACCTAACCTATCTCCTTAGTCTTCTGGGAGTGCACTGTCTCATTGCTGCCTATTTTTTAAACACATTTTTCATGACTCCCTTCATACCATCTCTATTCAAAAACTTTATAACTTCATAATCAAAAACAGTACCTTTCTATTTTTCTTGTTTTCTTTTTAATTATCATATAATAATTGTATATATTTAAAGGGTACAGTGTGATATCTCAATACATGTACACAATGTATAGTAGTCAAATCAGAACAATTAGCACTTCCTTCTCTCATTTACTTGTGTTTGGCCCCTTTGAGCTCTTCTTTCCTAGGTGCTTATGAAATATATTTTTAAAAATTTGTATTGCAAACTATAATTATCCATAACAGTGGGATTCATCGTGACATATTTGTACATGTACATAGCATAAATTTGTCTATTTCATTCCCCAATACCTCCCCTTTCCTTTGTCCCCCGCTGATATCCTTTCTCTACTGCACGGATCTCTTTTATATTTTCATGAGGTTCCTTTGTGAGAAACAAGCTCACCTGTCCAAACCCAAAGAATGGACTGAGCAATAAAAGGCACAGAGAAAGTGGGGCTTTTAATGACAGTCTTGCCAGATCGGGTGTCTGGGTGAGCAGGCACACCCAGAGCAGTTACAATCTTCGTTTTATTCCCTAGTGAGCAAGGTTCCTCATTGGCTGAATACCACGAGGTATACAGTCTTTCTGAACACTGCCTAGGTTTTACTATCTCCCATAGGGTTATTGAAAGAAAGGGACCTTAAGTTGTCCCCACCTTCCTTTGTTCTCCTGTGGCAGGAAGGCCTTCTTGGGTTATGGATGCATTTTGGCATGGACTCAGTTTATGTCTATTGGTCAGATCAGGCCCCTTCCCTCTCACCTCCTGTTTATCAAGGGGCTGTGAATTTTTATACTCTGGGGTTAACTGCTTGTAACTTTTCATTCTGTTTGCCTGTCTAGCTGTCAGTAAAATTACTTACATCCCAAGCAATTTTACACTTAAGGCTAAATACTGTATTCTGAAAATGGACCACTGAACTTTCTATTTCTTTCCTTGTTTCTGTCTCACTTCTGCATATGAAAGTAAACATAGAACCCTGGACTTTCTGAGTCTGGCTCACCTCACTTGGCATAATGTTCTCCAGTCCCATCCTTTCAAATCGAGCCTCTGCCTCCCCATCACTTCTGAGAGAGCATCCTGCTCTCCAGCCCCCACACTGCAGCAAGGCCTACATTCTTCCCATCTCCCTGAAGCCTCTGACATCCAGCCCAAGGGCCTCTCCCCTTTTCCCACAGCCTCAGTCAGAGAACTATGTCCTGGTCATCAAGTGCTCCCAAAGCACATACTTTCACAAACTTCTGCAGTGAAACATGACTTACTACCTTGAACTTGTTTACCTATACTCTAGTCTGACCCACCACCTCCATAAGTGAGTGAATGGCACAAAGGTAAGAACCACATTTTCTTCATCTTAATGACTCCAGTACTTGGCACAAGGAAAGAACATAATGTAAGTGTATAGCATTGAATGGCAATAGTTTAGTTTTCTTGTTCTTTTATCTCAGTGGTAGCCATTGGCATAAGATATGCCTTTTCAGATTCATCCTTAGTTAGCTCTGTGCCCTGAGTGAAGCCACTTAACTTTTCTGAGATGCAAATTTCTCATATTAGAAGATAAGGATGAGAGCTAACTGACTGACTTTACTTCATAGGAGGGGGTGATAAGTAATCATAAAAATAACCAGCATGAATTGTATGCAGCCACATTTCTAAGAAGTACTAGTTTAAAAAGCACTTTCATATATAAAATATTTTATACTGGCAAAAAGATGAGGCCCAAATAACATAATGTCAGTAAAAACCTCTTTATAAATTTCAAAGCATATATGGGAAATAATATGGCTTCTCGTTTCTATTATAATAACCAGCTGGCAAAGCTCAAAATATCACAACCTGTCCTTGTGGATAGAAAAACCTGTTTGAGGGCTCATAGTGCATTGAAGAGTAGCAGGTAATTCTATTTTCATGATAATGATACTGCCTTCTGGCTTCCTCCACTTCAATTTCTTTATAGGGAAATAAAATAACATTTTACAAGTGCATGGAACTTAGATTTGCAAAACACTTCCATACCCACTCTCTCTTTTAATCCTCAGGACTTCCTCCACTTAGCAATTCTGGCATCCATTCTTCAGAAGTGGAAATGACTTGCCTCAGACCTTCCAGCAAATTGAGAGGAAATTAGACTTTGAACTGAGATCCTCGATTCCTAATCTTTCCTTCATACCAAGAGCCCATTTCATTAGAACATTTGAGATGATCTTTTCTGACATCTTTAGAGATTATAAAGCTGAGACCAAGAGATTACAAATGACCAATGTAAAATAACACAATTAAGAAGAAAGGTAAGGGCTGGATATGGCCGTGTTATAGCATTTGCCTGGCATGATTGAAGCCCTGGGTTCACTCCTCAGAACCACAAAAATTTAAAAGAAAGTTAGGAATCTAGCCAGGACCAGAACTCAGAACTCAATTGTACCCCCTAGTTGATGGACACTTATATTTTATCTCCTGTGACATTCAACCTCAGAGGTGGCACCTCAATGATCCCTGCCTACTGGTATTCACAGTCTTGTGTAGCCTGCTCCATACTGAAAAGTGTTGGCTTGTACACCAACAAGAAACTGTGGAAATGACAATAGATGACTTCTGAGGCTCGGTCTTAAGAGACATCATGGCTTTTGTCTCATTTTCTTAGATCACAGGTTCTGAGGACAGCCCATCACCACATTGTGAAGCCACTCAGATTCCACGTGGCAGGGAACAGAGACATCATGTCAACTCTCTAGCTACGTGAGTGGGCCTTTATGGAAATGAAGCCTTCAGCCTCTGCCAAAGCCTTGACCATAACCTCATAAGAGACCCTGAGCCAGGCCACCCAGCTAACTCACTCCTAACTTCCTGACACACAAAGATTATGTGCTATAACAAACATTTTTTGCGATTTAAGTCACTTAGCTTTGAGATAATTGTTATGTAGCAACAAAGAACTAATATACTTTCCAGTCTGGTCAGTAGACTGGTATTCCTAGGTTTAGGCACATTTTCCTTTCTCTTCCTGAATTTCAGGCTTCTCTTCCTAATACACTCATAAATCCACTTTTTTATCAGTTTCCTAAATTCATGTTCAAGAAACAAGAACCAAAGGAGAAAAGTTACTTTAATAATCTGATTCTGTATGGCCCTCACCCAGTGACCCCAGAAGTTTTATATGTTGTCCCCAAACAATTTCCTTAAGGAATACTCATGTCTAACATCTGAGATAAGGTTGACAAGGTAGCATAAATGTCACATGTTCTCTATCTGATCTCTCCTCTGAACATCACCTAATAGGATCTGAGATGCATCTGGTTAAAAAAATTGGATCCAGAAATGATGGGCTCATAGTACTCAAGCATATTCTTGCTTATTTAATCCAGGTTCCATGTTTCTCTCTTTTTTAAGTCCTTCTATCATCCTCTTATCTTTTATGATTTATCATCCTTATTACTGAGAAACTAAAACCATAGAAGCTGGTTGTTAGCTACAAACATGCTTATCCTATTTTTTTAAAGTATTTATAAAACAAGGACACATGTTTTTCCAAAGAAAAAGACTTCCCCACACAGACTGTTCCATGCATGCATACTCTTGTAAAAAGGAAATAAATATGAAAATTCTAAACTCACTTCATCTTTGTCCTAGGAAAATCGATGACACTCATCAAGAAGAGAATAAGATGCTGTCCTATAGAGATGGCCCCAACCTGGCTGCATCAAGTCCTTTGCAGAGGAGATGAGGGTGAAGCAATGCCAGTAACACTCCAGAATAAGCTTCAGGATACCCTGGGTACAATGAACACCACTCCCTCCAAGGTACAGTTGCAAAGGAGAGTCAGGAATTTGGGATGGACCCACCCAACAAAAATGTTATAGCAAGGGAGAATCTGGAAATAACAAGAACAGAGAAAGAGAATTAAAGGAACAAAGAAAATTGCCAGCACATACAGCAGTTCCTCAGTATCCATAGAGATTGGCTCCATAGAGCCACACAATGCTCTCACATAAGTTCAATTATCTCTAGATGATTTATAATCCCTAATACAATGTAAACAGTACATAAATAACTGTTACACTGCATCATGTAGGGAATAATGGCAAGAAAAGTCTGTACAATCTCAGTGTTTTTTCCAAAATATATTTGCTCCATGATTGGTTGAACCCAAGGATGCAGAACCCTTGGTTATAGAAGGCCTGCTGTATTGTCCATCTCTTGCAGGCCAGGTGCTGTGCTGAGTGGCAGGTACTTGGTATCTCATTTAAGCCTCCCAATTGCACAGTGATTAAGAGCATCTGCTCCTTTGAAAACCTATGTTCAACAACCCCACTTCTGTTCATTTGATGCTGAGTGAGCTGTTTGATCTCTCTGAGCCTCAGTTTCCCCTGATGTAAATCAGAGTAGCTGTCAGTATAATCAAGAGGTGAAACAGACATAATGAGTATTCTGCAGTATCATAATGAAGACATAAACTCCTTGTAAGTACTTTTCAGAATTTCCCGAGTATACAAATTATTGAGGGATTTTGATGAAATATAGATTTTGTTTCCTAAGACTGAGGTGTAGCCTGACAGTCTGCATTTCTAGCAAGCTTCCAGGAAATGCTGATGCCCAAGGATCACACTTATGGTAGTGAAGTTATGAAAGACAGAAACCATTTGTGGCTGGCATGGTGGCACTCACCTATAATCCCAGTGACTTAGGGGGTAAGGTAGGAGGATCGCAAGTTCAAAGCCAGACTCAGCAACTTAGCAAGACCCTGTCTCAAAATGAAAATGAGCTGGGGATGTGGCTCAGTGGTTAAGCACCCCTGGATTCAATCCCTAATACAAAAAAAAACATCATGACTATTATGGATACTAATATGTTAATATAATCTCCATAGCAAGAGTAGAGGAGCTGGTAGGTGAATTCGGAATGCAAATTCAGGGCTAAGGCTCCTCTTCCCTAAGTTACCTCTTAAAAGGGGCAGGACACTCTTGGAGCCAGCTAGGCACCACCTTCACGGCCATCGCGCCAGTTGTCTACCAGCCCAGTGACTTCCTGAGTGACATTTCAACACCAGCATCTCAAAGGCTCTTTCTGGAAGACAATTCCAGCAGAGGTGTTATAGATTCACTGCAGCTTCCATCACATTTGTTCATGCTGAGGACTTTCCAGGTCACCCAGAAAACTTCTGTCAGCAAAGACAGATTCAATCAAAACTGAAAATTGAGTCTTAATTCAGCCCAAGAATGAAACCCATTAACCAGGAGATGGGAGATTAACCCCCTGGGCCGCATCTCAGGAAGAGCAGGGGCTGATGGTTCCATGTTCATTAGAATTAATTAAGCACTGTCCACCACAGGAATCCCAGGGATAAGTTTCTCCTCCAAGATTGAACAGGCTCCAAACATGGGCACAGGGCTTAACTTTCATTGCATCGCTATAGAGGGTTGGACCTGAATAAGCAGAAATTTGACTTTAAAGAGAGTACAGTGAGACTTCTGAGATGACCCTGGCAAGATTATTTTACACTTACAGCACTTTTGAGGCAAGAGTGCTTTGCATTTTTATATTAGTTTATTTTAAATGTATCAGCAGCCATGGGAAAGGAAGCAGAGACAAATTCAGAGGAAGAAATGAGCAATCCTCCCATTGTAAAACCTTGACATCAGATGCTTTAGAAATAATGAGCTTTGGAGCTGGGATTGGTGTAGGTATATTGGCAACCAGTTGTGACGTTTAAGACCAGGTGATGCTTTTGTAATCATAGCTAGTTTAAAATTGCACTGATAACACTTATGACTAATAGCAACTACCGTTTTGTCCCAGGCGCTGTGCTGAGAACTCCAAATGCATGAGCACCGTTGTCTCTCCAGTTCTCTTATGGAAGATAGAACTGTGAATCCCTATTGGACCCAGAACTGAAGTGACATGGCTTGTCAGTTTCCAAGGCAGAGGCAAAGGTACAAACCTACATTTTTGTATCAATGCGAATCCTTTGGTAGAAGGAAGAGATTCAGCACCAATCGGAGCACAAACTTTGAAAAAAGATGGTGGAAAAGAGAAAGCGAGGATGAGAAAGTTGTGTTGTTATTGTTTAAAATATAAGCCCTTCATAACCCACTTCAATCTAATGTATGAAATATGATATGTCAAGAGCTTTGTAATGTTGTGAACGACCAATAAAAAAAAATAAAAAATAAATAAATAAAATTTTAAAAATAAATAAATAAATAAATAAATATAAGCCCTATCACCCAGTCATTTTAACTTGTACAGATGGTTCAACAGAATACTCATGAGCAGCATGGGGAAGATCATGAGAGTTTTCTTTTTCTTTTCTTTTTTTATTCCTTTTTCAATGCCACGGATAGAATACCAAGACCTCTCACAGGCTAGGCAAGTGCTATACTACAGAGCTACCCCTGCAGTCCCCAGGCTAATTCTTAAAGTAACTCTAGTTCCTTAAGGGTCCCTCCAGCCTCTGATCATAGCCACACCCCCTTGGGAAGGTGCTGATAATCTGATGAAATCTTCCAAGATCCTCCATAATCTTTATCACATAGCCTAAATTTGCACCCAAATCACAAATGCACCCTGGCAACTTGGGAAAAGCTACTGAAACCAAACTACAAAATGGCAGCTACCCTGCTCCTAAAAACTGTTTTTTAGAACACAGGTGCAGAATCCTGAGACCTGACCTAAGATAACCTTGAAAGCCTGGTGGAAACAGAAGTCTCCAATAAGCAGAATCAACAAAATGAGAGCTGTGGTTCTCAGACCTAGATTAGAAGTAAAGGGTCCCATCAACTCTTGCAAAATGGGCCAGAATGATCCCACATCTCCACCTGGACCCTCCTGCTAGGTGCAGAGTATTCCACTGAGACTCATACAGCTGTTTTTAGTCAGCTTTTTCACTACTGTTACTAAAGAACCCAACCAGAACAATTTTAGGGGAAGAAAATCCATTCGGGGACTCACGGTTTCAGAGGTGTCAATCCATAGACATCAGGCTCCATTCCTCAGGGCTCCAGATTAGGCACATTATGGAGTAAGAGTGTGGCAGAGGGAAGCAGCTGACATGATGATTAGGGAGAGAGGGGGATAGGGGGAGAGGGGGATAGGGGCAGAGGGGGATAGGGAGAGAGGGAGAGAGGGAGAGAGGGAGAGAGGGAGAGTGAGAGAGAGACTTCACATTCCAGGTACAAAATATATACCCCATAGCCATGTGCCCAATAAACCACTCCCTCGAGCCACACCCCACCTGCCTCCAGTTACCACTTAATTAATCCCATCAGGAATTAATTCACTGATTAGGTTAAGGCTATATCTAAACCTTCTTGCATTCTCTCACACCTGAGCTTTTGGGGAACACCACATCTAAACCGTCACAACAGCCAACAAGTCCTCTACTTGTCTTTAATCTGGGCCACTTACATTCCTTCCAGGGGAAACAGATTTGAATCAGCATGCTTCCTATCTCCTTTCCAGTGTCCTCAATAAAGCTCTTTTTGCAAAACCCAGTCTCATAATACTGGCTTTCATGTGCACCCGGCAGCAAGCCTAATTAACTTTTCTAATCATGTATCTTCATCTGTAAAATGGGGTTAATGCTACTTACTTTTCATGACCATTGAGTTGAACAAACAAAATAATACTTATGAAAATGACTTGACCATGTTAAATATTATTCTTAGAGGGAAATTGCTCTCTGTTATTTCCCAAGAGAAATAGTCAGCCTCCGTCATTCTTTAGTTCCTTGTTCTCATTTGAAGGGGATTGCTAGGGATGCATGAATCATCAGAGCATTGCCTTTGCTTTCTACAGAGCCATTTTTCCCTTTCTCTTTTCTCGACTGTCAAAGAGGACTTTGAAGTGTGGCTGTGCCCTGACTGGTTGGCCCATAGGCCCAAACGAGAAGTTCTCCATGGGGAGCTGTGAAACATGTCCTCTTCCCAGCATCCTGAGAGAGGGAGCCTGACGTGAGGGTAATCCTAAATCACTGGCAACCCCTATGGCACCTTTTTTTTTTGGTCTGCCTTTAGATCATAGAATCTCAGGAGTGAACCCAAGCACACTCTCCTGCACACACATGCACACACCTAAGATACACATCCTCAGAAAGGTGAGAAACTCCTGCCCTACCTCCTGCCTCTTATCAAAAACAGTGTCCACCAACTGTTACTCATAGCTGGAGGACCAAAGCTGGCAGCAGAAGGTGAGGCAGGGTCTTACCAAGGGTCATAGAACCAAGCCCTGATCAACAGAGCAAAACCAGAAGCCAGAACAGGCTGAAGCCTTTTCGCTATTGGAGCAGGACGGAAACAGTGTGGCCCCTGCCTCATGTGAACGTGGTCCTCCACTGTGAGTATCGAGCTCTGTGCTCCTGGACGTATTCAGGAGCAGGAGGAAAGTCAACTGATAGGGACATTCCCACAGCAATGGGAATCATCACTTTTGGATGAATTCTCCAGAACCTTCCAACATTTATCTTGATTCCCCCAGCAGAAAGGAAAACATGAAACTTGATTCTGCTCATGGTTTCTCTTCTCTCCCCAGTTGATTTTCTTCTCTCTTGTCATTCCTATTTCCTCTCCTTCTTCCTTTTTCCTTCCATTCTTTTGAATTCGTGTGTGTGTGTGTGTGTGTGTGTGTGTGTGTGTAAAAACTAAATTGGGGATAATAATTTCAGAAAAATACATCCACTATTTTGAAAAACACCAGAGGCACAATTTTTTGAATCCTAAATTCTTATTGCAGGAAATTCTTTGAAGAGTATACCAGACCTCTCATGCTCCTTTGCTGCCATAAATTTTGATTTGAAGTTATCTTTCAACCTAACATCCATTTCCTTGCCAAGGAATTAAAAATGTGTCTTGAATATGTTAATACTACATATTACAGAGTGTTCTTTCTCACAGGGAACAGCCTCCAGGTCCACAACTTCCCAGAGTAAACTATCCAAAAGGAAATGTGCAGGTTGACAAATGTGAAGTTCGTGACTGCTTTGGAAACGTTGTCCTGTTTTTGTTTTGGTTTGGTTTGGTTTGGTTTGGCTTTTTGTTTTTTTGGTTGATGGCCATGTTGAAAACTGAGGATCAACCCCAAAGTTTCAAATATGTACAGATAACAGAACATTCCTGAGAGAAAAAGCAGGAGAGGAGCTTTATGAGTCAGTTTTCCATCTCTATGGAAAAAAAAATATCTGAGACAAACTAACTTGAAGAAGAAAGGTTTGATGTTGGCTCATGGTTTCAGAGATATGAGTCTATGGGCACTTGGACCCACTGCCTTTGGGCCTGTGGCAAGGCAGCACATCACTTCAGGGACCGTGAGCAAAGTTGCTCACCTCAAGTCATCCAGAGAGCAATGACAGACAGAGGAAGGGGCTGGGGACAAAATGTCCCCTTCAAGGTCGTGCCCCTAGTGACCTACTTGCTCTAGCTAGAACCCACCTCTAAATTTGCCACCACCTCCCAACAGCTCATCAAGCTATGAATTTGTCAATGGATTAACCCACTGGTGAGGGCAGAGGCCTCGTGATCCAATCGCTTTCCACAGGCACCACCTCTGAACATTGCCTCAACACATTCCAAGATCCAAACCAGAAAAGGGGCTAATGGAGGAGGCCTAGTAAAGTAACTGATTAAATCTCTCTTCTGAGTTATTGTGTGTGGAGACTTTCTCCTCCACTTCAAGCACCTCTCCTAATCTATCCCAAACTGAGAGCCTATGATGGGAAAAGGATGGCTCTTTCATTATCCTTAAGTGAATCTTTACTCCATGAATTACGAATGCTGATTAACGACAGGCCAGGTCCTGGGTCACAGAGGTCAATGAAGCAAGAATTCAAAGTTTAGAGCAATAGTATGGATTTGCCGGTGTTTCTGATTTATTAGCCCAACATAACTTTGAGATTTTAAATTTGAAAACATCTATCATTTCTTTCTTCATGTAAACAAGTGGTTAGCACTTTATTTAGTGTCTTATTTTGAATTTTCCCCAAAACAAAATCAGAGTGAAATTCTTGGAAAATGCTCTAGTTTGGAATGTGAATGTCTTCCAAAGGCACACAATTTAAAGTTTGGTCCCCCACGATGGTGCTATTGGACATGGTGGAAAATTGAGGAGGGGCCTATTGGGAGGTCTTTAGGTCATTGGGGAGAGGAGTGTGCCTGTGAAGGGGATTGTGGGACCCTGGCTCTTCCTCTTTCTCTCTTTTCCTTCTTGGCCATGCGTTGATTTTGTACCCCAACACATAGATACCTCCATGAAGTGCTACCTCCCATAGACCTGAAAGCAGTGTAGCTATCTATCATGGACAGAAAACTACAAAACTATGAGCCAAAATAAACCTTTTCTCTTCATAAGTTGATTATCTTGTGTATTTTGATACAGTGATGAAAAGCTGACTGACAGAAGGTGATGACAGTATACACAAATGAGGAAATAGAGGAAGTGACACAGGAAAAAGGAAAGCCAACAAAGGGTGTATTTGCAAAGTTGCTGCAGAAAGCAGCAGGGCTGGGCTTTATGCATTGCTCTAGGTATGTACCTAATCCCCCCACTACTGAACACTGGGATATTTGTAATTCAACCAACTTCTTAACTATCTAGATTAAAATGGAGATTGGAACAGAAAAAGAACCCAACTCTACTAATAACTTCATAATAAGCCTAATATATTGAATATATCTTTCATGCATTCTTTTGAATAAGCACTGCTCCTCTCCCCTCAAGGAAATGGCTGTCCTGGAGTGGTAGCTGCTCCACTTTGAGGCTGTCAACCATGCACAGGTTGAGCCAGCTCCAGCAGACTGGAAGAAAGCTCTGCAGCAGAAAAATGAAGAGATTATCAGTGCCTGTAAAATTGGGTGCAATAGCTGATGTTCAAGTGTCTTACACAGCCATAGCTGAAATTTAGAGTGGACCTCGAGAATGTGTTCCACAACAACAAAAGGATTTGCCATACATAGGTATATATCATAACCTTCTTCTTCTGTTTTCACCTCCTCATTTATGCACCCTCTGTGGAGAGCAATTCAGAAATATTTTCCAAAATCAAAAACGTACTTGGTCAAAAAGTTTGAATTCCAGAGATTTGTTCAGTGTAAAGACTTTTTTGCACATGTGTGAAATGTTATATGGACAATGATATTTATCAAAGCAATCAATATAATAGAAAACAACTGGAAGAGAAAAAAACAAGTGTCCACCAATGTGGGACCATCAAATAATGATATATCCATGGAACAATGGAATGAGGGGTGACAAGTAACTATATTTAACAACCTACATGAAACTGTCACAAAATAGAATGTACACAACTGAGAAAAACAGAAGCCGGTAGTAAAACATCTAGCATGGCCACAATGATTGATACTGGCTGAATGTCAGACTTGAATGGCAAACCACATGGCAATTAAAAAGAATGAGACTTCTCCATAGGAACAGTTATGTTCCTACTTATAAACATGACTTCTGAAAATCATTGTAAAGTTCAGGCTGAAAGTTTGATCACCTTGACCTCAATTCCCCTGGCTAAATTCCTCTGCCCCGAGAACAACACAGACTTCCTGTAGCACAGAATGTCAATGCTTATTCAAAGACTGCATGGAAGGATGTATTCAATATATTCGGCTTATTATGAGGTTATTAGTAGGGTTGGGTTCTTTTTCTGTTCCAATCTCCATTTTATTGTAGATGGTTAAGAAGTTGATTGAATTATAAAGCCAGGGTCTGGCATGTGAATGGCCAGACCTCACAGAGTTAAACTAATTCCACAGCAGGATCACTTCATCAAACAAACTGATAAATCACACTCAGCAGGGTTTTTTCTTCTCCCTGGTGGCTTTCCTCTGAGCTTTAATATTCAAACAAAATTGTACCAGCAGGAACAGAAAGTATTTGAAGCCCCCGGACTCCCCACTTATGAGAACCAAGAATATGAATAGCTATGTCCAGACCCATCCAAAACACACTTCCCCAACTACCCTCCTGCATTCTGTCTTTAAGGCCAGGGGAAAACTCACCAGCACAACAATACCACATTATACTTTTAAATCTCACGAGGCTCAAACAAAACCCCATTCCTAAAAATAGCATGGCTGAAAATCAAGGTGGAAAAGTTATTCAGGTCCTGAATTGGATTCTCCTGTACCCATTTATGTAGCTGCCCTCTCATGGCATCAACATGTGCTTAGCCTCGGACAGGATGTCAACACAGTGGGAGGAACTCAAAGCAACCACCATAATTTAGACTGTCAAGAAAGCAAGTTGCAAACCCATCCATGACCTGGCTGGCATTCTGCATACTTTTCCACTGGCGAGAAATCCCTAAAGATAAAAATAAAAGATCCCATGTCAAGGCTCATTCTAGGAGCAAAGATTCGGCATGATATGAGCAAGACTTTGTCCATTGAAAACATACCTCTTCGATGGGTGTTTTATGAAGGTCTGTGAACAACCCATAAAGTAAATGCTTATGTCTTTCCTTTTCCACCCAGGGAGACCAGTGTTTGGATCCACTATAGTTTAAAACAAAGCACATGGTAGGAGAGCTCATTCATCACAATGACAAGGACTGCAGGAAAGTTTCAGAGTTGGGTGCCATAAAGCTCTGATCCCAAGAGCTGAATATGATGACAAAATTTGTCAATTTCCTGGGCCTCCATAGGAAGTGTGGAGATGGAGGAGCCAGGGGATGTCCTGGGGATGCACAAGGAGGGGAAGGGTCTTATGGGGAAGTAGGGGATTGAATTATCAGGATAGACAGGAGAGGTGTTTATGCTGCTTTCTATTTGTTTTTTTCTCTTTTTGAGCATCCAGTCTTGTCTTATTTCTTATCATTAAAACTTGCCTGTGGCTGAATCAGGGACAGATATGCTGGAAAAAGAACAAGTGAAGAACAAGCTAGCCATTTCCTTCCTAGATCTTGTAGTTTATGGAAGGGAAAATATAGGAGAAGTTATTTTTTTTAATTGTTTAGTTTTCTTTTATAAATAAAATATTATCAAAATTGGAAAAGGTAAATTTCTCTCCCTCTAAGGTCCTTTTTCTACTTTTCATTATGAACTATTTCAGATAGTGAAGTGCCCCTGCCCCAACTCATTATATCCCCTTCCCTCTCTATGTTCCACCCATGACAATTTCTACAAGTTTGATGTTTAACTCCTCTCTCTCTCTCTCTCTCTCTCTCTCTCTCTCTCTCTCTCTCCATATATATATATATATATATATATATATATATATACACACACACACACACACACACATATATATTACTAAGCAAGATCTCATATTATTTTGCTTTCAATCTTGTAAACATATATCCTTCTCTATATATACATTGTTATGGTTTGGATGTGAGGTGTACCCCAAAAGCTCATGTGAGAGAAGGTGAAAAAAGTTTAGAGGAGAAATGATTGGGTTATGACAGCCTTAACTCAACCAGTGAATGAATCCCCTGGTGGGATTAACTGAGTAATAACTGAAGGTGGGTTAGATGTGGCTAGAAGAGGTGGGTCATTGGGGGCTTGGTTTGGGGGTATATATTTGTATCTGGCAAGTGGAGATATCTCTCTCTCTCTCTCTCTCTCTCTCTCTCTCTCTCTCTCTCTCTCTCTCTCTCTCCTTCCTAATCATGTAAGCCACTTCTCTCCACCACATTCTTCTTCCCTGATGTTCAGCCTCAGGAATGGAGATGGCTGGGTATTGACTGAGTCCTCTGAAATTGTGAGCCCCTCAATAAATTTTACCTCCCCTAAAACTGTTTAGTCACAATAGCAATATATATATATATATATAAACATACATATATATCCATATATATGTCTACATACACATATATATATAACCATATATATTATATATATAATACATATACATATATATCCTTCTGCATTTGATATTTATCCATATGATATGACTGCCTAGTTTAAGTAGCTGCCATTTAATTCTTCATTACATGAATCCACAGTTATTGACCTGTTCTCCTGGTGGTGTATATTTAAGTCATTTCATACCTTGCAGTATTATAATACTGCTGAAGTAAATACCTACAGACATCCATGGACTTGTCTTCTTGCACATATATAAAACAGTATGGTTAGATAACTTTTCGTGCTATTACATGTTGCTATAATGTGCTTTTAACACTTGAGTAGCATTTTAACATGTGAAAGAACTGAAATATATTGAAACAAGGTTGTTACTGGAGATTTATATTGTCCCTCTCTTTGCTCTGTGCTATTAATAGCAGTGTTTATGTCTTCTTGGACATGGGGAGAACTTCTCCAGAATATGTAGCTAGAACTACAATGGCCTAATCAAAGGGTGGGCATACTTCCAACTTTGCTACACTCTGCCAACTTACTCTTTAGCTTTATTCATTTGCACAACCACCAGCACTGAAGGTGAATATCTACCACCTCACTTTTAGTACTATCTTTCAAGTTTTTGCCAGTTGAAAGATTGAAATGACATGACGTCTCATAATGTTTATTGTAAGATTAAGTATCTTCTGTTTGTTGACCATTTGTTTTTCACTTATCAATGTCGTTTCTGTATCCTTTGATTTCTTTTCTTCTGAATGGCCATTTAAAAAGTCTGCTTCCAATAATCTGTATATTCTATGCATTTTAAAAGAGAATGGCATTCATTGAAAGCTGAAATAAAAAATCTAGTACATAAAGAATAAATAAAATAAGTCTAGTAAATAACATAATTTTAAAAGCCTGATAAGAAATTAAATTAATTCATGTCTGTTTCTCAGAGCTTTGGGAAATCAACAAGGACAGCTGTACTACAGATGAGAGATATCCTCAGGAATGTGGTTCTTTGCCTGTAGAGGAAATCAACACTGCTTTATGCCCTGTGGCTAAGGGAATAGAGAAGGAATTAGCATTCTTAAACATTGACCTTCCACCCAGAGTTTAATGGATATCACCTCATCTAATCCTTGCAACCAAACTGTGAAATAGTATTATTTCCTCCTTTGAGGATAAGGAAATGGAGACTCAGAGAGATTAAATGTCTAGTTTGAGATCATAGAACCTATAATTGGCAGAGCCAGAATTTGGATAGTCTGTCTGCTCCCAAAGCACAAGCACTTTCCTCCACACAGGAGAACCATAATCCTCAAAGATAAAGTCATTTAAGGAGAAGGTTGCTATTTGGGGAAGTTCACAAACCTTAAGAGTAATGAATGGCGGCCATTCTTTCAGAGGTAATTATTTGGGGAGCTAAAGATTATGCTCAATCTTTTCTGAAATCTAATCATTAGAGATCTTCAGAAGCACACTTTCTCCTCTTCAAGAGGAAACTGGCCATCACATTATTGTTCAAATATTGCACATGCTGTGTGGAATTGATATGCACTCTATTCTTCTCTTTCCACTACTTGTCTTCCTGCTAAGAAAATAGTGTCTACTTTTTCAGGAAGCAATATCAGCTGTTTCCTCAGGGGGTTGATGATTTGCTAAGACATGGTAAGGATAAGAGATGAATCAGGCTTCGAGAGACTAGAGGACAAGTAAGAATTTTTAAAAATGTTAGAATTTATCCTGGAAATTTTTAAATCAAGCACACTCCCAGTTAACATATTATTTATTTGTTTTACAATCTTTATCTCCCGACTACAATTTTGGATAATTACAGAAAGAAGCCGAACTGAGAACTGACATTATGCAGTTGTGGGGACCTACAGGGATTTCTGAAGTAGTTTGCATGGCCCTTAAGATGCCTTGAATCCTGGGAGTCTGCTAATCCACCCATGAGGTGTTTTGTTAACTCCAGTGCGGAGATGACCAAAGCCTTCTGTGTTGTGCATCAACACCCTGAATATGATTTCAGCTAAAGTTGTGCTGGACAGTTCCCATTGCGACCTCCTAATTCCCACACACCTTTCCCACTCTCTTCCTTTCATTGATTCTGAACCCAGGGCAGCTTGCTTGGCCTTTGTGAAAAGTCAGAAATGCAGGCGAGTCAATGCCCCTGGAGACAACCCACATACAAGAGAGGAGTCAGTCAATAGGTAAATGCCCCAGTCTTCAAAGGGAAAATCTAAAGGGTACTTTACATCCCATTTGCCCACAGCAACACCCAGTTGAACAATGCACACATTTTTAGATTTTCTTCCTCTCTCCCTCACTCTTTCCACTCTCTTAATCCTGCCTCCTGAGAACACTGCTCAAACAAATTTCTTATGCCCTGTCCTTTATTCAGGTTCTGTTTTAGAGAAAATTTAAAATAAGAATCCTTAATTCTCATACATACCCATGTATTATTTTAAGTATAACTTTCTCCAGGATGCCTCTTTGGACCTCTTCTAAGTGTAAAAATAGAACCCAGACTTCAATGTTGCCATATTATTTTAATTAACTATTTATTTATATTCCTCACCCAATAGTAAACTTCTGAACGATAGAAGCTATATACTACAGTATGTTTATGCTTCATCCTTAGCCCAATATCTAGCATAAACAGACACTCAATAAATATCTGATGAATAAATAGAAACGGTAATGAATAGATACTGATATAGGTACTTATGGTCATATACTATGTTAATGAGAATTAACAAAAACGACAAAACACCTGTCAAGAACAACTTAGAGAAGGAAAAGCTTATTTGGGGCTCACTCTTTTGGAGGTTCAGTCCATGGTTGGCTGACTCCATTGCTCCAGGCCCTCAATCAGAACATCATGGCAGAAGGGTGTGGTGACGCAAAGCCAATCAGATCAGGAAGCAGAGAGATAAAGCCAGCAAGGAGCCATAAACAAAATATAATGTTCAAAGGCACCCCTGTGACCTGTTTCCTTAACCTGTCTACAGTTACCATCCAGTAGTTCATTCAAAATATTAATCCTAAATGGGTCAATCTACTGATGTGGTTATAGCTCTCATAATCTAACTATTTTGCATACATTCCTGCATTGCTTAATACGTGAGCTTTTCAGGTGATACCTGACATCCAAACAATAACAGATACCAAGGTGAACAATAATCACAACATCTCCATTGGTCAAGAGGATTCTGTCTACTAAAAATGACAGACAAGAAAACAGATAAATTGCAAGGCAACAGGTTTCTGCTTCAATGAAGACATGAAGTAATTATTGCCTGACCCCTTCCTTAACAGGCCAGGAAAAGGCTCTCAGAAAAGAGACTTGAGTAAGAACTTGGGGGGGGGGAATAGTGTGGCTTAAACGTTTTCTAAAATGTGAATTAGTAAAAATAACTAAAATTTTAAAAATTACACCTATTTAGTGTCTGCTCCTTATACAAAAGGCTCTTTAGGTATCATTTCATGTAATCTTCATAGGTGGATAAGAAGGAGTCTCATATTCCAGATGCAGAGACTGAGGCTTCTGAAGATAAGAATTTGCACAGGTAACAAGTGGCAAATCCAGGATTCCACCTATCTAATTCCCACACTCAACCTAGCATTTAAAATAATAAAGCTTCCTATGATAGTGGGAAAGAGTCAAATCATGGATTATTCCCCACATGCCATGTATTCTCTTGTGAAAACAACCCTAGCGAGGACAAAGTAGTCTTCAGGAAGAGATGTGACGTCATCTTTGAGGAGTGACAAGCACTACCACACGTCCCAGGCCAGTTACTTGCTCACTCTACCCAAAACCTCCCATTTATCCTTCTATATTTGGGGAGTTGCAGGGTCTGTCTCCCTCTGTTTCATTGTGACCAAAAGACCTGACAAGAACAAAGAGAAAGGAAAGTTTATTTGTGGTTCACAGTTTCTGAGGACTCAGTCCATAGATGGCTGACTCCATAGCTCTGGGCCCTAGGTGAGGCAGAACATCATGACATAAGGGTGTGGTGGAGAAAAGCCGCTCAGGGCATAGCCACTAGGAAGCAGAGAGAGTTCTGCTCACCAGGAACAAAATATATACCCCAAGAGCATGCCCTTGGTACCCACCTCCTCCAGCCACACCCTACCTGCCTACAGTTAGCACCCAGTTAATCTTTACCAGTGGATTATGCATTGATTAGGTTAAAGCTCTCAACCCAATCACTTCACTTCTAAACTTTCTTGCATTGTCTAGCACATAGTTTTGGGGGGACATTTCATATCTAAACCATAATATTCTCTAATTAGAATGATGTGCATCAGCTTCTTTTCTCACTCTCCATTGATTCTTTCAAACTTTCTTTAAAAAAAAAAAGGTGTGGTTCCACTGAGAATCACCTTGCACTGCTTCAAGAACTTGTCATTCATTTCAAATCGGTTCATAGAATCTCCAAGAGTGTAACTGTGCACAACACGCGCACACACACACACACACACACACACACACACACACACACACACTCATGCAAGATGCTCCGAAGAAAGCTATCCAACAATCACCTGATTTATATCTGTGAAGGGTGATTTGGAACACTATTCAGAAATTAGAGGATAATGCAATATTTCAAGACTAAAATTCTGAAGCAAGACTTCAAATTTGCTTTCAAAATCTGATAAACTCTGCTCTAGAAACAGATTGTCTTGGTTTCATTCTCAGTAGAGTCAGAATACTACTTTGGTAACTTACCACAGAAGAAATTAGGGAAGTTTGCTTGCCAAACACTATCTTAACATGACCTATTATTTAAGTCATTTTATGAAGGTGAGAGGAAGGGAGGAGGGAGGAAAATGGGGAGGATATTATTCTCTTCTAACAGTAATAAGTGTGGTTGGTGAAAAAATAAAGTAAGCAACAGTAAAATAAAATTTATTTTCCAGATTTCTTCTCCACATAAAGGAGAAAGGAAGCTTCTCGCATTGCCTCTGCTCTGCAGGATACCAAACAGGAGAGAAAATGCCAGAAGAGAAAAAATATTTTTATCCTTATTTGAAATGCAGTGTGGATAGGATCTTCTAATGGCTCACATACAGCATAATTGATTAAGTGCAGAGACTGGGATGAAATTAATAACTTCACTTTATATTCTTTAAAGGAGCCGGACACTCTTGCAAGATGACAAAGAGATTAATTGCAGAATGACAGGCAGTTATCCATGTCATATCAAAGGTCTGTTAATAGAATCTTGGAATGAGAATTGGTTTTTGAGTTGGTTTAGCTGTAAGACTGTAAGAACCTCTTCCAGGAAGACACTAATCCCCACTGGATGAAAGAAGAGACCGCTCTGCATAAAGCACAACCCACAATTTATGGCACACTTTTTGGTGAAGATCTGAGGCAGCCCCCAAGGGGTCAATCAAGCTGTGATTCCACATTAATTGATACAAAGGATGCTGTTTTCCAGATGATCTCACAGCTAATTGAGTGAAGCAGACATACATACCATATGTAGTCATGTTTATTACATGCATTATTGTCATTTAGTTTGAATCATTCTTTACCAGCAGTGTATTACAGTTAAGAGGGCTGGCCCTGAAATGAACAGACCCAAGCCCTGTCAAAAATCGCCTCATGATTTTAATTATCTTCAAAATGGTGACCAAGAATAGTATCTATCTCAAGTTATTATAGGAGACCATTGAAAAATATAATATCTGGTATACTTTGAACATTTGTGAATATTATTATTATTATTATTATTTGCATTTTTTTTATTGGTTGTTCACAACATTACAAAGCTCTTGACATATCATATTTCATACATTAGCATTTTCTGAAAGAATTACAGATGGATTAGCTAGCTAGACTCGGCTCTTTGGGAAAATTCAACTACTATTTTTCAGGCATCTATTTTGAACACAATGCTAAATTCTTTATGAACACTTTTTATTCCTCACAGCATTTCACTGAAGTTAATATTATTCTTTCTATTTTAAAGCTGAGAAAACCAAAGTTAAAGTAAAATAAAATAATGTGCCCTCCATCACCTGAGCAAAAAGTTGTGAAGATTTTTACTTGAGTCCAGGTCTTCTGATTCCACAACATCATACAATGTTTTGTCCTTTTTACATATTGAATTTTAGAGCCCATGGATCATCCATCCACTGGTATTCTGATAAACTAACTCTTCAAAGAACAAGTTTATATTAGTCACATTTGCCAATTTCTGTGGTGTAAATACCCTCATCGTGGCTGATTTCAAACTGCTAAAATAATGGCTTGCAAAAGTTTTCTACACTTAACAATCAGTTTTCACTAGCCTTTCTACTTGAAATATGGTCACCCTTATTTCCAAGTGCCCATAACTGAAGAAATGATCCTATACACTGGATCCTACACCTCTCTCTGCCTATTATTGACTCTGCTCTTTTTCTCTCAGCCTCCTTGACTTTCTCAGGCCTTGTGGATGCAACCTGGGAGCCTACCATGCGATGTAGGAGCAAGTTGGAGGTGCCAGACCACCACCTAAAAGATCCAGACTGTGCATCAGAATCTGAAACAGCAGAAAGCAAGGCAGAGCCACAAAAATCATGGTGGAGAAACAAGACCAATCAGCAGCCAAGAACCAAGGGAGCAGACCTAAGCAACTGCAGAGACAAAGCAGCCGAGCAAAGAATGATTGACTGGAGTTGCCAAGTGAGGATTGGGAAGCACACAGGTTGTAGTTCGATCCCTTGCCCAGCCCCTTCCTCACTGAGCACCTTTGGGAAGTTTATTTCATTTTTTTTTTGCCTCAATTTCCTCTGCTATAAATTAGATCAATGGTATCTTCATGTGAATAATTAAATAACATGAGAATCTATCACTGCTAGTATTTAATAATAATAGGTTTTAAAAATTGGTCTTATTACTGGTAGGAAAGACAACCCTTCCTTAATCAGGAAAGATCATTTTTATTTTACCATATCCTACCTTTAAAGCTTAGGCATATAGATTCAAGTTGATCACCTTCCTCAGCACATAGTAAGCTATGATCATCTATTTATCTGTGGCACTCTTTTAAAATTGTTGTCCACTTTATTTCTTACTACAATACTATTCTCTTCCCCCTCATAAGCACTTTCTCTCCAGGGTTTAGTAGGCACATCATTTCTAAACTACATGTTTATTCAATCACCTTTATATCATGGAAAAGACACATTATGGCTTCTGAGTGAACTTTTTAAATTCACGTAAGTAGTGTTGTATTAGTTCTCTAGCACTCTCATAACACAATGTCACATATTGATACTTTAACAACCTACTTTTATTTTCTCCCATTCTGGAAGCTTGAAGTTCAAGATCAATGTGTTGGCAGGATTGATTTCCCCTGGGGCCTCTCCCCTAGCTTCTTCCTGTATCCTCCTGGTCTTTCCTCTGTGTGTGCACAACCCGGGTGTCTCTCTGTGTATCCCTCTGTGTACCCTTGAGTGTCTTTCTGTGTATCTTATTTTGCACTGGATTAAATCTTAATATTTAATCCACCCTAAAGTCCTCATTTAATTAATGATTAATTTTTAATTAATTATTAATTAATTAATTAAATTTTAGCTTAATTTTTAAAGCCCCTATTTCCAAATATAATTATGTTCTGAGATACTGGGGGTTAGGGTTGCAACATACGAATTTGGGTGGATGGGGGCACGATTCAACTATTGTAGATTGTTGTAATCATAGAACCCAATGAACCACACACATCCTGGGACCTTGGCCTCCTGTTTTCCTCTCTGTCACAGACTCCAAGCTCGGCACATAACTTGCTCTAGACAGTAAGACATTAGCAAACATGATCCAAGAGAGACTTAATAGCATCTTGTACACTGGGGCTTTCCCTCTCTTGCTACTAGCAACTTTTTCACCACAATGTGGGAAAACCTGAGAGAGCCTCCTGCCAGTTGCTACAGGCATGAGGCCATAAGGAGCCAATGCCGATGGCTAGATGAGTGGGTAACGTCATTTTAGACAACCTTTAAGAGTTGGCACACTGTCAGTCAACTTCAAGGGCATGTGTGAGCCCAGAAGAAACCAAGAAAATTGCTCTGCTTAGCCCAGAACAAAATGTTGAGATAATAAACAATTATTGTAAGCCAATAAGTTTGGGATTTTTTTTTCTGTAGCAGTAGATAATAATCTATAGATCTCATTCTGTTTCTTGATTTTTTTTTCCATCTAGTATTATAGATTTGAGATGTCACTATTCATAGATCGGTTTCACTCCTCCTGGCTGCTATATGGCATTCTGTCATTTGCACATGTCATATTTTACTTATCTATTCTTCTAGGGATGAACAGTTGGGCTGCCTCCAGATTTTTGCTCTACAAACATTTCCATGTACATATCTCTATCCGCCTATGTGAGAGTTTCTCTGGAAACACCATTTAGAAGTGAAAAATGCTAGGTTGCAGAGCATCTGCACACTTAATTGTAATAAATGTTTTTGAGTTGATCTGCAGAATAGTTTTACCAATTTACACTCCTAGAAGTGAAAGAGGACTGGCCAGGGGACTTTTATATTTCTTATTTGTGCAGGAATTATATGCTAATAGATGGTCCAGAAATAAAAACCCAGCTACTGACATAAGCAGATTTTAACATGCTTTCTCACAATTTCACTTCTCCACTAACTGATGACCTGTAATGGACATTCTGTTGTTTTTGTTGTTCATTGGATATATTTAATAAGTTCAACTGAGTTCCATAAATCGGTTGTACATTCCTAAATTGAAATTTTTAAATTTTAATATTTTCATTTCTTCATCATAAAATATCTAAAAGAGTAATCAGAATTTACTAGTTGTAGAGAATTATATTGAAAACAATGTGTACACATTATGAATGTGATTGAAAATACGTGAAGAAAAGAAATTTTTATCAAAATGGGACTCAATTATGTTATAATTGTAAGAGAATAGTATTGGGATGAAGAATATTATGTAATGCATAATCAAAAGTGTAATGACTGGGCATTTTCTCTGAAGCTATCTGCCAATGCCACCTGATTAGAATCTGTTCTGAGTCTCTGAAAAGCAAGAGGACAAAATTTCAGGCCCAAAGCCTGCCCCAGATTGGAATTATCACAGGAATCCTTTCCCTCAGTAAGCATGACCCCTACGGACACAGACAAAAGCCATCAATGATCCTTCCATTCACACACATGCAAAGCCTAAAACAGGATAGGAAACCTCAATTTTCTAAGGCATTCTGGAGGAAAATACATTCATCCTTGCCCTCAGGAAATCTAAACAAATGATTTTTCAAGTCAATCACATTCACGTTATCAAAGGTAACCAGAGGTACAAGGAAGCAAGAAAACATGAAAAAAAACAAACAGTAAGAAATAATAGACAGCTGAATTACGAACTATAAAACAACCTTGATTACCATGTCTACAGAGATAAAAGGCAGAAGATATCCAATATTAATGAAATCTAAAAAAATGACATGGTCATTCTGAAAAAAATCAAACAGAACTTCCAGATTTTAATATATATAATAAAAAGATAGTAAAAGTAAACTAAATAATGTCTAACAACATATGCACATGTATACACACTTATGCAAACACACAAGCACATACATAGACAAAGCCAAATTACCATTTAACAATAAGATGGGGAAAGGATAATCAAATTGAAATATTCAGAGATTTATCAAGAAGGGGGATATAGAATTTTATTAAATTTTTATTTTTTAACAAGTTAGATATGCATGTTGTCACTTCTATGGTAACTACTGACCAAGTCAAGGAAAAATAATATAATGAAAATATATTGTCTAGCTTGACAGTTCTGCTACTGCTATATGTATAAACAGGAGCTGAGCAATTAAGTAAATGGCTTGCAGATGGTTTCTTCTTGTTGGAGTAAGAATTTCAAGATAATCAAGACAGAAGGCTACAACTATCCATATAGTAATGAATTGAAATTGAAAACTTACTAAGAACTCACATTAAGCTTAATATTGATACATATGGTTGCATAATAATTTATATGTACATGCCTACCAGTCAGAAGACAAACATACATTTCTTTGTTCTGTCAGTTAAGAGGGCCTAAAACACCTAATCAGTAAATGGGCCAAGGACCTGAACAGACACTTCTCAGAAGATGACAATAAATCAACAAATAAATGAAAAAAATCATCCACTAGCAATTAGAGAAATGCAAATCAAAACAACTCTAAGATTTCACCTCACTCCAATCAGAATGGCAGCTATTATGCATACAAACAACAATAAGTGTTGGCAAGGATGTGGGGTAAAAGGCATACTCATACACTGCTGATGGGACTGCAAATTGGTGCGGCCAATATAGAAAGCAGTATGGAGATTTCTTAGAAAAGTGGGAATGGAACCACCTTTTGACCCAGTAGCCCTCTCCTCGGTCTATACCTAAAGGACTTAAAAACGCAAACTACAGGGACACAGCCACATCGATGTTTATAGCAGCACAATTCACAATAGCTAAACTGTGAAACCAACCTAGGTGCCCTTCAATAGATGAATGGATAAAAAAATGTGGCATATATACACAATGAAATATTACTCAGCAATAAAAGAGGATAAAATCAGGCATTTAAGTAAATGGATGGAGTTAGAAAAGATAATGCTAAGTTAGCCAATCCCAAAAAGACAAACCCAAATATTTTCTTTGATATAAGAAGGCTGATTCATAGTGGGATAGGAGAGGGAGCTTGGGAGGAATAGATGAACTCTAGATAGGGCAGAGGGGTTGGAGGGAAAAGGAGGGGGTATGGGGTTATTAATGATGGTGGAATGTGATGATCATTATTATCCAAAGTACAGTTATGAAAACATGAATTGGTGTGAATATACTATGTATACAACCAGAGATTTGAAAAATTGTGTAATAAGAATTATAATTCATTCTGCTGTCATATATAAATAAAAAAATAAAAAGGAAAAGAAAAACAATAATAAAAAAAGGAAAGTGTTCAAGAGTATTTCACACACATACATACATATTCACACACTAGAAAGATTATGTCAAAGGGCACGAGAGTCAATTGAAAGAGCTCTCAGTGGCCAGAGGTGAAAATTTTTGAGCAATAAAATTAATATTGGATTATAACCCAAAATATAAAATAAATATCCATGAGTCAATATGGATATAAATCCATAACAAAATTAATAAATGGAGAAATCTCACATAGAGAAGAACTGTAAGTAATTTATGTACATTATCTTTCCTAAAGGAGGCACAACATATTCATCATTGTTTTCTTATTTTCTCTTGCAGTGCTGGGGATCTAACCCAGGATCTCACTCATGCTAAGCAAGTGCTCTACCACTAAGCTATATCCCCAGCCCGACCCCTCACCTGCTGAGTGTGGGCTGCATATACAGTGTCTTTCTTCCAAAGAATACATTATGTCCCCAAAGAAAAGAGTAAATGTACAATGGAAAAACCTGACAGATGCCACCTTAGCTTGGTGATCAAGGTCAACACCAAAATCCACAAGTCACATTCATGGTGTTTACCTTTTAGATGATTAGAAGAAAGTGGCACTAAATACCAAATAAATTCCAATAGAAGAATATCCTGCAAAATACCTCACCAGTACTCCTCAACCCTGTCAAGGTCATCACAAACAAGGTAAGCTTATAAAAAGTGTCACAGACGAGAGAGATGGAGACAAGATGTTTAAATACAATGTGGTATTCTGAATGGAATTCTGCAGCAAAAAAGAGATTTGAATTAAAAACTGTAGGAAAACTGAATCAACTGTGGACTTTAGTTAATAATAATGTAGCAGTATTAGTTCACAATTGTAAGAAATATATAATGCTAAGATATTAGGTAACTGAATATGTGTGTATGCATTTGTGTGTGTAAAGGTACTTAATACTCTACAGAAAAATTAAATAATAATTATGATGATGATGATGATGATGATTACCCAAGGGGAAAGGAAGAGGTTGAGATCATAATTGGAACATGGGTGTTTTCTAGGGTTCCTACAGTACTGTATTTCCTGATATGAATGAAGGAAAAAATAGAGTTTAAATAGGTATTTGGTTTAGTAATATTCTTAAAGTTTTATCACTACATGTTAAGCCATATCTATCTCTATTATTGCCCTATAAATGCAAAGAAAAAAAGAGTAGACTGAAATAATAAAGATTGTCTCTGAGTTGGTGGAGTTATGGATATTTTTCTTTTTTATTAATTCTTTTATTTTGTTTTAGTTATACATGACAGTAAAATGCAATTAAGCACTTTGATATATTATACATAGATAGGATATAATTTCTCATTTTTCTGAGTGTACATGTTGCAGAATTATATTGGTCATGTACTCACATATATACACAAAGTAATAATGTCTGTTTCATTCTACTATCTTTCCTATCCCTATATCCCCTCTCCTCCTATCACTTCCCTCTACCTAATCTAAAGTAACAGTATTCTTCTCTAGTGCCCCCTGCCTTATTGTGAATTAGCAACCACATATTAGAGAAAACACTCTGCCTTTGGTTTCATGGGATTGGCTTATTTTGCTTAGCATGATGTTCTCCAATTCTATCCATTTACCTTCAAATGCCATAATTTCACTTTTTAATCTTCTTTAAAGTTGAGTAATATTCCATTGAGTATATATACCATATTTTCTTTATCCATTCATCTTATTCTATTGAGGGACACCTAGGTTGGTTCCATAGTTTAGTTATTGTGAATTGAGCTGCTATAAACATTGACATGGCTACATTACTGTACTATGCTGATTTTAAGTCCTTTAGGTATAATCAAGGAGTGGGATAGCTGGGTCAAATGGTGGTTCCATTCCCAGTTTTCTGAGAAATCTCCATACTGCTTTCCATAGTGGTTGCACCAATTTGTAGTCCCATCAGCCATGTATAAGTGTACCTTTTTTCTCCACATCCTCACCAACATTTATTGTTGCCTGTATTCCTGATGATTACTATTCTGACAGGAGAGAGATGAAATCTTAGTGTAGTTTTGATTTGCATTTCTCTAATTGCTATGGATATTGAACATTTTTTCATATATTTGTTGATTGATTGTATTTCTTCTTCTATGAAGAGTCTGTTCAGTTCCTTAACCCATTTATTAATTGGGTTATTTGTTATATTGGTGTTAAGTTTTTTGAGTTCTTTATATATCCTAGTGATTAATGCTTAAATCCCACATGATGAAGATTAGGGCCTACTTTTTCTTCTATTAGACACAGAGTCTCTGGTTTAATTCCTAGGTCCTTGATCCATTTTGAGTGAAGTTTTGTGCATGGTGAGAGATAGGGGTTTAATTTCATTTTGTTGCATATGGGTTTCCAGTTTCCCAAGCACCATTTGTTGAAGGTGCTATCTTTTCTCCAGGGCATGTTTTTGGCACCTTTGTCTAACATAAGATAATTGTAATTTTGTGGGTTAGTCTCTGTGTCCTGTCTTCTGTCCCATTGGTCTACCAGTCTGTTTTGGTGCTAATACCATGCTGTATTTGTTACTATTGCTCTGTAGTATAGTTTAGGGTCTAGTATAGCGATGGCACCTGTTTCACTCTTTCTGCTAAGGATTGCTTTAGCTATTCTGGGTCTCTTATTTTTCCAGATGAATTTCATGATTGCTTTTTCTATTTCTATGAGGAATGCCATTGGAATTTTGATCAGTATTGCATTAAATCTGTATAGTGCTTTTGGGAGCATGGTCATTTTGATAATATTAATTCTGCCTATCCAAGAGCAAGGTAGAGATCTTCTTTGATTTCTGTCTTTAGGGTTCTGTAGTTTTCATTGTATAGATCTTTCACCTCTTTCGTTAAGTTGATTCCCAAGTATCTTTTTTTTTTTTTTTTTTTGGTAATTGTGAATGGGGTAGTTTTCCTCATTTCCTTCTCAGAGGATTTGTCACTGATATACAGAAATGTTTTTGATTTGTGGGTGTTTATTTTATATCCTGCCACTTTGCTGAATTCATCTACTAGTTCTAAAAGTTTTCTGGTGGGTTTTTTTTTTGGTGTGGGGGGGGTGTTCTAGGTGTAGAATCATATTGTCAGCAAATAGAGCTAATTTAAGTTCTTCTTTGCCTATACATATCCTGCCGCAGTCTGGCTGGGCACAATCAGGAGCCACTTGTCAAAAGAAACTAACTTTATTTTTAAAACCACTCACGCCAAACAAAACAGCTGCTCAGGAAAAACCCTCAGAGCCCAACTGCCACCACCGGCTTCCCACAAGCCTCTCTCACAACCACAAGCCTCTCCACCTCCCACAATCCTCCTGCTCTTGAGGCCGATTGGCTGGGTCGCGTGGGCGGAGCCAAAAAAGTCCCCCAGTGAGCAGCTTCGTAGTCTGAAAGGGCAGGAAAACAGCCCAATGAGCATCATCACAGAGGAGCCAATCAGCTAGAAGTTGCTGGGGCCGCTGTAAGCCAATCATCAGCTGGCAGTCTGAAAGTTTGCTGGGGCCCCTTCGGCTGTGGCTCTCAACAATATCCCTTTAATTTCCTTCGTCTGTCTAATTGCTCTGGCCAGTGTTTCTAGAATTATGTTGAATAGAAGTGGTGAAATTTCACTCATCAATAAAAGATATCATGGCATTTGCAGGTAAATGGATGGCCTTAGAGAAGATAATGCTAAGTGAAGTTAGCCAATACCAAAAAAAACAAATGCTGATAGTGAGCACAGCTGCCTTCCAAAAAACAAATGCTGAATGTTTTCTCCGATATACAGAGGATGACTCATAGTGGGATAGGGAGGGGGAGCATAGATGAATTATAGCTAGATAGGGAAGAGGGGTGGGAGGGAAAGGAAGGAGGCAGGGAATTAGCAAGAATGGTAGAATGTGATAGACATCATTATCCAAAGTACATGTATGAAGACACAAATTGGGGGTCAACATACTTTATATACAACCAGAGATATGAAAAATTCTGGTATATATGTGTAATAAGAATTGTAATGCATTCTGCTGTCATTTTTTAAAATCAATTAAAAAAGAGATTAATGCTTTATCAGAGGTACATATGGTAAAGATTTTCTCCCAGTCTGTAGGCTGTGTCCTCATGGTATCAATTGTTTTCTTTGCTGAGAAGAAGCTTTTTAATTTGAATCTATCCCATTTATTAATTCTTGATTTTACTTCTTGCACTTTAGGAGTCTTGTTAAGGAAGTCAGATCCTAGGCTGATGTGGTGAAGATGTGAGCCTATTTTTTATTTTATTAGACACAGGGTCTCTGATCTACTGCCCAAATCTTTTATCCACTTTGAGTTGATTTTTATGCAGGGTAAGAGATAGAGGTTTGATTTCATTTTGCTACATATGGATTTCCAGTTTTGCCAGCACCATTTGTTGAATAGGCTATCTTTTTTCCAGTGAATGTTTTTGGCAAGTTTGTCTAGTATGCCATAACCATATTTATGTGTGTTTGTCTCTGTGTCCTCTATTCTATACTATTGGTATACAAGTCTATGCTGTTGCCAATATCATGCCATTTTTGTTACTATAGCTCTGTAGTATAATTTAAGGTCTGGCATTGTGATGCCTCCTGCTTCACTTTCCTTGCTAAGGATTGCTTTAGCTATTCTGGGTCTCTTATTTTTACAAATAAATTTTATGATTGTTTTTTCTATTTCTATGAAGAATGTCATTGGGATTTTAATAGTAATTGCATTAAATTTGTATAACACTTTTGATAGTATGGCCATTTTGACATATTAATTCTGCCTATCGAGGAGCACGGGAGATCTTTCCATCTTCTGAGGTTTTCTTCAATTTCTCTCTTTAGTGTTCTGTAGTTTTCATTGTAGATGTCTTTTACCTCTTTTGTTAGATTGATTCCAAGTTGTTTTGTTGTTGTTGTTGTTGCTGTTGATTTGTTTTGTTTTGTTTTGTTTTTGAGGCTATCATGAATGGGGCAGTTACATGTTACCAACAGGTATTGCTTTTATAATGTTAACATATGTTCCTACTATTGCTAGTTTTTCTAGTGTTTTGAACATAAAAGTGTACTGTATTTTGTCAAATGCTTTTTCAGCATATATTGACATGATCATGATTCTTGTTTTTAAGACTATTAATATGATGAATTACCTTTATTGATTTCTGTATGTTGAACCAACCCTGCATCCATGGGATGAACCCCCACTTGATCGTGGTGCACTATATTTTTAATATTTTTTATGTGATTTGCCAGAATTTTATTGAGAATTTTTGCATCTATGTTCATCATGGATATTGGTCTGAAGTTTTCTTTCCTTGATGTGTCTTTGTCTTGTTTTGGTTCAGGGTGATATTAGCCTCATAGAATGAGTTTGAAAGGGTTTCCTCCTTTTCTATTTCATGGAATACTTTGAGAGTATTGGTGTTAATTATTCTTTGAAAGTCTTGTAAAATTCGGCTGAAAATTCATCTGGTCCTGGGCTTTTCTTGGTTGGTAGGCTTTTGATGTGTTTCTATTTCATTACTTGAAATTTATCTGTTTAAATCATGTATGACCTCCTCGTTCCGTTTGGGTAGATCATATATCTCTAGAAATTTCTTGATATCTTCAATATTTCCTATTTTGTTGGAGCATAAATTTTCAAAATAGTTTCCAATCATCTTCTGTGTTTCAGATGTGTCTCTTGTGATATTTCTTTCTTCCTCTTGTATTTTAGTAATTTGAGTTTTCTCTCTTTTACTCTTCATTAGCATGGCCAGGGGTTTACCTATTTTTTTTTAAAGAACCAAATTTTTGTTTTGTCAATTTTTTCAATTGCTTCTTTTGTTTTGATTTCATTGACTTCAGCTCTGATTTTAATTATTTCCTGTCTTCTGCCTTTGGTGTTCATTTTTTCTTCTTTTTCTAGGGCTTTGAGATAAAGTTTTAGGTGATTTGTTGAATTTTTATTTTTTTAATGAATGCCCTCAATGCAATAAACTGTCCTCTTAGCACTGCCTTCATAGTGTCCCAGAGATTTTGATATGTTTTATCAGTGTTCTCATTTACCTCTAAGAATTTTTTATTTCATCCTCAATTTCTCTTATTATCCATTCATCATTCAATAGTGTATAATTTAGTCTCCATTTGTTTCAGTAGCTTGTATTTTTTATTTTATCATCAATTTCTAATTTCATTGCATCGTGGTCTGATAGAATGCAGGGTATTATCTCTGGGTTTTGTTGTTGTTGTTGTTTTGTTTTGTTTTTGTTTTTTGTATTTACTAAGAGTTGCTTTGTGGCATAAATTATTGTCTATTTTAGATAAGGAGCCATGTGCTCCTTTTTTCCAGTGAATGTTTTTGAGAAGAAAGTATATTTTTTCATTAATGGATGAAATATTCTACGTATGTCTGTTAAGTCTAAATTATTGATTGTATTATTTAGTTCTATAGTTTCCTTATTTAGTTTTTGTTTGGAAGATCCATTCAGTAGTGAGAGTGGTGTGTTAAATTCACCCAGTATAATTGTATTGTGATCTATTTGACCTTGAAATTGTGAAGGGTTTGTTTGATGTACATTGTTGCTCCATTGTTTGGGGCATAAATATTTATAATTGATATGTCCTGCTTATATATACTACCCATAAGAAGTATTAAATGTCCTTCTTTGTCTCTTCTGATTAACTTTGGTTTGAAGACTACTTTATCTGAAATGAGAATAGAAACCTCTGTTTGTTTATGCAACCCATATGAGCAATAAGTTTTTTCCTATCCTTTCACCTTCAGACTGTGGATGTCTTTGCCCATGAGGTGAGTCTCTTGAAGACGTAGACTGTTGGGTCTTGCTTTTTAATCCAATCTACTAGTCCATGTCTTCTGATTGATGAGTTTAGGCCATTAACATTCAAGGTTATTATTGAGATATGATTTGTATTCCCTGTCATTTTGATTTATTTCTGGTTTTTGATTTGTCTTAGTTTCTCATTTGGTTGAATGTTCCTTTAGGGTAGATCGTCCCTTGGCTAGTTTTCAGGTCCCCCCGACCACTTCATCCTCATGGAATATTTTCTTTAGAATGCTCTGTAGTTTAGATTTTCTAGTTATGAAATCTTTTAATTTTTGTTTATCATGGAAGGTTTTAATTTCATCTTCAAATCTGAAACTTAATTTTGCTGGATATAAAATTCTTGGATGGCATCTGTTTTCTTTCAGAGCTTGAAATATATTATTCCAGGACCTCCTAGCTTTGAGGGTCTGGGCTGAGATATCAGTTGAGTTCCAAATAGATTTCCCCTATATGTAATTTGATTTTTTTTCTCTCACAGCCTTTAAGATTTTCTCTTTATTCTATGTGTTAGTCATTCTCATTATAATGTGTCTTGGTGTGGGTCTGCTGTAATTTCGTACATTTGGAGTCCTGTAAGCCTCTCATATTTGATCTTTCATTCTATTCTTTAGGTTTGGAAATTTTCTGCTATTATATCATTGAAAAGATTGTGCATTTCTTTGATTTTTACCTCCACTCCATCTATTCCAATAATTCTTAAATTCGGTCTTTTCATGTTATTACATAATTCTTGGATGCTCTGTTCTTTGTTTCTTACTATCTTCTCAGCATGGTCAACTCTGATTTCAAGATTATATATTTTGTCTTCATTGTTTGAAGTTCCATCTTCCAAGTGACCTAGTCTGTTGGTGATGCTTTCTATTAAATTTCTAATTTGTTTTACTGATTCCTTCATTTTGAGGATTCTGCTTGTTTTTTGTTTTCTGTTTTTGTTTTTGTTTTCACAATCTCTAACTCTTTATTGAAGTGGTTTTTCACTCCTATATGTTTTCTTTGATTTAACTCTTTATATTATCCTTTACTTCACATAGCAATTTATCTATGTACAACTTGAATTCCTTCTTGGACATTTCTTCTGCTATGTTATCAGTGGCTTCTGTTTTTGAAGCATCTTGATTTGTTTGGGGCACTTTATATTCTTGTTTTTTCATGTTGTTATTCTGTTTTCCCATGTAGAATTGTGGATCTAAGGCAACATAAATTCTACCTATAGTGTCCCTGAAGGTTTCCAGTGCTTCGCCTTTACTGGTGAGACCAATATCAACAGCACCAGTGTACACGATATATAGCCCTAAACCTAATAGCTTCCACTAAAGCATCTACTGCTTTCTCCTATTAAACCAAAATGATGAGTTCAATAACTATAGTACAAACAGAAAATTTGTTAAAACGCTTTACAATTTCAAATGGTGGATGAGAGAACAGAGGCAGTGTAATATGCGATATTTGCAAGGAAGGAAAAGAGAAGCTAGAAGTAAAAATTCACAGGAAGAGTGGAAGAGGAACCAACAGAGATTGGCTGTTGGTTGGAGAAAAATTGGAGAGAAAATAGATAAATGAGAGGAAGAATATAAACAAAGAGAAAAAATTTTAGAGACATAAGAATACCACAAAAATGCAAAACACCATTCATATATCATTGTTCTCCACACACTGATGCATAAAAAACATCATGTTCCAAATATGGTAGAGAGATTAGAAAATCAAAAAATAAAATAAATGTGCTGGAAAGTCTAACTGTCTCTGTCAGTGTTCAACAGTTTCTCAGCCCTGTCTCTGATGTCTCTTGGGATCACCAAACCCAGATCAGCCCTCACAAACCCAGTCTCTATCCCAATGATCTGGGCTTCAGATACCTCAGGCTCAGCCACGCTGCAGTCCCAAGATCTCAATGCTGCTCCTATTGCAGAGAGACCACCAGGGATACACTCATGCAAAGGAGCAACCTCAAGATGCAGCAGCAAGACAAGGGCCACCAGCACTTTCAGCAGGAAGATCCCAGGCTCCTTCAAACCCATAGGCACCTCCACACCGGACTTTTAGGTCCCCGCTGGAGTCCACGGACAGAGGCTCTTGTGGTGGTAAACCTGCTGGCACCCAGTCCCCAAGTCCAGGCTGGTGTCCCAAAATGAGTGCAGCCACGTGCAACCAAACCTGGAGTGTCCCCTGAAGCAGTCCTCTAGGCCGTGGTAGCAGTGGTAGTAGCAGTAGTTTTTGGCAGAAGGCAGCAGGCAGCAGGGAAGCAGCAGTGTGGGCTTCAGTTGCATCCAGGGCAGCAGTGTCTTCTGTGGCATCAGCACCCAGAAAGAAGACCTCCAGGCAACCTCAGGCTGGCAGCAGCAGAATCAGAGGCAGCAGCAATGGTAGTAATGGTGCATGCATCAGTTGATTGACAGGAGATTTCAGGTTTAGCAGCAGAGACCATGGAGGTAACCTTGGAAGTAGTGTCCGAGGTAACCGAGGCAACTGAAACCGGGTCCAGAGAAGAGACCTCCAGGTCAGGCAGCAGCACTTTGTGGCAGCAGTATCTACCTGAATATTTTTCCTTTATCCTACTTTTCAAAATATTTCCTGATTTTTCTGCTGTGAACAAAAGTGTTATTTATAACCTGGGAAGAATATATTCTGCTTATTAAAGAAGGAAAGAAAGCAGACTTACAAAGACAATTTTCCCTAAAAGTAGTATTTCTTTTTCCTTTTATAACTTTATGTTCTGCTAAAAGTTGACTAGAAATATACCAGCTATGGTCATTTAATCGCATACCAAATGGAAATGTAAGGTAGAGTATAACACCTGAAAAAAACTAGCAATGTCATATTATAGTTTTCTGTAAGTCATCCTGATGCTTTAAAATTTGTTTTCATAATTCCCAGTTTAGAAATAAGCTAGCAAACAACAAAAATGCAATGACTTTGGAGACGACACCATGACCCACAGAAAAGATGGGAAAAGTTGCTTATCATTTAACAGTCCCCATTTAGAAGCAATTAAGCATCTGGCCTTGTACTTTCATTTGGTGATGTCAAATACCAGAGGGGAAATTACATGTGAAACAGACAACAGCCTCAGCCTGATTTTGTGCAGGCATTTCAAGGGAGCCACTCCATGAGATGTTTATCCTTAGAGAAGTCCAATATTCAGGAACTTGCTTGAGTACCTGTGACTTTCTGCAAGTTGCATAGGCCTCCCTGGACCTCAGTGTCCTCATCTGTAAAATGAGGGTTTGGAAGAAATAACCTCTAAGTATCCTCCTAGCATTAAAATTCTACACCTGAAGCCTATTCTAATATACAGCTCTTACAATAAAATCAATGAATAAAAACATAGCGTTGAATATTCTATAAAATTAATATCCTATAACATTTTTAAAATCTATTTTAAAATTTTTTCAGTCGGCATGCATTTTATACTCAGCAAGTTCTTTTGTAAATAGGAATGAAAATGTCATTATACCTATTATGGAAATGAGCAAACAAATGAAGTAGATATTGAAATGAAGCAATAAAAAGTGCCAAATTTCAATTTATTCTGGAAAGACAGGGTCTGGCATTATGTAGCTGTGTTCTTGAGCATTTGGGTTCTCAAAGTCTTGTTTTGGTTTTTCCCATCTGCAAAATGAGCTGGTTAAACCAGATGAGATGGTATCTATGATGTCTGTCTTAATCATTAGCCTGGCATCATTATGACCAAAAAATATCTGACAAGAACAAGTGAAAAGACGGAAAGTTCATTTCAGCTCATAGTTTCAGAGATTCAGTCCACAATCAGTCAAATCCATGTCTCTGGGCCAGAGGTGAGGCAGAATATCATGGCAGAAGGGCATGGTGGAGGAAAGCAGCTTGGGACATGGTAAACAGGAAGCAGAGACAGTGCTCTGCTCACCAGGGACAATCATAAACCCCAAAGGCCCCCATCCAGTGACCTACCTCCCTCCACCAGCTACAACCTACCTGCCTACAGTCACCACCCAGTTAATCCATTTGTGGATTAATGCACTAATTAGGTTACACCTCTCATAATTTAATCAGTTTTCCTCTAAGCCTTCTTGCATTCTTTCACACATGAGCTTTTGTGGGATACCTCATATCTAAACCATGACAATTCTCTTATGTGGCCACACACACACACACACACAAAAAAAAGGTGCTTGGACCTAAGACAAGTTCTCCTAATTATGAAAATGGCCTTCTCCCAATTGATGGTCACCTTGTGCACCTCAGCCTTCAGTGCATGTGAAAATGATCTAGAAGTCTCTTATTTGGACATTCCTCCCCAACCAACAGTGCACGTTCTTCTGAATTGAATCTGTGGAGATCCATGTTTTAATTCCAACTCATGGTCTCTAGACCTTGGTTTCTTAATCCTTAAAACGTTGTGTGGACTGTAGAAGGTCTTGCAGCACTGCAGACACACCTTCCCTGTTTCATAAGGCAACACAACCAGGAGAGTGGTTTTCTTGGTGATGATATATCACCTCAGCACCAATTTCCAGAGCATGTCCCACATTTATAATAACTGGATGTCACCCTTCCACAAGACATCCCAGAGGATGATGCCGATGCTGCTGGACCAGGGACCATAGTCTGGGATGTCTACCCTTCTGAAAGGCCTACTATTACAAGGTCAGGCTGACCTAATAGTTAGAAAGTTTTTCTAACAGACTTTAATCTAGATTTTTTTCATAATGCACCCTTGCTGTTATTGCCTTCTCGTATAATGCTGAAGAAATTTTCCTTCTTCCACATAACTGCCTTCAAACATTTAAAGATAAATTTCTTGCCCACCCCACCTCTTTATAGTCACATCTAGCCAGCTACTGTAAAAAGTTATTTGATAAATTTTTAACTATTTTCTCTGCTATTGTGGAAAAATAGTGATTGACCATGTTAATTATAGCAATTTTGTTTTAAAAAAATAAAACAAGCATGAGGTAATGAGACTGGTTCATGTGGTTCTTAAAGCTCTCCAAATTCTAATACGGATTACAAAGCAGTCATTATATGACATTCTGCACTGCATTATTATGATCTATTAATCTGAATGTATCTCTTCTCCCCTGTTTGATTATATGAGTTAGAATCTGAGCTTCACCACTAATTATCTCTTGACCTTGGGCAAATTTTCAGACTCATTTTTCTCATTTGGTGGCTTTGAGGACTAAAATGAATACACCACACACACACACACACACACACACACACACACACACACACACCCTCATCATAGAAGAGTGCCATCATATACAGTAAGCCCTCTATATGTGTTTGCTATTGTTGTACACTGCTTAGGGAAAAGGACAATGTAAGTTGGTAGTTTTTCAGTGAGTGCCTGTCTGATAAAGAAATTGATTTCTCTAAGTAACTAATCCAATTAATAATAGAGGCTAATAGCTCATAGACTAAAAGTCTACAACAAGTCACTTCTTAGGAAAATGAATTGACTTAACTCAGCAGCACTAACGAATTCAGTATTTGCTTAGGGAATGCCTCTTAAATATATTGACAAGCTTCTTGTTTTCATGACTATGTTTCATCTTCTGAAGAGCCCAGCATTCTGAGACTTACCAGCCATGTCTGACTACTTGGTCTGACCTGATAGCATGTGAGCCCTGTGACTTGGGTCCCTGTCCCAAGATAGGCCAATCACAGTGCTGCCATGGGATTCTTGGAGCCAGGACCAAGTAAGAAAGCCACTACTTGAGGGTTTACTGTAGGATGGGGAGCACAGACTGTATTTATAATCTTGTCTTCTGCGACCTAGACCTAAAATAGAGGGAATCTTTATATATAAAAAAGAGAGAAAGTGATTCGAATGTAAAGAGAATTAGAGATAAAAGAAAAACAAAGTCAATTCTGAGAGCAACCAAATTTCTGATCCCAGGTGTCCTGAGACCTGGTCATATTTGTATGCATGGCTTCTATGAGAACATGCAGTTTTCTTAAAATAAGTTTCCCTTTTGTTTAATTTAGCTAGTTTTAGTTTCTTCCACTTGCACCTAATTTCTCCCAAATGATACATTCGTGCAAGGCAGCTGAGGTCGTCGTTCATTTAGGTGTAATCGTAATGATACCCAGAACTCTACTGTGCTGAGATTTTAAAATGACAAGTAACAAAATACATACATGTATAATATTCATCTCAGATATAATAACCAAGAATGTTCATTTTTCAAAGAAAAAAACACTTCCAGAAAATACAGGAGATCAAAGTCTGAATCGAATCCAGTGCCCACTACAGCAGGAAGAGGAATTAATAAAAGAGACTGTTTTAACCCAGGCAGAACCAGGCTCATTCACCCCTTCAGCTCTGAGGTTCTGGTTTTAGCATTAGGAGAAAGGATCTCATCCTTCAATGAATTCTCTAAATTCAAGGCCAGTCCCATCACACTAAAGCAGACAGACTGTAATAAACAACCTTGATCTAAAAGGGAGAGAGAAGAACTCTAAGAGAAGTGGTGAATAAAAAAGGCACAGCTTCTTCGAAGGTGTTCTTGAGATGTCATAAGCCATATTCCTACTTTCTCAACAATGCAATCAGAAGACAAATCTGCAGGAACCTACAGAGAGGGATGAGGAAGCTCTGTGGGCCCAGCTTGGAGTTGCTCCAAGAGTGGCAGTGAGTCATCCCTCAAAGTGCCCAACGTTGCACTGTTTTCTTCTTTGTCTAGAACAGTGTTAGATACTGCCTTCAGACACTTCCTAGAACTGGCAAACCATAGTCTGGTTTAATGGTTTACCCCCTTATCTCCAAAGAAAATTTACCAAAAATAATCAGGAAGGTTGGCCACACAGGTCATGGTTATAATTAATGTCACGGCTGGCAAAGATCTGGCTTTGGACTCCAGTTTCTAAAGGAAAATCAGGGCATCTCATCTGTTCCATCTCCTGATTTATCTGTTCCATCTCCCTGTCCTGACCCATTGAAGATCTGAGCCTTAAGCCACAGTGCAGAGGGTAACTTTCAAGGAAATGCGAAGTAGAAAGCTTTGGCCTCTAAGTCAAGATCTTGTCAATCTCTCAGCCTGCAAATGACTATTTTGCAATATTAGCCTTTCAGCTTCCATTATGATAAACATCCCTTGCTCATTTATTCCCTCTTTTTGGATCACTGCCTTCACAAGTTTCACTTTAATTGATTTCTTTTAATTGCCCTCTGTAGTGTGTGAAAGTGTAAACTTTCCCAGAGAGAGTGAGAGAGAGAGAGAGAGAGAGAGAGAGAGAGAGAGAGAGAGAGAGAGCTGTGTGAAGCAAACATCAGAATAGAGATAGAGAGAGGGAGAAGAGGTGTTTGCAGTGGGAACTCTCCTTAACGTAGTGACCTCCCACACCAAAGATATATTTGCTTATCTCAATCAGTTAGAAAAAAAATTCACCACGAGACCCTCTTTATATTCCTGTTGAAGAAAGTAATGTAAGAAGTGGTTTGCAAGCTAAATGCATGTGAATGGGTGGGTATAGTCATGTTTTCTATTCACTCATCCTATGATAGTCTTCTTATTTAACTGATGAATCCTTCAGGGAAGAGGCTGTGAAAAGAGTTTAGGAATGTTTCAGTATTATCACTATAATTCCAACCTAGCATTATTAAGTCTCTAGATCTAAAATTAAGGCTGAAGCCCCAGCTCTATCGAATACCATTTATATGATCATGAATAAGTCTCTGAATCTCTTTAGCTCTACTCTCCTCACTTAAAAAAAAAGACAAGAGAGAATTTATTCACACCTAAAAGACCACCTCTGTGTTCATTTGATATTGCAATGAGCAATTATAACTCAACATGATGGTTGTAATAAATGAGTTTGAATAAAATTCTGTGGCCTGTGAAGAAGGAGCAAAGGATTCTGTCAGGAGGAGTTGAGCTGGGATGCTCAGGGAAGACAAATTGGAACTTGGAAGGCCTATTAAGTCAACCATGTAAAGGGACCAGCGTGAGAAAGGGCAGCAAACTGCCAAAGCCAAGTGAGTTTGGAGAAGGAGACCTAGGAGATGGGAAGAGCCACGGGAGCAGACACTGGAGGGCTCAGGTTACACACATTTGGAATCAAATAAGAAATTGCATGGGGAAGCATTTTCTAAACTGCAACATGAATGTGAATGTCAGCCATTAACTATGACTTCTTTTCTTCCCGAATCTCCATAAGTGCTGCTGAGAATGCCACGTTCCCCCATCACATTTTCACAAAGTTGTGCTCTGAAGCCTTCAGACCTGAACTCGAACCTGGACTCCATGTTCTCACATTATGACCCATCGTCACAGCACCTTGATTTCGCTATCCCAAAGCTGAGAATAGTCATACCTACTCTGCAATATCCTTATGAAAATTAGAGATAATTTATACAGAATGCCAGCATGTCCAGGTGGTCAATAAATGGTAGCTATTAATACATTTTTATTAGATATAATGCATCTGAAGTGCCAAGATCAATGTCTGGCATAGAGGAGATGTAATAAATCCTGTCACTTACTTTGGAGATGACAAGGGCAGTTTCTTGCTTAGCATTATCTGAGAAGGGTTCAGGATTCTATCTCCTCCAGCAATAATCCCCATCTGAAATCCCCACTCTCATTTGGTGAGTTACAGGAAAGCTCCTAAAGTAAGTTTTTAGGCAAAATACTTCTATGATCCAAATATGTTTCAGAAACACACACACACACACACACACACACGCACACACATGCATGCATATACAAACAGCACCTGCTATGAAGCATTTTCCAAACATATTTAACCATAGAACACTTTTTTTTCTGCAGACCCAATCTCAGTTGGGAGAAGGCAGAATAGGGCTTTATCTGCAAAAAGCCTCTGTTACCACTTAGACATCTTGTCCAAGAGGAGATAACAATAGTGGAAGAGATAAAAATATCTACAATTCAGTGTCATCTGTATGTGAGAATCTCATTTAATTTATGTTCATTAAGGTCTTAAGATAATGAGAGCCACTCTTATATAATGCTGCGTACGTTGCCCTGGGAGCTATTCCAAGAGCTTTACATAATCCCTCAATTCTTAAGAGAATCCTCTGAGGTAGGTGCCTTTATTATCACCATATCAAAGGTGAAGAAAGACTTGAACACAGAGAGCGGTAAGTGATCTTCCAAAGGTGACAACAATCCAAGCAGCTAAACCTGTGGAGCCCAGGCAGTGTGCTTCCAGAGTCCTGACCAGGCACACAGCGTTTGTCCATCCCTCAGGGATCCTTCCTGGGCAGGAGAATGAATCCATATGGAAAGACAAAAGAGAGACATGTCACAGAGAAACAGGAAGATGCTCACAAAAACAACTGGATGAATACTGATCATCCTCTGAGACTCTTCCAAACAAACTCCTAGGCAAACCTAAGACAGGATATATAACTATTTCTGGATAGTTGGCTATTATGTGGTAGAGAGTTCAGGGCCCACAGTGGACCAGTCTCATCCACAGAGGGCCCTGGGCAAGTAACAAAGGAAGATTTATTAGGTAGCCCCCCAAAAAGAATTTCCTTTTCCTGCCTGAACTCAACTCCTAGTTTGAGATGGATCATCTTGAAACCATTCTAGCTATAAAACCATCGTAGCTATGAAACCAGTCTCAGCAGATAGTCTCTTACAAGATGAGCCCCAAACCTTTCCTAAATTAAGAACTAAACTTTCCCAGGTAGCAGGGTTCACCTGCTGCTCATTGTCCTTGTGTAAGCACTTGGCTAAGCCGATTTTAGTTCCACTTTGCTTAATATTTTTACATTTGGCAAATGAGTTTATATGGCTCCTTCACCAGATTTACAAAGCCGCAGATTCAGTTCTCTGTGTGGCTAAAATATTTTAGACCACAAAGGTCAGTGGGGTTGGAGCCTGGTGGAGTGTGTTATTGATGCTGACAGCACCTACAGATGCCTTTGTTTTTCCTCCCACGGGCAGCAGTTACACCAATCTAACAAAGAGGACTTTATTACTTTTCCAGCAAGCTCGCTTGTCTTCTCAGAGAAGAAAGGATTTATAGGCGCTTGAGAGCCCCCTTGCCCTAAGATTCTCCCTACCATCGCTCAGCAGGTGTCAGCGCTCTGAAACCAAAAGGACATCAGCTCAGGTAACAGACGCTCAGCCTGGAGGCCTCCACACCTCCCCCCTGAAATTATAAAACCTCATTATGACCCATCCAGATGACAAATTATTACATAAATACAAGAAGGAATTAATGAAAAACCAAACAACGTGAACATAGAAGACAATGTTCTGGTGTAAGAAAATGTAAGATAGCAAAATTCAGAACGGCCATACACTTCCAATACAACTCTGCAAAAGCATTTGTGCAAGTGAAACCATATAGGCAGCATAACAGGAACATGACAGGCATCATCGGGGGAAAATCCATTATGTGCTAGCATGTTAGGTAAAGATTTTTTAAAATTATTTTATGGTTTTTTAAAATGTATTAATTTCACAACATTGTCTAAAATTTTGAACATCACTCACACTATCCATGATAGCTTTTTGTAAAGGAGGGAAGTTAACTGCCAATGAGAACTTATGAGATGTTGAGGGATGTACATGTTGAGGGATCACAATTAATCCCCACAACAAAATTACACGTGGTAGACGCCATTGCCTCCTTATTTCAGGTAACACAAAGCAACTTGCTAGAAGTTAACTGCAATAGACCAAGTTGTATTTCCACATCTTTACTCCATCACCAATGAGGGGACGCCAACCTTTGACTTGTAAATTGGCAGTGCCCCTTAGATCCTGGTTTTAGAGAGGTGACGTGTTTTGGCTGTTGGGTTGTTAGCAGCTCAGAATGTGCTTTTGCAGTAGGACTTGCTTTCTTGTCTCTTTGCCATCACAAGTCTACTACTTCTCTGGTCCCAAAAGGACATATGAAACAGAATCACCTTAACTGAGTCAGGTCTAGATCTGTCTACACACCCAACCCTCAGTCTTTCTGTCCCACAAACACATGTGCTAAACTAATCCTTACTGTGTTTGGAGAGAGGCTCAGTTTTAATTTTTTTAATCTTTTTTTTAAAGAGAGAGAGAGAGAGAAAGAGAGAGAGAGAATTTTTTTAATATTTATTTTTCAGTTTTTTGATGGGCACAACATCTTTGTTTGTATGTGGTGCTGAGGATCAAACCCAGGCCACACACAAGCCAGGCGAGCGCAATACCGTTTGAGCCACATCCCCAGCCCTCAGTTTTAATTTTTAATGGACACTTGTAATTGTTTATATATAGCATACAGTGTAATATTTCAATACATGTATCCATTGCATAATTGAAATCATGCTAATTATATATTTATCACCTAAAACATTTAGCACGTCCTCGTGGTAAGGATATTCAAAATCCACCCCTCTAGCTATTTTGAAGCACACAGTGAGTAGTTGTTGACAATTGTTGATCTTCTGTGTAATACTAGAACTTGTTATCCTGTACCATATTACCACAGAGTCTGAAACTTTTTCAAATTCACACTTGATATATGGGAAATTGTGCTGAACTTAATAGGATATTGAACAAGTTAACTTTTTATCATCCTTTCCCTTTTCCCACTTATAATCTCCCATGCCTAAATATCCAAATTAGGCTGGTCCATATGCTTCAAATGACAATAAATTTATTAAGCCTATTCCAATATGATTTTGCCTGGGACTTCGGAAGTTGGATTCAGTGTGGTCAAGAAAAAATTTTACAAAGTAATGTTCACAATCAGATAAACAGAATCATAGCTGTTACAGATCTTATCAGGGAGAAAGTAAATAGAAAAATTTGCTAATAAATTGTTGTACCTCCAAACAATGGAATATCATCCCTCTATTTTATACATAAAACCTAAATATGTCTATTTGCTTGTTTTTGCATAATCATAAAGCAAAGCACAGAAGAACATACACTACACTGTTGGGCTAATTAGCTTGGGGAGGGAGCACAGCTGTCCCGTGTGGAGAGCCAGCTTAACCTGCCCACAGCCATGTTGGGCCGTAACTACCATGATTGCCCCAAATAAGTCTGGTCTGTTTTCTCCACATAGTCTCTCAACATACTGTGAATAAACAGAACCAATAGAGTGATATGTGAAGCTTTTCAACTGCACCCTGGTGCCATTGGTGCCGGGAATATGGCTCGCATCCTTAATATTACCTTCAGATAAATTGGGTACATTCTAGCTGAGAAGATCACTTCTGTCCTGACCACTCTATAAAGCCCCCCACTCTGACCCAAATCGTGAAGATTTGCTGGTTTTGCTGCCACCCTTGACTATCGTTCTGTCAATAAGTCCCCAACAAATTGCACTCTACACATTTCTGAATCTGTCTCTTTCTTTGGTCTCAAGATATCTTGCAGACAATTCTCAGACACTGGAACTGGCTTTTCACATGGGTGAAAGGTTATCAGCATTTACTTTATACACCTTCAGATTTTTTCACTTGTTTCAAAATCGTATATCATTTTTCAGCCATTATTTTCATGAATGCTTTTTTTCTACTCCTTTCTTTTCCTTCTTCTCCTCCCCTCCCCCTTCTCCCCTAACTCCTCCTTTTTCTTCTGATACCGCTATGTTAATATTCTTGATGGTTTCTCATATTTTTTCTGGGATTATGTTCGTTTTTTTATCCTTTTTTTTCTCTCTACTGTTCATCTTACATAAGCTCTATTGACCTATCTTCATTTTTGCTAATTCTTTTTTTTTCTGCCATTTCAAATTGAGCCCCTCTGGTAAAAATTTCACTTCAGTTATGCACTTTTCAACCCCGGAATTTCCAGTTGAATCTGTATTCCAATTTCTATTTCTTTATCAATACCTTCTATTTGATACACATTGTCCTCTTGCCTTCTTTTATTTTTTTAATCATGGTTTCCTTTAATTCTATGGATAATCTCTGCATTCCCAGTTACTTTGGGGGCTTAGGCAGGAGGACTATTTAGATCCAGGAGTTTGGAACCAACCTGAACAACATAGCGAGATCCTGTCTTTAAAAAAAAGGTCCTTTGGCTACAATGTCTATTTCAAAGTCTTTGCTGTTAAATATGACATCTGCTCATTCTCATAAGCAGTTTTTATTGCCTTCTGTTTTATTCCAGTGTATGGGTCATACTTTGCTGTTTCTCCACATACCTCTCGTTGGAACCAGGACATTTTAGAACCATGGTCAAGGATGGCAGCAAAACTGTAGCAGCTCTGGGTACTGATATCCCCCTCCATAGCATGTTTTTAGCATCTGCTTGTCCATTGTTTTGTGGCCAACTGGATTTTACTGAATCTATCCCTCCTCTCCCTACCTCCCAAGCCAGTTTTAAGCCTCTGATGTTGGTCCTCTGGGAAGTGCAGTTTTGGATATGTCCACCTGTCACCCTAGGATGACAGGAGTTCTCTTTCTTTCCCTGACGTCTCCCAGCTGTTCAGCTCTACTAGTTGCTTGCTGATTGTTCTATTATCTTCAACAACTCCCCAAAGCATATATTGCTTTATAACTAATCCAATCCAACTCTGATTCCTTGGGGGGAAACAATTGCTGAGGTTCATGTTAGAGATCATTCTGACCCCAGAGGGCTCAGAATATCTGTTACTCATTCCCCAGTTCTCTTCTGCAAACTAGCTGCTCAACAGGGTAGGCTATATCATCATGAAATTTAGGAATCAATTTCCTTTCACCACAACCTCCACTCTACTTGGGAGGATCCGTAGGTTTGAACTTCACATTCCTTTGCAAATGAAGTCAGTTGCTTTGGAGAGAGATTAGGAATTGTCTATTTTAAGGAAGGCCTGTTGCTCTCCCAGGCAAAATCTCCAGGACACAGCTGTGGGGCATGAGTTGAGGGCATGACAAGCATCTCTGCTCTAGAAACAGAGTACTTGATGAAGCAGGGGGAAGTAGACTGAGGTCACAAGGAGCCACCACCTTACAAGCTGGGGCAAGAGTGACTATGACCCCAGCATGCTCCGCCCGCCCTGTGCCACAGTGCAGACTGAGCAGAAGGGAGCCCTCAGCCCTCACCACTGGTTGTCTGGGACCCTAACAGGCAGATAGGGACAAAATATAAGAAATGCTGATGGCCTGCTCCCCTCAGGAGGAAAGTCCTGACTGGGAGCTTGAGAGTACACAAGAAAACTTGTGCCCAACCTGGATAAAGGGGGAAGGGATCATTATGGAGCACAGTGGATTCTTAGGGCAGTGAAAATACTCTGTGTGGTATTATAATGGCAGATATACAGATTATGTAGTTGTCAAACCCATAGAATGTGCAATATCCAGAACAAACCTTAAGACAAATTATGGTCTTTGGGTGATAATAATGTATCAGTGTAGGTTCATTGATGTGCCACTCTGGTCGGGGAGGTTGATAACAGAGGAAGCTGTTGCCCCCATATATGGGGGCAAGGTGCATAGGGGAAAATCTCTACACCTTTCACTCAGTTTTGCTCTGACTCTAAAGTTGTCCTAAAAGAAAATAAATCTTAAAAAAAGAAAAAATAGTGTCTTCCTAATAGCTCAGGAGAGATGCCTCAATGTATATGAGCTGAAATATAAATGCAAGTTAAAATCCTATTGAAATATCATAACATCCCTATCAAATAGTGAACATGTGAAAGAGAAGCAAGATCAGGTGTTGGAAAGGATGTGGAGCAATTAGAATTGCTGGTGAGAGCATCAACTGATACAACCACTTTGGAAGAGTGTTTGGCAATATCTGTTAAACCCGAAGGCAGGCTAATTCTAAAATCCAGCAATTCCTCTCTTTAAATATGTACCCCAGGGAAATGCATATGCTTATTCACCAGAAGACCTGTACCAGAATGTTCATAGGGCACCACTTGCAAAAGTTAGAAATGAGCCAAAACCCACTGCTCCCCAGGAAGCAGCACTAGAGTACAGGCCATTTATTAAGAGAGCCCTCAGAACTGTACCAATAGGGGAGGAGGGAAGAAGGATTGGATAGAGAGAAGTCTGCAGTGCAGTTCACACAAGAGTTCAGTCAACCCTACAAGGAGCCCTGAGACTAGGATAGCTCTTCAGAGTGGTCCCAAGTTGGGGCAAGGGAACCGGGCCTTCATGTTTCCATATATCACTAGCTCTAGATATGGTCCGCCCAGCACAGGTGTGCAGCCCTGGACAAGCCAGCTCTCTTTGGCCAACAGAGCAGGGGAATTTGTCCTTCAGTCCTGAATTAGGATGCTAGGTAGAGCAAACAGTAACATGGATAAATAAAGTGAAGTATATTCACCCAATAAACAAATCAAGGTAAACTCCGACAAGTTAATCCAGTATAATAATGAGAATAAGCAAACAACAGCCATACATACTGATAAGGATGTGAAGCCAGACCCAAAGGGAGAACATATGGTAGGCTTCCATATGTATAAAGCTCAAAAATAGAGCAAGTCTGTGACGAGCAGAGTGTCTTCCCTGGAAGGGGTTGGAAGTGGGAGGGACCCCAGGGAGAAGTGCTAATATCCCATTTTGATCTGAGCTCTGGGGACCCCAGGGTGACCCCTGATGGAAAGTCTTTGAGCTGCATGCATGTAACTCTACACTCTTCTGCATATATTTATACTTCAATTAAAGGTTTTTAAAAATGGAAGAAGGGGGTTCGGTTGAGGGGGGAAAGATGGAGCAATTGAGAAAGAGGGAAAGGCAGTGAATTCACCAAAAGCCCTATAACATGTACGTGAGAAATTGTTTGGATTTTGTAGCCTGAAGGAAAGAAAAAAATTCATTTGCTTCCTTCCTCTGCTCCATTAGATATCTCAGGGCTAAGTCTGTGCTGAAGGAGAAAGGAAAGTGTAAAAGAACCAGAGTGGCCATGGGGACCCTTCATCCTCATCTTCCTTCCTCTGTTCTCTGTCTGCAAAGCTTTGGGGAGCTTGAGGGCCCTGCAGACCTGGGAGAGAGATGGCAGGTGCAGGTCTCAGAAGGGAGAAGGACGAGAATCTCCCCACGGCCCCACGCATCCACCCCAGTTCAACAGGTAGCTCCCATTAGAGGGAGGTTTTGTTTATGTGGCACAGAGACCTCAACAATGCCAGCTCAATCAAATGTCATCCTGTAGAGCCAGGGGGCCCCAGTTTTCATTAGAACTGTTTCATTAAGTTGTGGCTCCTTTAATCTGGTTTTACTAAACATAACTCTGCTTTGTTGGACCAAAAAAAAATGCATCTGGAGTACAAAATCTTAAAAGAGAATGTGCCCAGATGGTAGAGGTATTTAAGGAAATCAGTTTTCCAATTTGGGAATGTGTAACCCCCTCTGATTTCATTTGCATGATTTTCCAACCCCCTCCACCCCTATTTTAGCCTTACACACTGTTCAAGTAACTGGGGAGTTGTGTAGCGTAGTCATGGTAACCCCAAAGCCTCACTATGCTACACATACACACACACACACACACACACACACACACACATACACACACACACATTCACTCACAACTCAAACTGTAATAATCATTTCTATCCTGAAAATAAGCTTTAAATAACAAATACAAAGTTGTATGAACCTCCACATGTTGTGTTTTTGTCACTGTGTCTAATTACTATTCACACCAAAGGTAAAAAACGCAAATGGGATTTGATGGCAGATTGCTTGTGGTTGAGGACTTCCTTCTTAATAGAGAGTGGGGAATTTGTGTGTTTCCCTATGCTAAAGGGAAAGCAGAAACTGAAGGTGTTTTAAAAGAGGTGCTCCTTCCTGATTGTTTTCACTTTCTTTGCAGTAATAACGATTCTTGGCTAATAATGTTGGTTCTTAAGGCAGGTAATTAGTGCTTCCAACACAGTAATTGAATTTCCTGAAAGCAAAGACCTGCATTCTACAATCCTGGTCCCTTTTATTTGACCAAAAACTGAATCTCAAAGACAGGAGGTAAGAATTCCCTTGTGTGTGCCATGTTCAGTCACACCTGGGTTGGGGTGGCCAGTTGCCAAGAGACCAGTTTCAGGGGAACATTAGCACACAGCTCCACATTCAGGGACAGCAGACCAAGTCCGTGGGCAGATCTACAAACCTTGTCTTAATGCTCTCGAAGCAGGAAATCTTTGGTGTGCAGGAGTGTGCGGGATTTTAAATCTCAAAGCCTGCATTTTATATCAAATGACCTCTGAGAGCACAAGAACTCCTCAAAAAGGAGTGTCCTTAATGAGGGAGATTCCTGCCCTGAGCATTTACCACCCTCCAAAGCAGAGCAAAAGATGGGGAATACACGGTGCCCAGCCGCTTGTGCAATTTGCTCACCGTATGCTCCCTACAGTGATGCGGTGAGTTTGAGATGCCCTCCAGGGAGGCAAGTCCCACCTCTCTTCAGTAAAACTATTGTTTTTCTATTGTTTTTCTAGTCTGCCTTACTCAGAGTAAAGATCAAGATGAAAGTTTATGTTAGTATGATTTCTTAGGGAGGGTGATTCTAGGAACCAGGAAATATAGAGGACATGGATACTAGGAAGAAAAACCAGTTCCAGAATGCACATGCATTACCAACTGGCCCTCACTCTGGGGTCACTGCCCTGCAGAGAATCGCCTGAGAAGTCATGAAGTGTGCTCTGAAACACCTGCCCAGGTAAGAAAGAGGAAGGTGTGTATCCATGGGCTCTTGCCTTCCGTTGGTCTGGGTTTTAAACTCCCATCCATTTCACATGTTTGAGGGCTGAGCAACCCTCTGGATGTACCGTGCTGTGGTTCACCAACACCCAAGGCAGGAAGCAAGGGGTCCACGCTGAAGGAGCTTGTCAAAGCCTGTGTGAATTGGTTACCACAGCAGCAGCCACTGAAGTGCAGGCAGACTTGAAATACAAGCAGAGTTGAGGTGATACCCAGGAGGCATCCACTACACCCAAAGAACAGTAGCTATGCATCGGGACCCCATGTGGGTAGACACTGTCCTGGAATCCTTGGTCGTTTCTTACATAGGGAGTAGTAAAGATCTGACTGTCCAGTTCTGACCAGCAATGCAATTTCCCATTTCCTTCTGCAGAATCTTCTCCAACCATTGCTCTGTGCATGTGTGTCAGTCAGCTTTTTGTGGCTGTGACCAAAATACCTGGCAAGAACAACTTAGAAGAGGAAACATTTATTTTGGACTCAGAATTTCAAAAATCTCCATCCATGGTTGGCTGACTCTATTGCTCTGGACCTGAGGTGAGATGGGACAGAGTGGCAGAAGAGTGTGGAACTTGAAAGCTGCTCAGCTCATGGCAGCCATAAAGCAGCAAGAGCAAGGATCCAGGGACAAGATATAGCCCCCAAAGACTCACCCCCCCCCCAGTGACCCACTTCCTCCAGTCACGCCCCACCTACCTATAGTTACCACCCAGTAGTCCATTCAAATGATTAATCCATCAAGTGGATTAATCCACTGATGAGGTTACAGATCTCATCATCCGATATTTTCCTAACAGCCCCACCTATGAACCTTGGTGCATTGGGGAATCATACTTCCAAACCGTGAGCTTTGTGGGAGTGGACAATTCCAAATCCAAACTATAACAGTTTGATTTACTTCCATCTGAAACTCTGCCTCCTCAGACATTCTGTCTCCCTCTGACCTACTGTAATGCGTGGTGCTGCCCTAGGTTCCTCTGAAGGAATCAGTGTCACCAAACAGTCCCCTACACCTAGAATGTCTCAGGGTGACCTCTTTCTTGCCTTTGCAGGCACCACTCGCCGTCCCCTCCTGGTGTAGCCTTGTTGGATGTTCTGGCTCTTTCACCTTCTGCCTTCTTCTGTCTTTGCCACTTAAGTCGGTCTCCCTCTCCACCTCCCCCCTCTCTTTTCTTCTCTTATCATCTTTCCTTTAGGCTTCACTTCCCTGAGGGAAATCCTATATGCAGTGTAAATTAGATTTGAGAATTTGATGCAAATGTATTATTGATTTTTTAAGCAAGATTATGTAAATTGCCGAGCATCTATGATTCCTGCTCGCTGAAATTCTTGTAAGAAAATTATGAAATTGAAGTTCTTTAATATAGGGCAACCTGAAGTAAATATATAATGACCGAACCATGGAGGCGAGAGTCTATAAACAATTCTCTTCGTGTGTCGAATGTAACATTCAGATTCAATGAAACCTTGACGTCGCGATGGTGGGCACTATCTAATCTCTGCTCAACTTCACTCAGGCTCCCTACATCTCTTTTCCATGCAAGAAACTCCAGTTTCCTTCAATCACTCTTTACGTGCTTTAGGCCTATGACTGTTTCTTGTGCATTTCTGGGTCTCCTATAAACTGGGCCACATTTACAGTCATCACTGTGTTTCTTAGGAGACTATCCAGGATAAAAATATCCTAAGTGAAAAATGCATTTAATACGCCTAACCTACTGAACATCATGGCTGACCAGGAGCTGCGGCTTGCTGCCAACACCTAGCATCACAAGAGAGTGATCATACTACTTATCAGCCTGGGAAAAGATCAGAATTCAAACTTCAAAGTAGGGTTACTTGTGAACAGGTGTTGCTTTGGCACCATCATAAAGTCAAAAAATTGTAAGTTGACCATCATAAGTTGAACTATTGTAAATCAAACCATTGTAAGTTGGGAAGCAACTGTATAGAATTTCTGATCCCATTCAGAGTTTTGTGGGTTATTTCTGGAAGTCTACAAGGGATGCCATTTACATATAAATGCTTTCCCCCATATTCTTCTGCCTCTTTGAACCCCACATCAATATCAGTGCCCCCCAGACACACACAGCTGTGGGAAGGAGGCCTTTCTCCACTCTCACTGTTGTCAAGCCTGCCTGTGGCTTCCTCTCACACTGTGGCCCAGCAACTGATTGATCTCTGCCATGAATCTGTCTTCCCCACCCTTCTTTCTCCAGATACTGGGTGCTTATTTGGTCTGTTTTTCACCCACCAGAAAAGAATTCTACAAGAATGCTCTCCAGAAGGTCCATTTCAGAGAACACACTAAGACTCACCCAGATAATTTACAGTTCCCTCTCCCATGTGTCTTTTCTGAGCTCCTTTCACTGCATGCTCATCTTTAGCTATGGAACATTCTGGAAATGGCATGGCTTCTTCTGACCAGACGTAACATATCCTGACTCCTCCACTCTTCCACTACACTGTCTAGTGTCCTTTTCACTTGTTTGACTCTAGGGAGAATAAAACACGAAGTGCCTTCTCTCTTCACAGACTCAAAGCACAACAAAAAGGAAGAGGCAACTAATATTTATGACCATCAGATGGAAAAAGAGTCTCAGACGGGTCCCTCACTTGCCAGGATTTGAACCTTGGACTTTCTGACTTTCTAACTACAAATCAATTCCAATCTCTCTCTCTCTCTCTCTCTCTCTCTCTCTCTCTCTCTCTCTCTCTCTCTCTCTCTCTCTCTCCAGGCTATTTCCTGTTCTTTCTGATTGCCTTCTTTCAGTCTTCACTGATTAGCTAAATGCAGTTTTTCATCACTACCTCGTTGGTATCTCAGCCAAGATCTTAATACAAAACTAAACTCCATTTTCTCTGAGGATGTTTAGTCCTAAGCCCACATTTCTCTGCACACTACACTTAAAGATCACCTATTACTCCCTCTGCAAAAGCTACTCATGGGCAATAAGCAAATTATATCCTGCCAAGAGTCTCACAATGAAATACAGCTGATATTGCATGCATTCTCCTTCTTGTATCCTACCAAGACTCACACAGGAAATTCTGTTTCTGCATTTTGCTTCATTTGCATTCCCAAGTGGATATTGTTCTCACTGTAGATGGTCAAACCCTACAGGGACCCTGCAGCTACTTTGTCTGCCTTTTTCTTTCCTAAAGATGAGGAAATGGAAATTAAGCAACCAACCCAAGATCCCAAAGCTTTCCTTTACATCACACAAGTTAGGGGTACAGCCAAGCACCAGAAGGCTCCAAAAGTAAGCTGGGTACACAATTGCCTTTGCATGAATCGGGTGTGTTGAAAAGATCCACTCGTGTGAGCTCAGCTCTTCAGTGGCTGCTGGTGTTTAATATAGTTAATGCCAGGAGCCTCTTCCCACATGCAGAAGAGTTCCATATTTGAGCAGATGCCTTATGAATACACAAACCACCTCCATGTCCACATCCTTGATTACACTACATTGTCCTCACATACTCCCAGGCACATCCAGAGGTGGTTGGAAATTAATCAGCAACATTAGCCCTAACCCAGGTGAAGGGTGAAGGATTGGTTAAATAAACCTGAGTTAAAAGAAAGATAGTTCTGGATATTTTCATACAGTTATGTCTAATAAATGATTGCTGAATCTACATCTCCCCACCATCACCCAAAGTCAAAAGGATGGTCTCGATTTCAGACCTGAGCCTATTATGTACCTAAAGGAAACACCAGGTCCTCCATCAAATGTCTTCTGGAACCACTTTCACATTTGGATACATCCTAAAGAGCAGAGGGGGAAATCCTAGGTGTATTAGAAAAGCTGAACCCTTCCACTGAGCAGAGACTGAGAGACTGGGCCAACCAACCTCAGAGCAGGCGCCCGTTTTGCATTCTCAAGGTATCTACTGCCCTCTAGTGTTGCTACAGGAATAAAGCAATAAGCATGCTTTACAATCTAAATCCAGCTTCACAGTTTTTTCTCAGCAGCTTTGGGTAGTACTAGAGGAGGAAACTGCCCTGGGGTTGACTCCAGGCTCCCAAGTTGCCCGTTCAGCTAATGCACGCTGAAACAGCCGTATTTGTTAAAATACTGAAAGGCTTCCTAGCTAGTTAGCAAAGGATGCCACCCTCAGCCCCCTGAGGACCAACACCAACTCCTCAGAACAAGGCCCTCCTCTGAGCCACCCCAAACCTCTCCACCATTCACTAAAGTTTTAAAGGTCAGAAAAACAGGAGATTCGAGATCCTTGCCCAAAGCTACAGCTGCAATGTGTTAGCTCAGCCTTTGAAGCAATCCAGTTGAATCAGTCGTTTCGAAAATTGATGTTTTTATTTTTCTTTTGCATTCACCCAGTGTGCTCATTCACCTGCCCCCCTCTTCATTTACTGATGCCTAGGTGCCAAGCACTGTGTTAGTCACAATGCCTAGGAAAATGCCTACGACTGTCACATCAGCTCACCATCTTGTAGAGTACTCTACATTACAGATGGCATCTGATACTGGCCTGGTGGCACAGAAGCATCTGAAGCTAATGACCAACCTATGCTCAGGCTTCTCTGGGATAAGGTCAGTGGGGTTTTATTACCATATTCACCACCTGGTGATGAGCATAATAGTCTCACCTCTCTTAATAGCTATTTGTTCTTTGGTTAGTTACTTTATGTTTCAGTTTCTCCATTTCTAAAGAGAGGAAAATAGCACTTACATCATTGTTTACTTCATCATAGTCCTTGTTATGTATGATAAGTGAGTTTTCAGTAAGTGTTTGATAATCTCTGGATCACAATGACTCAAGATGAAAAATGTATTTGTCCATTACCAAATCAAATATGTCCACTACTTTAACATAGCAAAGAACAAAAAAGTGTAGATCATAGGAACATTTCTACTTTCCAGAGACAATCAAAGGGAGAAGGAATCCAGAGCATTAAAAAACATGATGAGAAGTCAAGCATGCTTCTGGTTGCACCTACAGCATCAGCTTCAGAATTCCCTAGCTGCATTCACAGCATGTGGCATATTTATAGAGCAATGTGAAGAGCTCTAGATGGACTTATGGTAAAAACTGTCCAGTTAGCTGTCACATCATTGTGAACTGGTTAATGGGTCCCTTTGCCCGTCACTTGCAGACTTCATCATGACACATAGCATGAGGCTCTGTGTCCCCCTCTTGGCCATGGAAATCACAGGTCTGATAAGTAAGCATGACACAGACTAAAGTAAAACTGACAGTTTTAATCATGTCAACCTGAAGGTGCTTTACAGGAAGATGGCAGGCTTCCAAAGAAACTTCTCCGTCCTCAGCTGGCTGTGAGTCAGCACCTCTCAATGACAGCAAGTGTGTCACATGCCTTCTGTACCTACAAATTATTCTCTTCCTGCTTCACAGGTCCATATACCTCCAGATACCTGGACACCTGTAGAGACTTGTAGATACCAGGCACCACTGTTGCCTTAGTTCAAAGGCAATATCCACAGGAGTGAATTTCTGTAGTGGACACTGGTACTTAACAGCTTACCAAGGTAATGAAAGGTAATGACAGGCTGGAGGTAATGTCCCACCTACTTGAAGGAAGAAGAAGATGGTTGCTTTTGCAGCAGTTGCTAAACAGATGATTCAAAACCACTGGCCAGACACTCAGGGATCTATGGTTTGGATATGGTTTTTCCCTGCCAAGTCACTATGTGACTTCTCTCACATGTGCTTCCACCCTATGTTCCTATCCGCCATGTTGTGGTACAATCAAGGGTCCCTCACTGGATACCTATACCATGCTGTTTGAACTTTTCAGCCACCGAACCCTCTTTTGTTTATATATTACCTGATATTAGGCAATCTGTTATAGCAATGTAAAACAGACTTAGACAGTCACCCATATCTGGGCATTTTTTTTCTCTTCCCAAAATGGCACATCTCTAGGACCACCTCCTACCACAAAGAATGAAACCTGTTAATCTTTCAAATTTGCTTATGAGAGCCCAAAGATTAATTTGAACTTTCCAAGTTTAGGCTATTACTTTGAAATAGAAAAGGGGGGAAAAAAGATTCGCAAACAGGAATTACTGTGGATAGACTTTTTAAAAACTATATAAACTTAAAAAAAAAACCTTCTAATACCTCAATCTGTTTTATTTATGTTACCCATCACATCATGAACAGAGAAATAACAATAGAAGATATGGTTGCTCTCTTCATCTGATAGGGCCTGGGCCTTCAGGATTCAGATGGACCAAAAAGGTGGAACACAATCTCATGCAAAATAATAACCTCACATACCTTCATTCCTGAAGGCTGAAATGCATGTATTGGCCATTTTGATATTTTACTCCTTTGAAATATAGCAAAATTGGCAATTTGCATCGAACTACTCAGTAAATATTTTGAACTTATTTAAGATATCTTTTACATCTTAGGTAAAAATAGTCCAAACCGGCTTATATGTTAAAAATAATAATGATTTGAGAGACCCACAGAGAGAGAATAAGTTATGCCTTTATTTCTATTTTTTATGTCATAAATACCTTCATATACTTCCACAGAATGTAATTTTAAAATGTGCTTCCTTTCAAAATCATTTATTAAGCTTACCAGATGAGCATCTATGTATTCAGGGCTACCTCTAAAACGACTCTCTTTTCTAGCTTATTTATCACAGCTTAGGAATGTGCTATCAAAATTTTTGCACATTTTGAACTCATAATAAGGTTGCTATTTCCACGGTAAATTATGTAAACACAGGTTTCTGAAAAGTATCCTTCTTAAAACCATTAGTACCTGTGCTGCTGGTAAATGTAATCACAAAATACATTTAAAGAAGTATACTTTTATCACTTTGAGTATTTGGAGGGGTCTATAGAATTGTTTTGGTAATTCTTGGGGGGAAATTCTTCAACAGATAAAGAGTCATAACTGGTTCATCAAGTGCTTACTGGCTGTACTAGCTGTTTTTCTCCCTATTTTTAAGCAATTCCTTTGTGATATAGTTGAAAATCTAATTTTCCTGGAAATTGATTTTATTTATTTATTAATTGAAAAGTCAAAATTGCATATACTTGTGGTACACAACATGATGTTTTGGTGTACAGTCATTCACTTCATAAAAAAAATGGGCCACATGTAACATGGTGGCTCCAATACAATTATATCACCCTAGCCATTTTAGCTTGTATAAATATACCCCATGATGTCTGCACAACCATGAAACTGCCTAACTACACCTCTCTCAGAATGTGCCTCCATCCTGAAGCTGCACGTGACTGTAGGTATACACTGTGGAGTGGCTAAGTCAAGCCACTTAACATCCACAATACCTCACTACCTCTTTTCTTCTGTGGTGAGATGGGAAGATCTTTCTATAGCCTTTTTTTTTTTTTTTTTTGTTCAGACTCTACTGAAATCATCACTAATGCCGATTTGGAGAAAGGTGAATTACTGAGGCTCTATTTTATTTGTAAGAGGTGAAGCTCGGGGTCCTCAATGGCTCCCTCTCCTGAGTGACAGTAACTGTGATTTAATAAAACTCCCTACCAGTGATTATCAAATGAGGCAACCTTTAGCAGAGGGCAGCTCTGAAAACCCATCTTTATGGTCTCTGAAATTTTAATATATTTTAAGCCTGTAGGATGAAAGGCAAATGGACAACTAAATGTGTGTTTCAAGGTGACATGACAGTGAGTCCTTGTTCTCCACTTAGGAACTGAACCTTCCAGAAGGTGTGGGAAGGACCTGCTAAACAAATCCCCCACCCAACCTCTAGATAGTGCTGACTCCTAACAACTTTCATTTTTCCACTGTGGCTAGCTCTAGTCTGGTTCATTTCATCATCAATGCTTTGGGAATCTTGTGCTGCCACCAAAAGTCATGCACATGAATTCTCCGCCACGCCTCTGCAAATTAAACAAAATGGGCTTTCAGTATGCCTCAAATGCCAAGGCTCTATGTGATTGATTTCCCAACGGCTCTTAGGGCTGTGACTAAACATGACAGAGAGAGCCACAGTAGCACAATGTTTTGGACAGGGGGAAATCCACTTAGGTTTCTAGCACAGTGCAGGCCCTACGGAAGCCATTCTGTAAATCTGTGTAGAGCAAGGTACACGTGGAAGAATTTGTCCCACTCTGCCTTTCTCTAAAGGAGAATGCTATTCAAGAAACACTTCGAAGCAAGGGTCAGGCTCATCCCTAGCCATGCCTCAGTCACCCTGTGCTTCCTCAGATAGGGGAAAACTATTAGGATCAAAGAGTTCCATTATAAGGCCCAGTGAATTAATCATGCCACAGGCATATTTATCTACAAAAATCTATAAACATAGTTGCCACAAATATATTTGTCTCTGAAACTCACTACAAGGTAGATGTAGCCAAGACAGAGATCTCTGCACCCAGGTGGAAGGGCTCACACCCTCTGCTTAGTCTAGCAATAATTAGAGCCCTTTAGGCAGACATGGGCCCATAAGGACAAGGCCTGAGAGAAACCAAGTAGTCTCTAGGGAAGGAAATATTGTCCCTGACACTTCCAGTGATGTGCTGATGTCCTGCCACTAGCTGATAGGCTTCAAACTCTAATAAGATGGTTATCGTTTTTCACAGGCTGCTAGTTTTTGTGAGTTTCTGGTTGGGCTGACATTAAGTTATCAAGACAATGAAACTTAACCAACAAATCAGTATCACCTCTTGGCAGGTTGTCAGCGCTACTCAAGATGTGGATGTAAGCTGAACTCGTCCATGCCACCCGGGAGATTGTTAAAAACTCAAATTCTCAGACCCCACCCCAGATTTACTGAATCAGTGTCTCTGGTTTGAAACCCTGCCAGGTGATCCTGATGTATGCAATATTTCAGCATTTGTTCACCCATCCTTCCTCTTTTATAGTACCAAGATCCTCAATTCAGAGTTGTGTTGGCCACATTCCCAGTAAGTACCACATTTCCTTGCCTTCTCTTCAACAAAGGGAAGTCAAGGATATGCATGTGGAGAGCAGTTTTCATACAGACTGGCTCAGCTGAGGGGTGTCGCCCCTTGGTTCCTTGCCCTGCCTTCGGCTTCCTGCTTGAATTGTGGGTGTGAACAGCCGTCCCAGCCCATGAGGCTGCCTCAATGAAAGATCAAAAAGTCTGAAGGTAAAATGAGTGTATTCCCAACGATAAGCTCACAGGGCAACCATAACAGCCATGGCTGTCTTTTTTCCAAGTTCCCTTCACATGAGAGAAACAAACTAACTTATTATGAACTTACTATAAATTAGCTTATTGGGGTTTTCAGTTAATTAATTAATTTTGAGTTAATTCTTACAAATCCCAACTATTACATCAGTCTTATCTCAGTACAAATTCTGTCTAGAAAAACCAGATGTGCAGGTAGAAACGCCTTCCCAGGGCTACTGGAAGACTCACCTCCAATGTCCTGCATGCATTCCTGGCCTCTCTTCTTTCTTCCCTGACAAATTTTCTGCAAAATCCATTCCATAAAAACTGATTAAATCAATAGGAAATGAACAAATGCACTGTTTCCCTTACCTTCCCTTATCAAGATAAGAAACTGGCACATTCCTTCAGGAAAAGTGCCTGGAGAGGAGCCAGATTCAGAAGCCCACAGCTGTCTGGCAGGGCAGTAGGAATCCCCTTGCAAAAAAGAGGTGCATCCTGCCAGCTATACAGTCCCTGCACTTTGTGTTAAGACATATTTAATACCCATCATGCCTGCTCACTGTAAGTAGAATAAATCAGAGGGAAGGAATTGTGACCAGCGTTTTTACCCTAACCTCAGGCCATAGCAAGAGATGGGCACAGGAGTATTTGCGGACAGAGTGGATGAGTGAGTGAAAGAAGGAAGGAATGGCTAAGAAGATGGATAAATACTAACCTTTTCATGTTTACACTGATTCTTCACATCTTCTACCTTAAACAGCCCAGTGGATAGTCAACAATGGTCTCAGGAGTGGAGGGTAAGTGTTGGTCACATTGTCTCACTATAAAAAAAACTGTGGGAGGCTCTATAGTGAGACATCGGTGACTGGGGGGATTAGTTCAGAAACTAAGCAAGCAGCAGCATAGGACCTTGTAGCCCACTACTAGCCCACATCACATGTGGCCACAGTGTCTCCATTTCACCTCTCAAGTTCCCTATGCACAAATAAGAAAATGATTCAGCTAATTTAGGAGTACAGAAAAGACCTTAGTGCCTGGAAACAATCTCTAACCCCAGTTCTTAAAGATTTTATTAGTTATTTTTATTATTTTTTTTCATGAAGTAACATATACCAGGGAACTCTGGGAGTGGAGTTATTTATTACATGACCTCAAGGTAAGACGCTACAAACTTCACATATAGGCACACCTCTTTCACTAATTATTTTTAATAAAACAAAAGATCAAAAATCAACATCAGGAGATGTCACAATACAGTTGAGACTGTTAAAAGAAACTACTCCCAAACTGGGCATCATTAAATGCATCACGAACCATGAAGGGATTTGCTCAATGAAAGAACACATCGTCCCTCTGCCCCTCCGTGGATGCTGTCAGGAGTTTCTCAGGGTAAAACACAAAATGAAAAAGAAATGGATGGTCAGGAAAGCTGTGCATTATCCCCCAAGGTCCTGCCACGGAGACTATTTTTAAAGACACATTAATCTCAGCAGTACTGACAGCTTGTGAGAAGTGGCCAGGTCCCAGTGCCAGGCAAACTCTCCAGGGGGAAAGCCTTCACCAATGCCCACATGATGGATGGAATAGGAGTCGCACTTGGTTGGTTAGGTAGTTGGTTTAAGGAGCCATAAAGATAATTCTGAAGTTGAGTCCAGGAAACCAACTGGAGTTAACCCATGAATTATTGCAGCCACCCTGCACTCAAAAGTTAATCATAATTTAAATTTACAAGAACCATCTTAACTAGAAAAGCAAGCTCTGTCTTGTACATTTCTTAAGTGGTTGCTGCTCATTCAATTGTACTATCCATTGAAGAACAATGTTACAAGGGATGTGGTAATCCTGGATCTATGCAATTCTCTTTTATGATCCTAGCCACTGTATTTCATATCACAAGAATACGGAAAGTATATTACAGCTATATTACATAGAGTCTGTCATTATCGACTTAGCATTACGTTAGTTAACTCCTATAAAACACTGAGAGAAATGTTAATACATGATGGTATATTTACATATACATATGTACAGTTAGGGGGTTTGGGATGTCAAATCAGACTTGGTCTTCCTTACCCCGACACACACACAAAGGTGGAGTAAATAAAGAGGTGGGGATACGAGAAGCAGAGTAAACATTTTAACCATTAAAACTGATCTCAAATTGAAGGTGGAAAGGTGTCATAAAATTTACTCCTTCCCCCTGTTGACCTGTTAATGGAGAGAATTTTAGAAAGATGACCTGAAGCTAGGGAAGGAGGTAAGCATTTTTGGAAGAAACATTCAACACCATTATCATTCTATATTAATTTTTGGAGCTTTCTGATAGGCAAAGTGAAGCCCTTTGCAGCAAATCAGAGAACTAGTTCTTGCAGATTGCCACTCACCCAGCCTGGGCACATTCACCTTCAGTGGTAGGAACTCCCTATGGGGCTCACTGCCGCTTTTGCTGCTAGGCAATTCTGACTATTAAAACAAAATTATTCCTTTTTCTTGGAGGCAGGTCTTCAGTCTATTGCTGACCTTTGCCAGAGGGGTTTGTCCTGGGTTCCTCACCTCACCCACTCTCTTCTTATGTCCCAAACTGGAATTTCATCTTAGAGTACTGAAGGAAAATACGTCGGACTCCACTATATTCCCTGACTGCCAGGCTAGTGGCCTGTGTTTCAAAAGCCTCAAACTAGAACATGTAGTATGTCTCATGGGACCTCATCACTGTAACAAATATGGATCCTGTTTTACTGCTAAGCAAACAGAAAGAATTCACACTTGGGAGAACTGTGGCTATGTTTCCTTATCCCTGAACTCCCCATGTTATTTGATTCTTGCCTATAAAGGAAGTGCCAGAGGCCAAGGAAAACATCTTGTGTTGTTTCTGGTTGAAAAGCCAAGTCAAAGACCAGTACTGAAGATGGTAAGCTTCAGCTTCACAGGTCATCTGTGTAGAAGAGAAATGTAACCTCTCTACCCACAGGAAGAAAAGTGCCTGGACTAAATGAAACCACACTTAATTTGCTAAGTGCATCCTCTGAACAGCAGGTTAAATGGCTATAAGAAATTGTGCTTGCATTTTATTTGATTGCACCCAATTTCCTGGGACCTCAAACACCAAGTTCTCCCAAAATATGGCTAAAATGCTGGCAATATTTGCAAATAAACCCAAAGACAGTTATATACAAACTTAGTTTACAGAATACTCATCCTGTTAAGTTTCTTCAAATAGCAAAACAGCAATAAATGTCATTCTTAAATGTATCACCTAGTCATCATGGAAAGCTGAGGACGCTTAGCAAAGTCGATCTCTATAGATAGTGATTAAATATTTGGTTTTGTATATCAGAGTATCTTCAATGCTATTGTGCCAATTTTCAAATGGAAAATATGTTCGGTGATACCTTTGAATGTAAAAATATGTGATCTCCCTAACTTCTAGGCAAGTTAATTCATTAGGTCACTGATCTCCTGGAAGCTTTATGTTTCTCAACCTCAAATTCATTTTGAAATGCAAATAAGTTCTTGCACCTCACTTAGGGAAATGCACAGTCTTTGCTTAGGTATGTACTCAATGAAGGGTCCTCCCTCTACTTTGGGCTGGGGAAACCTGAGGCCAAGTACACAGCTCTGGGATCCTAAGAGTGGCTCAGGGCACCCCAAATCAGTCACCTGAGTAACAAACATATTGACAACTGAAGTGGGTCCTAAACTAGAGATCTCAAAATCAACTTCTCCTGCGCTATCCAAGGTGTCCTGTGGACAATGACAGGTAGGAGATGTGGCTGCATTTTAGTGTCCTGGACAAGATTCTTTTGATCTTTCCTTTCCCCATAGGTTGTTCACATCAGGACCTGTTCTCGAGTCTCTGGCAGTCGAAGGGCAATCAGGCCACCCCCAACCAGAGAAGCAGCAGCCAGAAGGATTGGGACCACTTTGGTTATCCCAACAAAAGAAGCAAAGATGGTGTTTCCTAGGATGGCGCCAAATCTGCATAATCCATTGAGGATGCCAAAGGCTGTTGCCCTGCAAAAGAAAAGGAAAGGAAAGAATTCTGAAATTCTGGACCTTTTTAGATAAATAAAACAGGGTTCTTTTTCTTGAGTGGGGGGGTGGCCGGGGCAGTTTTTTTCCTAAATATAAAATTAGCACATTCTCATTTAATCAAATTTGGAAATACAGAATATAAAGATACGAAAATATTTAAGGCAATCACAATGATTAATGTTTTGAATTATTGCCTTCAAGTTTTTTTCCTTCTCTTTTCAAATATATCTGTTCTTAAAATACTTACAGTTAGTACTTGCTTGTTGCAAAAATAATAAAGACATATGCAAAACAGAAAGTGTAATGTTCTCCCTCAGTAACACCTCCTTGTGGCAGACTGCTAGTTGTCCCTCCATATAGTTCTTCAAATGTAAGACTACATTTCCCAGAATCCCTTGGTGCTGGCTGTAGTCATGTGACTTGGTTCTAGCCAATGGGTTGTAAATACAAATGGTACCTACTAAGAAACTTCCTTAAGAAAGCTCTTGATCAGGCTTTCTGCTTTCTTCTTTGTCTTGTTTCCTTCTATCCTACTTCCTAAAACATAAATGGTCTCATCGTAGACCACGATTAAGTCTAGACAAGGAAGAACAACATAGAAAGAGCCTAAACTGCCTCCTGTAGTTTTCTACAAAAGAAAAAAATGAAATGCCTACTTCCTCGGAAAGCCATAAAGTTTTGGGGTTTATCACCTAATCCTAGTTACTGTCCCTCAGTCACACTTCCAAATGATAACTATTATTCGCCATTTATCCTGCCATGACCTCATCTATACACAGACATAATGTTCCCAACACCATTGCTCCCCAACTGAAGTAAAATATTTTTATACCAGAATTTAAGAATGTGGTTATATTTTTGTACTCACAATTCCTTTTTATATTTATCTATAATTGAAAAACTCTTTACCTTTATAATCACTATCACCTAATCCCAGTCTTTTTGTTTTCAGCATTTTCCTGTATATTTATTTTCACATGTGCTTTTCTAAATAAAATTCAGAATATTTTTTTTCAAGATCCCAGAGGAAATAAATCTCATTGAATTCTGAAATACTCTCATAAGTTAGAGAAAAACTAAATAAAATTTGACATTTTCATGAGATTAAATCATCTTATACATAATGAGTTATATCTTGACATTTATTTAAGTCTCCTTTTACCTCTTTGTAAGTTTTACGGTTATTATAGTTTTATTCCTATGAGTGTTTCAAATTGATTTCTAGGTGTTTTATTACAAATGGACTTCAATTCCTTTTTATTTTTTAATTTATTTTATTTTATTTATTTACTTATTTATTTATTTGGTACTGGGGATTATAAACCCCAGTACTTTAACCACTGAGTTATATCCCCAGCCCTTATTTATTTATTTATTTATTGAGATGGTCTCACTAAGTTGCTGAGGTTCTTACTGGCCTTGAACTTGCCACCCTCCAGCCTTAGTCTCCCAACTTGCTGAGATTACAGGTGAGCCACCACACTCAGCTTCAGTTACATTTTTAACTTGTTTTGATACATTTTAAAACCTGTAAGCCATTAAAGTAGTTTTATTGCTGATCACCTGACCAGTATTACTTTCTTGTTTCTAGTTGTTTCTCTTCAGTCTCCTAGATATAAAATTACATCCCATTCAAATAACGATCAATTTTTTTCTTCTTCTTCTTCTTTTTTTTTTTTTTTGGAGGAGGGGACTTAGTGTAGCTACCCAAATCCCATCTTCTCTGTCACTAATTTGGGGACTATTATTAAGGTTTTTTTGTTTTGTTTGTTTGGTTGGTTTGTTTTGTTTGTTTTGTTTTGTTTTTAGAAATCCATTTACCCACCTTCCACACTCCTTCACATTCTTTTTTGGCCACAGGGCCACTTATCTTCACCTTAAAATTCACAATTCCCCCTCCACGTGGAGAAACAACTACCAAGTAATGGCCTTGACCCTGTGCCTTTAAACTAGGCCTTTTCCCATGTGGCTTGTACAAAATAAAAGTAAACCCTGGGCTTCTCTGACATATTCTCTGCAAATGCCCTGGAACTTCATCCTTCATCCCCACCTTTATTTCACTCCCCAGCCCCACCCCCACGCTTGGTTTTCTAGTTCACCTTTTCCCTTTATCTCCTGTGGGCAGGCTTGTTCTCACCTCCCTTGAGGATTGCATGACACAGGTTTTGCTAATTGTTCAATATTAATCCTCTGCCTAGATGTAGCTAGATCTTGTCTTTTACCTTTTGACCACCCACCCCATCCTATCGAGCCACAGACTGCCCACTTCAGGACCTTGCCAACCCTTATGCAGAGAAACTCAATAACCTAGAATATATTTGGTGCATGGAGCACAAGAAAGACCAAGATGGCCAGGCACTTTGCAAGATTTAGTGGGCAGGTGAACTTCTAGCTAAAGAAGTCCAACAAGTCCAAAGGAAATCCCAGGAAGGACTGACCTCTGGTTGGTGGGATACAGCTCCACTGTAATCACATCCAGAGCATTCCAGGCCGCAATGCTGGTCCCGCAGAACAGGCATTGCCAGCCAATCATTGCAGACTCACTATTGCCAAAAAACAGGAAGAAGCAGCAGACTGCTGAGATTAGCATGGAGCCACCTGAGGAGAGAGGTCAAGAGCGGAAAGAAACATGAAACTTCATGGCTCAAACAAGACTGTCACCCACAGGTTCTGTCCTGTCTCCCATCTTCACAGGCACACCTAATGGGACAAGTTACCTGAAGTATTAGGTCCATCCTCCACATGGAGAGAATATAGCCTGAATCCCCCTCCATGGTACCCCAGCCATGGGATCAGAGGCTTCTGCATGGGTCACCAGAGTTTACCTCCAGGAAAGATTTTGAAATTGCCACTCTATGGTACTGTTCAGTCCAAAAGAGTTGGGGGTGGTGGAGATGGAGGTATTTGTTGAGAATATACTAAGTGCCAGACACTGTTCAAGGTGCTTGAGAGACATAAAGATCAGTTTAAAAAAAGGAAAAAAAAAAAAAAAAAAAAGCTCCACTCTGAATTTGCAATCAATATGTCAAACAGACACCTGCCCACGTTCTCACAGCTCTATTTACAATAGAAAAGATACAGACTCCATCTAAATACCCATCAACAGATGAGTGGATAATACATATACATAATGCATATGCATCATGGAGTATCATTCAGCCCTTTAAAGGAGAGGAAAACTCTGTCATTTACAGCAATACAGATGGAACTGGAGGCCATTACGTTGAGTGAAATAACACAGGAAGACAAATACCACAGGATCTCACTGACATGTGGAACCTAAAAAAGTGGAACTCAGAAAGTAGCACAGTGGTTACCAGGTGCTGGGGAGTGAGGATGTATCAGGAAGATGCTGGTCCAAGGATACGAATTCAGTTAGAAGAATAAACTTCAGAGATGTATTGTACGGTACAGTGATGATATTGATGCTAACATATCATATTCCTCAGAATCACTGAAAATAAATTTCAAATGTTTCTCCACAAAAAAAATAATAAGTATGGGTGGTGAGGAGGTCAACGCACTTGACTTAAGCCTGCCACATTGTGTATGTATAGCAGAGAATCACTTTGTAGCCCATAGATATATACAATTTAAATGTGTCAATTAAAATCATTTTAATTTTTTAATTTAAAAAAATGTTTTTTAAATAAATTAAAATTTAAAATAAACTTCAACAACAACAACAAAAAAATATTCTCATGCATCTTACATTCCTGTGGGAACGGGCTACCAAAAGGGAACCTCAGGAAAGGCTGACCTGCTTCCTTTTCCCTCCCATCTCCTCTCCACCCCAAGATCCCTCTGCTTTCTCTGCTCCAGGGTGACTGATGGACATCATTGTCACCTGGGAGGAGAGAGAGGTTGGAGCATTGTTCCTCAACTCCCATTCTGTTTTAGAAACCCCCCACTTTTGTTATTTTTGTTTGTTTGGTTGGTTGGTTGGTGGTCAGTGGCCTCACCTCTCAGGACCACAGCTCCTGCCAGGTGGCTCTTCCTCCAGGCCTCCAGCCCCCTAGGTTCTATGAGGGTGATTTCTCCCCTTGTCCCTGCTGCCACCACCGGGTTGCCTACCTGCCTCATTTGTTCTGAAAACCCCGTCAACATTTCTCAAGCCACCCATCAATACAGTCTCTTCCTCGAAACCAGTGGGGATGGATCTCTTCAGCCAGGACTCGAGCTGATGGAGCTAATGATGAGAGATCTCCTCAAAATAAGACCGGGCCAGATGCGGTGGGTCCACCCTGGGAGCTCGGGAAGCCCAGGTGGGGGCAGGGCGAGGCAGGACAGGTTGCAGCCCAGGAGCAGAGCTGGAGAGGAGGCAGGAAAGCAGATCCCAGACAGCCAGTGGGAAAGCAGGCTTCATTTCCCAGCAGCCATCGGGCTGAAGAGAAAGACAGGCTTTGGCTGCCAAGAACCCAGAGGCCTGGCCTCAGACCCAGGGCTGCAAGGCTAGTACCACGGCTTGCTGATGAGTTGGGAGATGCTAACTGTCCGCCTGGATGCTGCAGACCCTGGGAAGGTAGGGCTGAAAGTAGGTGTCCGTGGTCTCTTTCCCAATTGCTAGGAGAGAACTAGAAGGGGAGGAGACAGGCACCCACGGACCACAAGTGCCATGAGAACCGTGCCCTCTACCCACAGCAGCCCTCAAAGAAACCATGTTAGTTGTTCCTGCTGTAGGTCCCTATAGCCCACAGTCCTCCCACTTTCTAATTTATTCCCCTGTATTTAAGAGGTTTGAGATCCAATTCTAGCTTCACCACTTCGAAACCTGTGTGACCCTGAATGAGTCACTTAACCTCTCTGTGCTGTCTCATTTCCCCATCTGTAAAATGTACATTAAAGTAGTGCCTGCCTCCAAGGGTTATGACAAGGGCTTGATGTGTTAATAATGATAAAATACTTGGAACAGCCTGACCTATAACAAGCATTTCATAGTGTTAGTTAAATGAAATTTCTAGCTCATGTCTGTCTCTCCCAATCTATCATTTGCTCTTTAAGCACGGAGATATTGACTATCTCCATTACCATTCCAGTCTCATTGCTTCCCACACAGCCTGGCAGAGAATAAGTACTGCATAAATAAATGTTTACTGAGTGAATGAGTGGGTAACAGCCTCATTAGGAAAACTTCTCTCCTCCGCTGTTCACAAGAAGCAACTTCCACCCTGCCAAGAGCCCCAGAGAGTCAGCAGGACAGAGCAGCTCTGCATATTCTATGGGGGGCTTGGTCTGGGGGGCATGGGAAATGCTGTTTCAAAGCAGCTCACCATGTCCCATCGTGACACTGTGGAATGGATATTTACTGAGCACCCAGAATTCACTGCGCACTGACCCCTGGGAGTCTGGCTTCTTCCTAAAGACTCAGGGTACAGAGACCTCTAGAGGAGGCACTGCCCGAGCTCCAAATGAGCTTGCAATCCAGCTCAGAAA